>NC_081196.1:41460592-41835592 GCF_902713425.1 Acipenser ruthenus | reverse complement strand
TAACAGAGGAATGATGGTAGCTGATTTAAAAGCGGCAGGGCAGATACCGGTGGACAGGGAGGAGTTAAAGAGGGAGACTAGATAGGGAAGGATAAGAGGGAGTAAATGGGGTATTCAGGGGGGAAGAGGTTGGGTGGGCCTTGGAAATGATGGAATAGAGTTCAGAATAAGATGTGGGGGGAAAGTCAGTAAAGGGGGCATTAGGAGCAGATGGAGTTAGAATGGGGAGCTGGGGATGGGGGCTAGTCTGGGGGAGAGTCCGGAGTTGTAGACGAATAGTACTGATTTTGGTTGTGAAATAGTAAGAGAAATCACTAGCAGTGAGGGTTGGGAGAACTAAAGATTGGGGTGGAGGAGGGGGGCGGAGTAGTTTACTGAGGGTTAAGAAAAGCTGCCGGGGATGGGGAGCCAAAGCAGTGATGAGAGTTTGGAAGTAGTCACATATGGATAAGTACTGTACTGTATGAGTTGTCATATTTCAATATACTGTGGCAACTCTGAATATGCAGTTAATCTATTTCTCTGAACCCAGAATATGTTTATTAGCTGTTTTAAGCAACCACAGAAAAGCTCTGCACGCCACAGGCCCCAGGCCCCTGGTTTAAAAAATGGTACAGTAATGTATAAATCTGGAAGTCTCAGCTTTTGGTATGACATCAACAACTGGACACACTCATAGCCTCTATCACCGTGGCAGGCAGGGTTCAGGCAGTATGTATGAAGAATCGGTAAAGCAGTTTAGGTCAGTGACATATAGTGGCAGGCGTTGAAGTAAGCATGGCCGCCAAAATACAAGAAGGGTTAAACATACTGGAGCACTGTTGAATAATTCTCTCATTTTGCATGCTGTGGCCTTTGTCCTACTATTGATTGTGCTCAGTAATGAAGTGCGGATTAAAATTCCAATGTCCCTGTTGCACTTGAGGATGGAGTCACGCACATGTGCAGAACAACAGAATTAATGTATATTGTGTCTACAGTCAACAGAATTCATAATTAAATCAAAAGCATATCCCACATTACTGGATTGTGTAACTTATCAGCAAAGCATATTACAAACATGCACAGAGACAAAACAGCAATGGTGAAGTCAATTGTATTAGTCATAAATTACGGAAGATTGGTAGGTGACATTGCTATATGATGTTCTCACATTGTCACAGCTTCCAGTGTGTGCTTAGAGTCCCTCATTTACACACAGCTGCATTCTTTCTTTATTTATTTATCTATTTATTTATTTATTTATTCAGGTTAAAAATGTGGGTTTATAATGAAATTTAAAAACAAACAAAAAAAAACAAACAAACACAACAACAACAGGGAAGGAGCAAAACGGACATTAAATAAATAATTGCCTTTTCCAAAATATGGTTTTAGTTTTACTGTTTATTGAGACATCTACTGAGCTACATTTTTACATGCGCTTGTAAGGTAAAATAAATCTTAATGTAAAACATATTTTTAGTATGGGGCTCTATACCTTAGTTTAAGTGACAGATCTCTCATCTACTGGTAAGAGAAAAAAAAAACGCTAAAGAAGAAGAACATTGCCATCTAGTGTACTAACTCACAAAATACAACTGCAGATAAAACTGAGGGGAGCCATGGGCAGATGGACAGGGGGACAGGATAGTTGCCCTTCTCCTTAGACAAAGACGAAAAACTGGTGGAGGCTGAGGAGGGGGAGGTGAACTCTGACACACAACAGGGACGAAGGGATTGAGGTAAGATGTAAAACACTTTCTAGCTGATCATTGGAGGTGTTGTTTATCAAATGATGAATGCAATACTAGCCAGTTGACTGATGAATGTTCTGGTAATGGAGGTGCCTAATATGCTTGATGTTTACAATTTTAATCAAGCTTAAAAGAGTGTTCCCTCCCTGAACCACCACTTTGTGGAATTTCTAAAAAAAAACATAAAGCTTTGCACACCAGCCTGCGAAAACATAAAACTGTATCAGTTGATATAGTTTCTGCCCTGATCACCTTTCATAGTGCTTGCATCTTCTCCACATCAACTGCTGCTCCACCTCTGCAATGGTCTCCCTCTGGGAGTAAGTGAAGCCACTCTGGCCTCGTCCTCCGCCAGGAAGCTTCTCCACAAGCCAGAGGGGACCCCCGGCCAAATCTATCCTAACTCTCACCCGGATTCCCATTCTCTACCCTCTAGATCCCCCTTGGGGCAAGTAACGGTTGCTTCCCAGCTTTGGAGGCTGATCGGTTCTGTCTCACCTACCCTGTACATTCTGTGCGTCCTCTTAATGGCATTTGTATAAAATCAAGATTTCATCTATAGGAGGCTAGGAGTATAGATTAGTGCAAAATCCCCATAACCCCATATTATGAATAAGGATCCTAGAAAGAGCAACTTTATTGAAGGCAAAGAAGCTGATGGGTTGATTTGATCAATTCATACCCCTGGCATATGTACAAATAAATAGTCTCTTGAATATCAGTACCAACACCAAGGTGTTGACTGGATGCATTTTTAAATATATTAAAATCCATATACAGTATTTTGATAACGTAATGTATTAGGACCCATCTCCAATGGCTGGTAATGCAGGAAGACAAAGTTAGTTTTTTGCAAGCTCCGACTAAATAAGCCAAAATAAAGCAATAAAGACATGGGTCCCAACAACTTGCATCAAAATTGGAAAAGTAGTTCTCCAGATAAATGTAAGTATGAACAGGCACTTCCAATATATCCCCATCATCAGAATAAATTAAAATAAATCCAAACTTAAATTGTGGATTTTGCCGGTTGGTTTTTAAAGTTATTCTGAGGCGAAGTTGCAGAAGTTTCTGTTTATTAAGTACAGATGGTGCATGCAGTCTTATTATCATAGGCATGTAAGCTCCTGTAGTTTATACAGATGTAAAGGTTTACTTCTAATTATAAAGTAATAACTGTATCTTTGTGTCAGACCTAGTGAGTTTCCACACTCTTGACAGATCATCAACAAACCCATTTGTGCTATTGATGTGTACATCTGTGTAACAATCTAAATTAATGCTGACTTTTTATATTGCAGCACACCACATGAATAATCCCCAACCCCCCACACAGTTTGAATTCTGTTTATACTGTCAGGGCGTACCTTTTTTTTCACAAAATCTTTTGTTAATTGGAAAACTTAGATGGATCCCTCTGTCAGAGCACACACTGAATGTCACCCCCACTAGGAGACATATGTTTTAATTGCCCCATGAATAGGGTTTCACACACCAATTATTGTCAATGCAAAGAGACTGAAAAATGTGTTTGAAGCAGAAAGTGATTGTCGGAGCTCCAGGGTGCATGTATGACCCCCAATTCTGTGACTGTGGACAGAGGGAGCTCTGTACTTCATGGTGGGAAAAATAATAAGAGTACAGGACTTTCATAAACGATAAACAAACCTCACTAGATATACAACACTATTCATATGAGCGCAAACTGGGAATATGCACCATTGAAACATGTATAAAAATAAAATACAGATTACACTGAACTGTGGTACTTTCTAGTATCTACTTTTACTCCATGAGCTAACAGTTCTTTAAAGGTGTTATGAAGGGAATGAAATACTGACTTGATAAATCTCATCTGTGGGGCATTTCCATTCACTAAGGTCTTACATGTGCAACTTTGATAGATAAAGCAAACATGCATTTTTGTTAAAGATATACATGTCCTATTTTCTTCTGAGAATGTGCTTTTAAAAAAGGAAAGCAAGGTATATGACACCTTTAAACTCACCCCTAATATCTGTTATGAAAATGCAAAGTTAACTGAGTTAAGTAGGCATCCAGGGTCACACTACTAAATAAAGTGACAGTACAGTTCACTCATTGCCAGTAATTTACATGACTTTTATGAGTAAACAACATGCTGGGATGACTAGGAACAGCATGTCTGGGCCAAATGGTCTCCATTCTACGTTTGTAACTTTTCTTGTATTCTTTTAATATGAAATAAACAATGAATATTCGACACCTGAATGGCCCTATTGTATTAGTGACCCTGTGTATTTATGATAATGCTGTCCCTTTCAATGCATCATTGATTAAATTAGCATTGAGTAATGATATTTTTATGGTTGAATTTAAATTGATTGTATGTAACAAAGCAATTTCATAAATCTTATCTCTCATGCACTTCCTTTCTGAAAGATTAAACATGTATTTTCATTTTAAAACATGATATCTGTTACTTTAAAATAATGTTCAGTTTGCCTGCCTTGTCTTACAGGAAATCAGTTGCTGCTTTGCTTCACACTGTAGGTCAGTTCAATTCAGTTCTGTCTTCTGGGTCAAAGCATCTTACTGGCTGCAAAGCATGTTATCAGGGAAAGCAGCAGGTTGGTTACTGATAGAACGGGGTGGGATGTTGGGACAGTGTCACCCTCCAAGTGAAATGATATTAAAGGTTTGCTAAAACAAAGGTTTCTTCAAAACTACACATTTGAGACCTATACAGTGAATGGATGTGCATGATGTGGACAATTTCTGGAATCGTTTTGTTAGCTACATTTATTTTTAAAAGCAATCACTGAAGGAGTTTAACTCAAGGTATCATGTGCATAGAAATAGTTTTATCCTTATATTGTAATATCAGCAGAGATTTGTTTTCCTTTTAAAAAATATGGGGTAACCCTGTTCATGATTATGAGCTTGAATAGACCACACACACCCCCTCCAGTTCTAAACAGGAGCTGCAGTTCTCTCCAGTTTCTTCTGTCAATTGCAGTAGTGTTTTATAAAAATACTTTCCACTTGCTGTCGGTCACACTCTGGATGCTTCATATTATGACTGTCCCAGCTTTCCCCGGAGGCCTCTTCTACAATCAACATCCAATAAAATATTTATACAGTGCCTTACAGGTCAAAGACATCTCAAAGCACTCACAATGCAATACTGTTATAATTACAATGACTTCCACTTCAGCATCCACTCGCCTCTATTTTTAGTCAAGAAGAAAACATTCTGAAAACAGCAACACCCCGTCCCTCCAGATCTGTTTTGAAAGATTTGTCTATTCTGTATAAATATGAGAATTTCATCAAGCATTTTGAAGTGATGAGTCTTTTACATTTTGCAATTTTTTGTTAATAACACTTATTATCATTCTGTTTATACATCAGTACACTTTACCACTGTACAATATATATTGCATTACGTATTACCATATCTCTCACAAAACATATCCCATAGCATGTCCTATAGCAATTTGATACCTTTCTAAGATATCACAGCAAGGTATTTAAAACTTTCTATGTATGGATGTATCTTTAACATGTTACACATTGATAGGCTTTGTTCCTAGTCATGAAAAATGTCAATATCCAAGAGGACTGATACTCTGACTTGATGATTACTATAAACTACATGCATTCAATACATGCTCAGATTTTAAAATTATCTGCACCAAACATAGGGCACTGATAAGACAGGAAGCTGACAAAAGGATTCCATTTCTGTTACATACCTATCTGATTTGTAAGTCTCCCTTTATTATTATGTAGCAGCGAGACCCTAAAATGAATACATCTTACCCATCTTTCTTTCTATTTGACTGTGATTTTATTGAGCACAGATGTTTAATTGAGCAATGTGAACTATGGTGTCTGCAGCAACATTCCTCTACTTAATCAGAAAAAGGTGACACCATAATAGTCTTGTCAGACCAGCTGGTGAGCTTCAGTACTCTTTATAGTTGACATTTCTAAAGAAAATGATAGTGTCACATACGGATGTTGACTCACTGGAGACAGGATTCCATTTTATAAGACAGAATATTAATAAGACTCCAGCTTGGACTGCGGTGTCTGGGTTACTAAACCCTGGATGATTAGATAATGATCACAGCCAGCCGTCTTTAGAGTGTCTGTGTAAAATAAATATTTCAAAGCGCTCCCTCCTCTAGTCCTTACATTCTCAATGTTGTTTTATAATGCAGTTTTGCTTTTTAAAATAAACTACTCTCTTTTTTGTTGCAGTATAAAGTTCATCCATCTTGATGTGTACATGAAAGCAGATTCGTCAGGACTTGCATAAATAAAACCATGTAGTGCAGATGTAGTAGGCCCTCTTAATCCCCTGAAGAATGCAGCACAGGCCTGCCCCAAATCCTTTTTGTTTTCAATTTTTTGATAATTAACCACAGCAGCAGTTTAGCGCCCTGTGTGCTTAAAGAAAGGTACATTTTGTTGTGGGGTTATGTCCATTATTGAGTATTATTAGTATTAGTAATATTTTTTTATGTGCATGCTTCAACTTGCTTAAAAGCTGCAAGCAGGTGGTGCAGCAGAATGTTTCAATATCTTCTCATGTCATTAACCTGTGAATGTTCAATTGAGTTTGGTGGTCTTAATCTAACCCTCCAGTGGATTTTAGCCACATTACAGAATTACCACATAGTATTGCACAATTGACAGCCTCTGCTAAAGGGTGCCTAAATGGTAAGGGTTATTCACGACAGGACTGAGGTATGATGGAAATGTCTTCTGACCCCTGTTTGTACCATGCTTCACTGTAGCCAGTGCCATTGTCCCTGACCTTTCATGACCATTGCATGCACAGACTATTAATATTAACAAGAAATTAACAATTAAAGCATAAGTGTGATTCTAAGCTTAGTAGTCATCTACATGAGGGATGTTAAAATGACTGTAGCTTACAAAAAAATAATTCCTTACATTTTCCACGTCATGTACATCCATTCACTAAATTTGATCTGTTTAGTTTTGAAATAAATCTATGTTTCAGCAAACAAGTTTTCAAATAAATCTATGTTTTAGCAAACATGTATTTTCATTTTAAAACAGTACTGGTACTACATTAAATACATCTTTATGTGTGGTCTTGCCCTCAGATAGTCTTGTGTTTTTTTGGTCATTTCACCTGGTGAGTACAATTATCCAACCTCTTAAGGCCTTCTTGCCTGTCAGTAACTAACAAGCTGACTGACAAGCTTTGCAGTCAGTAAGAAACTTGATCTTGAAAAAACTGCTGAGGTGAAATGGCCCAAAAAGTGACAATGTTACAGATTTCTTGGATGGCAAGATAAGCTAACTGTGGAGCAGTGTGGAGTAGTGGTTAGGGCTCTGAACTCCAGACCGGAGGGTCATGGGTTCAATCCCCAGTGGGGGACACTGCTGTTGTACCCTTGAGCAAGGTACTTTACCTAAATTGCTCCAGTAAAAACCCAACTGTATAAATGGGTAATTGTATGTAAAAAATAATGTGTAAAAAAATAATGTGATATCTTGTAACAATTGTAAGTCGCCCTGGATTATTATTAATAATAATAATAATAATAATAATAATAACTGAGAGCTTTCTTTTACCAAGTTTAGAACCAGATGTAATTTGCAATAAGTATTCTTTCCAAGCTGAAGTGGTTAACACCTACAGCTATGGCCAAAAGTTTTCCATCAACTGGAATTCTAGGATTGAGAAAAAACACCGGTATGAACATAATTTAGATCTTTTTATTTAACATCATGTAATCAAAGAAACTACAAAATGATATTACAAGTCTGCCGGAAGCCATAATAGTATTTCATGTTAGATTTTGTATAGTATAATATTTCATGTTAGATTTTGAAATGTCACATTTTTCAATTACTTGTCAGTTTTTCGTTAAGTATATGAAAAACTACAAAGAGGTATGTAATTCAATACGTTAACGCAACATTATTCAGCAGGTTTCACTGGACTTTATGAAGCAAAATGTGTTAATTTTATGGGGTGATGCAAAACCTTTGGCCATAGCTGTACATAACACTTTAAGTAAAAAAAAAAAAAAAAAAACGTTAACAAGAGCACTGTACTACACTGAGACAACTGCAGCATTCACACAAGCATGGCATGTGTTAACCAATTCCACTGCTATGCAAACCTACTCGCTTCTGAAAGTTCCTATTTGTTAAAGACTTACAGGAAATTGTGTATTTAACCTCAAGGATACCGTTAGGTGGTTATATGTAAATGAGTGTGACTAATACTAACTAACTCAGAAGGTGGCAATGGAATTTAAACAATATTTCCAAAATCCGCCTGCCATTTAAAGTTTTGTTAGCTAATGTTAGCCATGGTGCAGACCTTAGGTCAAACCAAAATGTTTGTGATTGTTTATAAATGCTCTGAATACTTTTCCCTTTTTCTATTTTATTTTAAACCTTTTAAACACAAAACCAATGCCAAGCATAGTCTAATTTATATATATATATATATATATATATATATATATATATATATATATATATATATATATATATATTTGATGAATAACAAAAGTGGAGGGGCAAAATATATAGGTTTGACCCCCACCCCCATATTCAAAGTGGGGGGCACGTGCCCCTTCTGCCCCATGGGCTGGGCGCCTATGTGTACGATACTGGTAAAATGTGTTTCGGTTTAGAATATACACATATGATACCACTTAATGTCCTAAATCACTTTTCAACACCAGTACGTTATCGATACTGTTGTGATATACCTGTCCACATTTAAGCTGGTTTATAGTAATACACTTACGGGATACATTTTTCTATTGAGTCAATGGAGCGGTGTCGGGTTAAGCTGCTTGAGCTGCCTTTATCAATGTTTAAAAATATAAAAAACTTGTGAAGTCTGTTTTACTCTTGCCCAGTGTGTCTTGACAAAAAGCATAACCGTGGTAATGAAGACATACCGTAATTGATACAAAAAATGCACTTTTCTGAATGCAGTACCAGGGATGGTGCATGCGCAGCAAAGACAGATGTGCGCTTCACACAGTACAGAGTAGACAGGTGCAATTATAACATTTGATTGGTGGTTTGAGTGGTTTGCAGTGTGCCGGTGTAGTGGTGAAAAAGAAACAGAAGACAGACAACAAAGTTCACGATCCAAACAGGTTTTATTTTGTAATCCTGGTCTGGCGACCACAAAGAATAATCCCAAACAGTGTTTCAACACAACGGGTTGCAGTCCCGAAATAATAATACACAGTTTGAAAAGAATATAAACACAGTAGAACACACACAAAGAAACACACGTTTACAAGTCCAGACTGAGTGCTGTAGTGCTCGTGGTGAAATACAATTTGTGTACAATGGTGCAGTGTTGTTCGGGTTTAGTGCTGGCTAAGCAACAGCTCCGGATCGTGTTAGCCATCTAATAAGAACAAACAAGTAGATTTTAGACACGACAAAACAAACAAACCACTCACGGTAATTCACAGTACTCCTTTCACGGTTCATCTTAACCATTACAAAGGAACAGATCACCTTGCTACATCCCCTTTTGTACTGTCAGTTACTCTCCCTTGGTTAGCAAGTGCAACCGTTTCTCCTCCAGTCCGAGGTTGCCACATCGCTTCCCTTCCAGGTTGATGACTTGGTGCACCGTAGCTCCATCCCCTTTCTAGATGGCTGACTTCCACCGATCCCCGGGAATGAATTGTGAGCTCATCCAGTCTGTTCCTTTTACACAACGTCCTCACAGGTCAGGAGGGAGATTTATAACCAAGATTAATTCTTTCTCTGTCACACTCATACATGATTTTTAACAGTAAGATAAAAATAGTAATAATAATTAATGATGCAATAATAAAGAATAATATGCATAGCTTATCTATAACCTCAAATTGATGATCTTATATTGATGATACACAATAGATAAACATAAAATTGTTAAGCAATGCTGAATCTATTTACCGTATTACCTGTTATTTCCTTAATGTTTCCATTAGCGGTACGAGACTTTGGGTTATATTTAACACATATATGTGCTTTTAATTATATAAATTAAATTAACTGATTCAATTAGGAAATGTAATAATGTTAGCCTTTGGATTGTGGATTAGAAAAAAAGTGCTTTGCTTATCAGGGGGCTTGAAACTTTTCAAAAGGGGTATTTGATTTAGCATTTTTCTAAGCTTGACATTTTATAATTCACACAATTTTAAATATAAAATCGAGAGAAATTATTTGTACAAGTATCTGGCAAAATAAAGTTCTTAAAAAACGGGTTGGATGCTGCTTAGCAATAAGAACCACCGTCATTTCTATATTCCTATTGTGTCCTGTTTTTAAAATGTAAGTATTTGTTAACTAGGGTTACCTGTCCTGTTTATTCCCCTTTTGAGGTAGGTGTCCTTTCTATTCAAATATGCCTTTCATAGACACCATCTCTGGAGACTATGTGTGTTTGTTTGTGTGCCAGTTATGTTAATAATACAGTATGCCTGATTTTGGAATCTAATGTGAAGCTACAGTATTAAGCCTCAATTTAAATAATGAGTGAGATCATGTTCTGCTTTTTTTTCTTTGTTTTTTGCTGGACTTTGTTAAGGAAGTGATTTTTTTTCTTGTTGGAATCAATTTTCTCAGCTCTTATTATCACAATCCACATTCATCTAAATAATAATAATAAAAAATGATTTCCATCACAGTAAAGGTTCATGGGCCCTAGTCACTAAACTGTAGAACTGTTTTTTGAAGAGTGCTCCTTACTGTTTTGTGATTAGAGCCCATATTAATAATGTTAAAAAAGAAATTAAATATAATGCTTTTAAAACATCTCCTTTAGACCACCATCAGTGTCTCAGTGAGCTTTACCAATGCCAATCTTAGCTTCAGCATCTTGGGATTTTGTATCTGAATTAATCTCATTGGATGTGCATCTGTGGTTTGTATTTGGTTCAACAATCTCATATAAAGCAGTTCCCCAGTCCCAATTCAATCAGCTCTATCAGTAAACATTAAAGCCTTATTATCTTAGAAAATGTGTGTGTGTTTACTGTTTATTCTGACCACAGTGACTTCCTCATTGACGGGTACAGTACTTGGATTGCATGAACTCTGCAGTCACTGTTCACCCACAGTGCTTGCGATTATGTATATCACTTAGATACTGCGGGCAGGATTTTCGTAAATGATAACTCCAGTGTTAATCAAGATTTTCGTAAATGATAACTCCAGTGTTAATCAAGATTTTCGTAAATGATAACTCCAGTGTTAATCAAGAAATCGGTATGTAGCATTGATTTTGGCATTTTCACACGGTCTTTTGCCTATTTCGTAATTAAATAATCATGCTTATGTGATTTCCGAAATGATGTTGATTTCTGAAATAATGTTACTATCTTAACGATCAGGGCTTCTTGCAACTATTTTTTTTTGTTTGTGTGGGAATTTAAAAGTAAATCCGTGTTAATTGTCATAATTTATCAGGAGTTAATTTGCACTTGGAAAAGAGGGATTTAATTAACGAAAGAATATATAACTTGCCAACGATACAGAGAAAGAGTATATAGGACCTGGGTTAGTTTCATACAGACTACCTCGATAATTCACTATTTGTAGTTTTGAAAATATTTTAGCCTTTTCTATACTTGTGGTTATGAATGAGATTTATTCACTTATTTTAATTATTTGGAACCTTACTGAACATTTGTTGTATTGCTAAAATGATATACCGTTATTTGCACCCAGTGTAATACTACCAAGAAATTATCAATGCAACTGTAGCCTATTTGAATTCTGCATACATACATTATATGACAACTGACATCAACTATAGATTTTATTTGAATTATACAACTGAAATCTTGGTATAGAAAATAGCATATTAGAGATTACAATAAAGTTTCCTTAGGTGATTGCTGATTGCAATGCATCCTTGGCTTTTAACACCTGTGTCTTATCCACACAAGAACAAAGAACAGACGTCAAGGACACACAGATCCACTAGGAATGTGATCAAGATCACTGACATGGATTTTGCCTAAACGTATTTGCCTAAATGGATTTTGCCAACACTTGATGTACAATGTCCACTTTCACCTTCACATGTTTGTATGCATATAAAATGTTCTTATAATACTGTAAGTGTTCCGTGGCTACTTCTAATCATGTTGAGTTTATTTATCACAGAGGCGAGCAAAGAGTAACAGAGAAAATGCATGATTAGAGGAATTCACCAAACAGTTAATTATAAACAAATTGTGTATTGGGTTAGGGTGTTCTTTTGTAATTTTAAAAGCTTAATAAATATATAATGAAGTGTTACATTCATGGTATAGATGTATAATAACCAACAACTACAAACACAAATGGCACTTAAAACGTATGTATTTATATAGAGTTTACAATTGTACATACTAAAATACATACAAAAGTCTTCATAAGAAAATAAATTCTAACCAATATACATAGATGGCTCACGGTATTTTTTCCTTCTTAACCAAAAAAGATTGCAAAATGCACATTAAAAGAGTTGTATATAGTAGACTGGCAAAATATCTCCCCAAATGAGGGTAAATGACTAATGGGGTTTAATTTTTTTTTTTAAATTCATGCCGTCCGATTTTTACCTACACGCCAGATAACAGTAAATCAGCATTTTATATATGAAGTGTTCTAAATAAATGCACATTCTGCATGACAAAATGCACAATTTTAAATGAAGTTTACAAATTTTACACAAAATAGATATTCCCATTATTTTTTATTTCCATTTGGCTGCTGCTCGTGCAACATGCATTTTGATTAACAAGTTCCCATTATTTAGTCGTTGAGACAGGAAGTGATGTACATGACCTGCGACAATTAAGCTTTTTAACGAGAAATGCGTTCATTAATGACCTCATCGACTCAATTTCAAAGCATTAACGGATTGATTTAATGAACACATTTCATTTTGCTACTAAAGCTCTCGTTACTATACCACGAGTTTGATACAATAACACTGGTTTTTGAAAATCCTGCCCTGGCAGTCTTGTTGTAATCAAAGGGGGTCACGGCTCAGATAAAAGAGACCTCACAGAGGTTTAACGTTACCCACAGAGAACACAGTGACCTTGTGCTCCTGCTAACACTGAGTTTGTGGATCAGATTACCAAGCTTTGAACAGGCTGCCAAACAGTACCATTAAACAAAAAAAGCTTGCTGTCTGCTGATCCGGGATTGATTTATTGCATTTACTTATTTATTTTATTTCTAATTAGGCATGTATGAGATACATTGTCTTTAAGAAGACACCCAGGCGAACTTGGTGAAGCGTGATATTTTTAATCCATAGTGAAATGATTCTGAAACTATGCCACAGTTAATAACACATTTATAATAATAATAATAATAATAATAATAATAATAATAATAATAAAGTAAAAGGGAACAGGAAAAATAAGTACTGGGAATATTGTTCAAATTTCCCATTCTCAAACAGTATTCATTTGACCTAAAATTACTATTCTCACAACAGCACTTTTTGAATGCATTTTATATCAGATTCCTATAACTGGTTATGAAATGCCCTGTATTCTAAACAAAAAAACACACTAAACAAAATTGAGCAGTACTCATTTTGTTTTAGTAGTATATGCCCGCAATATATGTTGTTTGATTTTTGGCAAATTTGATTTTAGAAACTTTATAATACAATTCTTCAGTAACTGCCCTCAGACAACCCCCACTGGGTTTTAGAAAACAACAAAAAACAAATCAGACATAGAAAATGAGGTTCCATCTGTTACAGCTCATTCACAACCTCAGCTGGACCCATCAACAAAAACTAGACAGTGTCTGGGACATAAAACATGCATTAATTAAAACCAGCAAGTCATTTGAAGACCATGCCAAATCTTTCAGGTTCTATACTCTGATCCATAAAAGTACTGTATTAAACAGCAGAGGGCACTAATGTCACACACAATTAAACAAACCTTCCTTTTTTATACTACAGACACCTTAGCTATAGTGCTTGTATTAAAGATGTAGTGTCCCACAGCCAGGGCAATTATACATTACCAGTACAAACAAAAACTAAAACTTGATTTATGTTAAAGAACAAGTAGATTTAAATGTTATATATGTTACTGTCAAAGCTTGAAATGCAGACAATTTGTGAAAATGACTTTGGACAAAGCCCAAAATAAAAATTAAAATAACTTATTTTGGGGTTAGCATCGATGTTGAAGCTTTGGACGAAACTACACTCGCCCAAATTAATGGCAAGGGCGAACCAGATTCGCCCAGCATCGATTCTGAAGTGTTGGATGAAACTATACTTGCCCGGGTAGCCCCGAAATTCAGCGAAAAATGTTGAAAAAACAGGTTTCGCCCAATCGTCTTTTTCAAGTTCTGGGCCAATCTAGATTTGCCCTATTGGACGCGGGCTAGTGCACCCAGAAGCCCTTGGCGAAAATAGATTGGCCCGGGCAAAACTAGACTCGCCAGTCCACCGGGTTTCGCCCTTAACATTTCTCGAAAACAAATAATTATAGGAAAAATATTTTTTAGCAAAAGTTTTGCTTTTGTGGATGAGGAAAAAAAAGTTACAAGAAATATAAAATATTTTTTTTTTTGCAAAACTCCAAAAATGCTAATTCAAAAGTATTCATACCCTGACATGGAAAATGAAATTAATAGTTAGTTGAGACACATTTAGCAACAATAACCTCTTTTAAACGATTAGGATACTTGTCAATGAGCTTCTGGCATGATTCTTGACTGTTTATTGACAATTCTTCAATGCAAAATTGTTCCGGTTCATTCAAATTCCCAGGACTTCTCTTGTGCATAGCCTTGTTCAACTCATACCAAAGATTCACAATCCAATTTAGATTGTTACTTTGACTAGGCCATTCCAGAACCTTGATTTTATTCTTCTTTAACCATTCTGAAGTAGATTTTGATGTGTGATTTGGATCGTTGTCGTGTTGGAACGTCCAGTTGTGCTTTAAACCAAGATTTGTAGCGGAGGGTTTCAAATGATTGGCCAATATATTTCGGTATGCTATGGAATCCATTTTACCATGTATTGGAACGAAATTTCCTGTGCCATTAGAGGAAAAACAGCCCCATAGAAGGATATTACCACCTCCATGCTTAACAAGTAGGTATGGTGTTGTTTTTGTTGTATGACTCCCCAGACTTTCTCCAAACATAACGACTATCAGTGTGACCAAAAAGCTAGATTTTTGTTTCAACACTCCACAAAACCTTTGACCAGAACTCATATCCATCATTCAAATGCCGTTTTGCAAACTTTAAGCGATTGTCCTTGTGACATTTTCCTAAGAGTGGCTTTTTCCTTGGCCTGCGACCATTGAGACCTTCAGCATGCAATACTCGACCTATGGTTGAAATGGAAACCCCACTCCCACTTGCAGCCATATCTTTGACAGTCAATCTCGGATTGTTATTAACCTTCCTCACAACTCTTCTACTTGTTCTTGGTTATGATGGTACCATGAGTATTGTACTTCTTGATAATAGAAGCAATAGTTGAAATTGGGATACTCAAATGCTTGAAAATCTTCTTGTATCCTTCTCCAGTTTTTTGACAATAAATAATGTTCTATCTAAGGTCTTCAGATAGCTCTTTACTTTTTCCATTATTGACTTATTGACTTAATGACAGCAATCATCCTATGCCTAACCCTTTTATACTCTCTAAGAATGTTCACCTACAATCCAGCATTTTCTAGACTTTTCTAGAATTAGGTTCTGTATTATCATATTGAAATTTCTAGCACCTTGTAGACAATACTATCATAGCATCAAAGGGTATGAATACTTTTGAATTAGCATTTTTTTAAATTGTTATATAATTTGTATTGTCTCCTTAACGTTTTTATGATTAACAAATATTGCACTAGATTCTTTTTTTTAAGTCCCTTTAAGAAGACCCTTTAACAGATTTTCCTGTGTCTTTAAATACATGCGTGAGCCATCTTACAAATTCCGTGGATCTGCAAAATGTTACCTGTTTCCAAGAAATCCAGAATAACCATTGTACCGCCACTTAGACAGCGTGTTCACTAAATATCTTGGCATCCTTCTATAGTTAATTATCCTGTGTTAAAAAAAAAATGGTGTTGGTTAGTGTATATTCAGTCACCATCTATAAACATCTTACTCTCTTTTAATGTTATTTAAAAAGAAATGAACAGAAAGCATCAAATGTAAGCCATGGAGTGAAACACTTTAATTACATTTAGAATTTCTGAATGTCACTAGTGTCATCCAACAAACTCCAGTACTGTTTATATGTACCAGTAGAGCTGTTGTCAACAAGTTTTTCAAATATATTTTCTCTACATATTCAAGCTACAGAGACTTTCATCTCTCAGTAATATTGCTTTCATGGTTTTTTGCCTGATTCATAAAAAGCCTCAGGGATTGTATCATATTTACTCATTTTCTGTTAGATATATTTTGAGCCAAGGGGAAAAATGCAAGACCTTAAAGAGAGCTTTGTGTGTCCAAGGTTTGAAAATCCGGTTTAATGAAAATATTAAAAGCATAAGAAGAAATTCATGGGGGCCTTCTTCAAAGAGACAGTGTTCATATCATGTGTTTCAGCCATTCTACTGCATAGCAACCTGATGTAATGTCCATCGTAAATGTAACATTATGAAGAGATTCCTGGACAAAATAAAGGAAAAAAAAGGAAAAAAAGAAAAAAAAGATAATAGCCCACTCCCTCCAGTTCTTACTGTAAATTTTTCATATTTAAATAATCTGCCATATGTTGAGTTTCATCCTGGTTTTATTTATGTTGACTAGTTATTTATACATGGATTTACTATAAATTGATCCTTCTTCTTACCAGATTATTTTCAATGACAATGATCTGTAATTGCAGCACAGGGACAGCCACAGTGACATACAGTAAGTCATTTCTAGAATGGTACCACAGTGGTAACATTTGAATATCTGTACAACAATGGCATTAACCAATAATAACTGGAAAACCATTGCGGCAGTACTATGGTACTATACAGTATTATGGTACTATGCCATTTGTAAATCACTTGTGGCATAATGGTATACAGTACCAATGTTATACTGTTAGGATCTCTATACACTAACTTTATGTCACCGTGATTTCTATATAGTAAGCACCCCCAATTGTTTTGGGATACTGCATATTCTTGCTTATCAAAAAGCAATCTTTAGTCAAACTAGAGAATATCTAAAAGGAAAATATATGTATTTTAAGAATATCTAAAAGGAATATATATATATTTTATACATTTTTCCTACTTTAAAACAAAATACATAAATAAATATATATATATATATATATATATATATATATATATATATATATATATATATATATATATATATATATATATATATATATATGTGTATTTTGTAAAGGTTACAATTCCAAAAATGTATTTTATGCAGTGTTTTGATTGACTGTACAGCATTGTAAAAATGAAAGCAAGGATGTTCACAATTTTGTTGTTACAGAATGACAAACTGTGATTGATTCTTAGGGACCTTTGAAGGCCATTCATAGAGAATCCAACCCTTTCACAAAGCAATTTGACCCCTGTGAATGGTAAGACATTTTCATTTCTTAAAATTGACCATTAGCATTCAGTCTGGGCCCAGATATTACCCAGTGTCTACTTTTAGATCATGAAGCAATGATATTTAAAGGTGAAATGAAAGCCTTTGTATACTTTTAAAAAGAATGTTGACAATAGAAAGTCCATTCTGATTAGTCTGTTTCAAGCTAAACTATTTGCAGGAGGTATAGAGTCATATGTTTCAGCTGAGATGCATAACTAATTTAGGTTTTATTATGAAATGTCAACCCCTATTGGTTTACCCCTTCTGATAATGTTTCACTTTTTTGATTAAATAACTGTCAGGAAACTCAAAACAAACAGTAATGGAATCTCATTTAATATATCAACTTTAGATATCCTTACAAATGACTTTTACTGTATACAATGTAATACATTTAGAAGTGTCAGTAAACCTATCAAGTCCAAAGTGAACAGTCATTTCATAGGTATGACAGAGTTTTGAGCTATATGCTACTCAACAGCAAAGTGAGTGTGCCCAGTTAACCAGAACTATTGATGTGTCTATTTCAAATCAGGACAGACAGTGTTCTTGCTGTTGGTTTTGTCTTGTTTTGTATATAGACAAAGCATCAGTGCATGAAATGAAATCCAAGAAAACTAGAATCCATGGATAGAGACTGATTTATCGGTTGTCTCAAAACATATATAACAGTGGGTAAATGTTTTTTTTTTTTTTTTTTTGCAAGCCTTGACTACTAGAATTATCATCCGAATCCTGAAACTACTTTTACAACTTGATTTCTAACTTTGTCCAAATGTTACGTCAAACTAGTATATGGCCTTAAGAAAGAATTAAATGCTAAGAAAGCTTGAATGTATGATGTAAGCCTATAGCATATTTCATTTCTGGTTATATAAAATATGCTATGAGGTGACTTTAAACCCAAATAAAGCTGAGATATATCTGAAAGATTGGTGGCGTTATTTTTGTCTTCATTGTGACACTTATTTGTTCTGAGATTATTATGCTATTCATGTATTCAGTTTGTTCATTCATCATTACACAGGTAGTGTCAAGGCATTATAAGCAAATGAACGTCTTTCTGTCAGAGTTATTCTGCTGAAAACCCTTCTCTTTCAAACTAAAAGCCTGCGATCTATAGATATCCCAGCACTGAGTGATGGCCTGTCATGGTGCTGATACCCTGCAGGCTGTGTGGAAGTGCTGTAAGGCAGAGTACATCCTGGCTGGCTGGTGCCTCTGACAGGCAGTTTGTGAGAGAGCTCTCCAGTTTGTCAGAGCTGACGGACATTGGCCTTTTATTGGAAGCTCTTATCAGAGAGGGGGATCAGCACACAGGGCAGCCTGGGCTCCGAAGCACCTGGCCTGGATGGCATTAGAAGTTGCATTTGGAGAATGGCGATGACATCAGCCTTCAAGTATTTACTGGGAAATATGACAGGGTGTTGGGGTGGTTAAAATGTCTGCCCTTTGAAGCACTGTGGGGATATCTTTCATCCCCGTTATTCAGGCATTGTTGCTCAGCGAGACCTTTCCTGACCTTTTGAGGAGAATAATAAACTTGGCAAGTGTCCACTGGCAAACCTGCTGTTTCATTCTTCTGCAATTTTACATGATCAGATTCAGCATGAACTTGAAAATGGGAGGCTGAACCAGTATCAATCTGTAGTTTTTCATACATCCAATTATAGTTTTACTAACAACAAAACCATATATTGATGATAGTTATTAGATATGGCATCATTTGATTAATAGCTAGATTTGTAGCTTATCTTACACGCTCCAAGGCGATTCCAATATAGAGAGATTGCTGCTAATATTATCTACACTAATATGTATTACCATCACTATGTAGATCTAAATGTTCCTACATGACACATGTATTTGATTTTAATGATATTGTTTTTTCAAAGCATTTGTAAAAATAAAACTGGATAGAATGTTTAATT
Source organism: Acipenser ruthenus (assembly GCF_902713425.1). Lineage (NCBI taxonomy): Eukaryota > Metazoa > Chordata > Actinopteri > Acipenseriformes > Acipenseridae > Acipenser > Acipenser ruthenus. Next base: position 41,816,313 of record NC_081196.1, on the reverse strand, counting down.
CTTTCAAAATTACTTTTCCTGAGCACAGTTTTAATAATATACATATGTGCCCATTAAAAAAGAAAATCTGAGCAATATGATGTCCATATGATTTACTGGAATTATTTTGTGAGAACTTTAATAAATTATTATTTATTTAATTCATACCATAATGAATCTGCAAATAGTGGAGGTTTAGCAGACTGGAGACATCGTGTTATTGCTGCTTGATTGGATGGTCAAGGATTTGCAGACATTCGTTACAAAAGACTGTTAATACCATAATCATAGTAAAATACTAATATCCATCATAACATCCTAGAAATTACTACTGGAAGGGCAATTTTCTGGCCAGAACATGCTGATGTGAAACACTAGGATTTCTCACTCCCCATTGTCCTATTTCAGCTACTGTAATGCTCTGCAACATTACACATGACGAAGATCATTTTAAGGAACTACAGAAACTGTAGGTTCAAGGTTATATCAAAGCCTTGCTTCAATTCTTTATCCAACCCTTTTGACATAAATGTATCAACTGCACAAAAGTAAATGTCTTGAAAATATCAAATTTTAAAGGTAAAGACAGAGACATTCCAATTCCAATTTTCTTTTTGGTCAATCACTTGCATGGGTATTTCTTGTCGGTTTAGGAATTTTGCTTCAAATACATTGTCTGATTCTAGACTTTAATTGGATTTTCCACAATTTTTTTATAACATCATATTGTACACATGACAGCTCTGGTCTTAGATATTTTAGTGCATTTAAATGCTCAGGATACCCTTAGGGGATACCCTTTTTCTCTTTGTTGTATACGAGCGGTGTTTAGAGATATGTGTCAAAGTAGACAGTGACGTTCAATGTCCAACATATGTACCTGTTATCAAGTCGCACCCCCCTGTTGTTTTTTTTCCATTAAATCATGATGATATTCTTCAAAAAAAGAATCCAAATTTAATGTTTCATGGCCAAGGAAGCAAAAACAAATAATACATCTAAAACACAAATCTGAAGTCCCTGGAATTTGTTTATCTGTGGAAAGAAATGGTGATGTTCATCCCCAAAGCAATAATGAAAAATAAACAACGGTATTCTAGGAAATTGACATTTTACTGGTAGCTGTTTTTGCTTTTTTATAGCCTAGTTCACTTAAAGACAGCACAACAACATTTGTAACCAGTTTTTGAGGACATGGTTGTAGTCAAAGTCAGTCCTGTGAGAAATAGCTGGCAACAAAAGTACATAAAAACTGTTTGAGTAAGCATTTATATGTTCTGCAACCCGCAAAATTATCATATGAACTGCAGACTATCAGCAATGCCTGAAATTGTAATATTTTCCAAAATTCTGAATGATGTAAGACGTTTTGAAAGTGAAAAAAATACCAGAATAAAAAGACCTTAGAAAGAGTTTATTATATATTTTTGAAGCAGAACATATACCTGAGAGAGGCTTATCTTTTTACTTATAAGTTTTCATTTTGGATTCTGTGAGTATACTGTAGGTTTCAAATCAAAAAATCAAAAACTAATGGTGTAACCTGTTTATGATTTAATTCTCAGTTTTAATATTGGGAAGAAGCATATTTTTATGTTCCAGTGTGTTGCATCCCATTTATTTATGTTTTTGTCACATGCAAGTTTTAACTATACTGTATAGAGTTCAGACTGTTGAAAATATCAATTCCCAAAGTGTTTGTTTTAAAATGCTAACAGTATATGTTAACTCTCAACTATACTTGACTATATGGCACCCAATTGTACCAGTACTTGCATCATCTTGTACTTGCACTGAACTGCTCCATATTTTGCCATATTCTACTACTGCTCTTATATCTTGTACTTGATTTTACTCTTAAAGTATCTGTATTCACGTTTTTTGTAATTTCTCTTACTTAAAATCGTTCTTATCCATTTATCATACTTGCTACGTGCTCTTAATGGAATTTATTCTTATAAGCAAATATTTTTTACTGTACATTTAACTGCTCTCAGTCAAATTCACTTTTAAATATAATTATTTAGTGTATTCTTTATTTTGCTCATTTGAATTTGATCTTATTTTCTATTGATTTTACTGTACTTGTATAACTGCTCCTACCTGTAATGTGATATTTTGTAATGTGATACTGTTTGCTATGGTAAGGGCGTTTGCTAAGAAATTAATAATAATAATGCATTTTTTTCCAAGATACTATACTGCTACAGAGCCAAGGGTCAATACAAATAATCTCTGCTAACACCCTTTAGTGAGAGTATGCTCTAGTTGGGTGAGTAGCATCCAAGCTGCCTCCAGGCCCATACGACAGCAGTGGGATCAATTTTACAGTAAAGCTTTTTCTTCCTTTTTAATAGACGCCCTGGATAAGGGCGTCTGCTAAGAAATAAATAATAATAATAATAATAATAATAACTCCTGAAGACACAGGTTGTACCGTGGAACTCCAGCCCTGCTGTATTCGATTAGCTGTAATGTCTGCAGACGCTGTGGTTAGTCCCATAAGTGTATAACCTATCCTAGAGGCCATTTTGAAACTCCTCCTTCAGGTAAGTTCTGAAATTGGTGCAAGCTAGCAATCCCAATTGACATTGTTGTCATCTTGATGTGCTGCTGAAGAAAAAGAGCAGACCTGATTTCCAATCGCTTTCAAGTCAGTGCCAGTGTAGATGAAAAACGTGTCTATAGTGATATTATGGCAAGCAGGTTTCAAGGGTGGATAAACCTGTGTTCCTCCAGCTAAATGTATCTTTAGAAAGTAAAACAAAAATGTGTTGGTTTCTGATACAGTGCACAAAAGATTTATGGAAAGATTATCAACAGACACTAAAGAAACAGGTTTCAGTTTAAAATGAATTTTAACTGGAGAAAGAGTGGCATTAGATGTACAATAGCTTTCTGACTGGGGGGATGTTGATCGTGGGATATACATGGTGACCAAAGACAACAGCTCTCATAAAAAGAGTAAAGGAGATCAAAGATTTGCTCTAGTCAAAAAAACAATGCAGAATGTTACCGCAAATAACTATTTAATTTCTCAAGAAACTGTGGGTTTAACTCTGGTTATCAGCATGTCATACCTTCATTTAACCCTGTTAAATCATATCCGTCAAACACAGGTTTAATATAACAGTCTGACCCTGCTAGGTGACCCACCGAGATGAGATGAAGAGTATCAGAGATCTGTGGTCAACAAAAATTCCTGGTGGAATTCTTAGTTGAATTACCTTCCAATCGATTTGACCTCAGTAGAGTTTAAATAGTGCAGAATCAGTGTAAAAATCCGTGGCTGTAAGGTTAAAGGAAGAAAACATTGGGCCATTAACTTATGGTAAAATGATTTGTTACTGAGTGAATAATATACTCCAAGATCTTTCTACATTTTTATAAATATAATTTAAACATTTCAAGCATCAGTTGTATAGTAGAACAATTCTATTTAGCCTTGATCATTTTAACCAAATAACATATTGGTATGTTTTTTATTAATATGTCATCCAACCCATAAAACATTACATTTCAATCTTCTGACTTTAAAAGTGCCAAAATATACTACTGAAGAGAAGCAAAACATTGGCTTTGACAGCTTGGTGCCATGTGCAGTTTTTTATTTTTAGGACGTATCAGAATATTGGCTTCCAACTTGCTGCAGTGATTAATCTTAAGAGGTTTGTTATTTATGTGTTCTTAGTTGAATTGTGACATTATAACTAACTATCTTTGAAATTCAAACTGTTTTAGATAAACACAATATCTGAAACCACATTTCTTCAGTGTATAAGGAAGTGACCTAAAAAGGCATGCTTAACTTCTTAGTGTAACCCCACAGATTGCCTCAGCCAATCAGGTTCAGAGGAGAGTTCTTTTTAACCCAGTAGATGCTGATTAGTGGGTCTTTAGAATCTTGAAACTCATTTTAAAAGCTATTTAAATCTAAAGTACCAAAGCAATCCAATACAAAATATATTTAAAAACAAACAATCTTCATACTGTAAAGCAGCTGCACTCTCTGCTATTTGTTGTCCCTTTAAAAGCAGACCCAGGACACAGGATTTGAAGTTTTAAAAGCACTGACATGCTATTTTTAATAAACAAAAACCAAAATAAACACATAGCTCCTTTGGAGCGCTAACTACACACTTATGCAGGTCCCTGACTAGCTTGAAGGACAGCTAAGCTATTTACCTGGCATAAAGCAAAATAAACCACACAGGTTTCACACTACCTTTTCTTTCTTTTATGGTTGAACACACTCCCAACCTGCCTCTTGCCTCTTGCCTCTTGCCTCTTGCCTCTTGCCTCTTGCCTCTTGCCTCTTGCCTCTTGCCTCTTGCCTCTTGCCTCTTGCCTCTTGCCTCTTGCCTCTTGCCTCTTGCCTCTTGCCTCTTGCCTCTTCACTCTTCACTCTTCACTCTTCACTCTTCACTCTTCAGCAGCCCAGAACAGACTGGCTGCTTTCTTTAAATACCCTGCACCTGGCTCTAATTTACAATGATAGTCAGGTGCAGGGGATCATTACTAATCAAACAATTTACAATTATAATTAAACAATAAAACACAACAATTAAATGCATTTGCACATTGTTTTCATGCAGGGAGGATATTAACACAAAATCACAATACACAAAACACAAAACATGTGTTAATTTTACAGTAGTGTAACAATATCCTCTGCAGCGTTCTTTACCGGTACTATAGATAACTGACCTTCATTAAGCACCCAAGCTCGTCCTTGGGGAGCAGTCAGTTATCTAGCAGGGAATTAGTGCTGAGTTGGACAGTAGCGTAACTGTTATTGACTGCAATTTCCAATAAGTAACAGGACAAAAGTAACAGGCACAGTCAAATCGACTACCATTTTTTACCACATAAGGGCCCATAAACATAAAAGACGGCGGTAATTTCCAGCCATTAAAAAAATTGATTGGGCAATATTTATTTATCTATTTTTTTTACTTTTTTTTAATTTAGTAATCGCCACTTGATTTTTACCCAATTTTTCTCCCAATTTGAAATAGCCAACTATATTATTTTTAGGCTCAGCTCACCGCTACCACCCCTGCGCTGACTCGGGAGCGGCGAAGACGAACACACGCTGTCCTCTGAAACGTGTGCAATCAGCCGACTGCTTCTTTTCACTCTGCAGGCCTGCCATGCAGCCACCTCAGAGCTACAGCATCGGAGGACAACGCAGCTCTGGGCAGCGTACAGGCAAGCCTGCAGGCGCCCCAGCCAGCCTACAGGGGCCGCTTTTGCATGGTGAGCCGAGGGCACCCTGGCCGACCTATCTCCTCCCCATCCGGGCGACACTCGACCAATTGTGCGCCACCTCTTGGGAACTTGGTCGGCAGTGGAATAGCCTGGACCTCCAGGCTATAGGGCTCATCCTGCTCTCTATGCGGGGCACTTTTACCAGATGCGCCAGATTGGGCAATATTTAACACTGATTTATAAAACTACTGCCTGGTTATTTTACTGGCCAGTAATGGTTTTAGATGTGATTTATTGCCATAGATTGGTTTGACACAATCTCTCTGTAACAATTGTCAGAGGTATGCAAATGAGCTGTGTCCCTTACTTAAGACATCACTTGCATACACTGTCTGTTTACACCATCACGTTTTCCGAAATATATGGCTTCAGGTGAAAAAAAAGTACAAATAAAATACACACACACACATATTTATAGTGCTCGGTTCATTTTAAATGTATATATGATTGCGCTGAAATAACATTAGTGTGTTCTCCGTACATATTATATTAGCCTATGTAAAAATATACCCAATAGAATTAACATATTTTAGTTCATAAAGTCGAATGAAACCTGCTGAATAATATTACGTTACCATATTGAATTAGATGCGGCTTTGCCGTTTTCCATATACTTAACGGAAATCTGACAAAAATAAAAACAAATGACATTTCCAAGTACTGTACTACCTATTATGGCTTCCGGTAGACTTTTGCAATATTATTTTGTAATTTCTTTGGTTACATGTTTTTAATTATTATAATTGTCTCAATCCTAAAATTCTAGGTGATGGTAAAATTATTTGTTACTGAGTGAATAATGGCGCACTTTCTTTTTAATTTGGCCTATAGGCTACTGGTAAAACAGAACAAATGATGCTGCTGCATTACACATACTGTACAATGCTAAAGAAAAACAAAAAAACATGATGCTAAATTGAAACTAAACAATTTTAGTACATTTTCTTTTACTGTAACCTACCGCATTAACACGTTATGATACTATACAGTACATTACATATACTGCACACACTTTACAGAAATAAATCATTTTTAAATGTACATAGAAAACTGTGCAGCGTACAGGTGGCTACAAGTAACACATAGCCTACCTACTACTTTGCAAAAAGCAATTAAAGACTTGCATTTCGAACCACTGGAGTCGTTTAGTATTTCTGAAAGCATCTGGCCCTTTTCCAACCTATCAATCTCAGTTTGTCGAGTATGTTTATATGCCCTCATTTAATCATGTTCTTAATTTTAGCAATTTGTTGGATTTATTTTCATCCAGTCAGTATAACGATAATTTTTTTTCAACGGGTCTCTTTGGCTAATGCAATTCCTACACGTCACACTTAATTGGTTATAATCAGCTGTTCGTAAATACAGGGTTCTGTGGCTGAAAAAATCTGGCAGGAGATGCAGGTGGTACTGTAAAAAGGAAGAGAATGAATACTGCCAGAAGCGCTGGCAAGATGAACGTCACATTGTGAACAAATCTGCGGGGTCTTCTCTTCTGGATCATGTTCCAAGATATCTCCCTCCTCTTGATGTACAGTCCACACAAGCACACCGAAACCTGGCATTATCTTAGAGCAAAGAATAGACTACAAACATGATTTATATGTTTTCCAACCAGTAAGTAACCTATGATGACAGAAATTAACCCAGATGACTTAACAATGCAATTTAATGTATGCGTTACAAATAACAAAATACTTAAATTACATAATAATTGGTTTAAATACATGTTCCTAAATTCGGAATTATGCTAGGAAATGATACCGTTAAGAGGCATCTCATTCTCCGCCTGGTAAAGGTCAATTAACAGCACAATACAGATTTATGAATCAGACAAATATGCTTATGAGAAAATTGGTCTCTATGGGCACATTATTTTAACACCATGATGAGTGGGGTTTTTTTTTTTTTTTTACGGTAAATCTGGTTTATGCATCACCCGATGAAAAACGGTCATGTTAAACACTATTTCTGGCACCATAAAGGAGACAATACGTTTTATGCACATGGGCCAAGAAGTTCTAAGATAGCTTTGCTTTATTTATTTTTAATTGCACAGTATTTGGCCAGTTCTTAATTAAAGTTTGTATTTAGTTTGTTTTTAACTGTACTGCATTCTCTTGTGTAGATTGCTATTGACAGATCATTAGTGAGCTTTTGGCAACAAAATTATTGTCACAATGTCTGAAACGGGTATGAAACTTGAATGTGATTCATGATGAAAAACAGCCTGAAGAACATTTTTTCTTCAGATTCAACAGGATTCAAAAAGACATGTCAACCACAAGTAAATACAGTCTTTATTGTTGGAGACTTAAAATATGGCAAACAGCTACCAGCTGTTATCACTGTTATCACAAAGAATATAGCAACAACATCTGCATTTTTCTGCACTTTCTTTCTTTTGAACATTAAGGGATATTATCAAGATTATTGCATTTTCCAGGTGTTTTAATCATATTGGGCCATACAAGTCACACACAAAGCATATAGGATTTTAATTTTTTTAAGCTAACATTAACATTTATCTTAAAACAAATTATAAAAAAAATAGCAAATATATTAAATGATTACTTTTCACAGTTTTTTTACAAAGGAGGATATGTACAACATGCCCCACATGTCGACCTGTTCCTATCCAGTTTTAAATAACTTTAGCATAACAGAGGCAGAAGTGTTAAAGGGACTAGGAGCTCTTAAAATAAACAAATCCCGTGGGCCGGATGAGATCCTCCCAATAGTACTCAAAGAAATGAAAGAAGTTATTTACAAACCGCTAACCAAGATCATGCAACAGTCTCTTCAGACAGGCGTTCTACCGACAGACTGGAAAATTGTATTCACAAAAAGGGAGACAAAACCGAACCAGGTAACTATAGACCAATAAGCCTGACTTCAATTATATGTAAACTTATGGAAACTATAATAAGATCCAAAATGGAAAATTACCGATATGGTAACAGTATCCTGGGAGACAGTCAGCATGGTTTTAGGAAAGGGAGATTGTGTCTAACTAACCTGCTTAATTTTTTTTGAGGATGCAATATCGACAATGGACAATTGCAAAGCATATGACATGGTTTATTTAGATTTCCAGAAAGCTTTTGACAAAGTTCAGCATAAAAGATTAATCCTCAAACTGAACGCAGTAGGGATTCAAGGAAATGCATGCAGATGGATTAGAGAGTGGTTAACATGTAGAAAACAGAAAGTACTGATTAGAGGAGAAACCTTAAAATGGAGCGAGGTAACCAGTGGTGTACCACAGGGATCAGTATTAGGTCCTCTGCTATTCCTAATCTTCATTAAGGATTTAGATTCTGGTATAGTAAGCAAACTTGTTAAATTTGCAGACGACACAAAAATAGGAGGAGCAGCAAACACTGTTGCAGCAGCAAAGGTCATTCAAAATGATCTAGACAGCATTCAGAACTGGGCAGACACAAGGGAAATGACATTTAATAGAGAAAAGTGTAAGGTACTGCACGCAGGCAACAACAATGTGCATTATATATATATATATATATATATCATATAGGATAAATTGAAGAAGGAATCTATGAAAAAGACCTAGGAGTTTATGCTGACTCAGAAATGTCTTCATCTAGACAATGTGGGGAAGCTATAAAAAAAGGCCAACAAGATGCTCGGATATATTGTGAGAAGTGTTGAATTTAAATCAAGGGAAGTAATGTTAAAACTTTACAATCATTAGTAAGACCTCACTTAGAATATTGTGGTCAGTTCTGGTCACCTCGTTACAAAAAGGATATTGCTGCTCTAAAAGAATTGAATCTATTCAGTCTTGAACAAAGAAGACTACGCGGCGATCTGATTCAAACATTCAAAATCCTAAAAGGTATAGACAATGTCGACCCAGGGGACTTTTTTGACCTGAAAAAAGAAACAAGGACCAGGGCTCACAAATGGAGATTAGATAAAGGGGCTTTCAGAACAGAAAATAGGAGGCACTTTTTTACACAGAGAATTGTGAGGGTCTGGAACCAGCTCCCCAGTAATGTTGTTGAAGCTGACACCCTGGGATCCTTCAAAAAGCTGCTTGATGAGATTCTGGGATCAATAAGCTACTAACAACCAAACGAGCAAGATGGGCCGAATGGCCTCCTCTCGTTTGTAAACGTTCTTATGTTCTTATAATATGGACTGAAAAACTGCACCTAAGACTGAAATGAACACAGTTTTAAGAAGTGTCTTGCTGGTAACATCAGCTGGCACACAGTATTCAGTTAGCAGCTACACAAGCAAGCGAGCTCGCCTGAATCATTCTTTAAATTCTCCCACAGTGAGACGATCTATAAACATAATTTCAGATACCCACTTTAAAACAGCAAACAACATCTTCATTTTTGTCCTGAAAACTTACACACAACAACAAAAAGACAAGTCTCAACATCACCCTGCTGTATCCCAAACAGACTTAAACAAACTTAAATCATTGGTACTCAGGACGCAGGTATCTCCCAACCCATTTTATAAGGTATTTAAGAAGCTATTGGGCACCAGCTGAGAAAGACAGGAAGTCCTGGAGTTACATCCTCTTTGCAGTATCGTCATCAACTCGTAAACAAAAAGGCAGAAACAAACTCCCCTATTCACCAAACGGTGCCACCTACTGCACAGTCTGTCCAACTGTGTAACCAGCCATTTAATTTAGAAAATTACATTCCCTGGTACAGTCAACTTCATGAGACAAATTCTGAAAATATTCTGATAATTGTTTAAATTTATTTGAATTTATTTAATTTATTATTAAAAATAATTTGTTTATCTATTAAATTCATTGGAACTATTACATTTATTGGAACTATTTTTCCTAGCGTAGTAATATATTTAGGACAAAATAAACCTATATTCATTTTTAAAGAAAAATGTGTCTATATATTTATTTCTAAAGACTAATAACCCATTTTATAAGCGCAATAAGACACTTCCAGGGGCTAAAGGCTGGGTGTGCGGTTATTCTAGCACAACCAACACCCTGTCGTGCCTTATTGCTTACATATAGTATATGCAGTAAGTGATACTTCAATATTATTGAAAGGTATGTTGTTTAAAATTTGAATATGAAACACTATAAAACTTTTTTTTTTGTTTGACTGACATATACAAATACCCATGAGTCATGCAAGGTTCTTCTGTCAAGTGCTGGAGATGAAATAAAAACAATATTGCATAGACACTAAAATGAAACTTTAATCCACAGCATTTATCCAGCAATTTGTCCATCTAATAGATAGAAAAGTCCTGAATAACAATCCATCCAAATTAAATGTATTATGGTAATTATGTAAGACCCAGCACTGAAGATAATATTATGCAATGCATTCAGTAACGAAACACAAAAAGGCAGTTATAAAAATGATTTGGCCCATAAAACTGTTTCAAAGCTAGAAACTCAAAGTTCATTGGATTTACTGATATTTACGATTGCTATTTTTTACTTTTTAAATACTAAATCTGGTCACATTCTTGTTACCAGAGCAAAGCTTAATAAATATCTCCCCTTATATGAACAGAACACTTTATCTATAATTCCTGCTGTGCAGAAACATTTTCTTGCTTGTTTTTAGTGGTACTTTTACCTATACTCCTCCCACAAACACCACCCTGATAAATGTTACCCTAGATGAGCTAGTGAAAAATTCCTTCAAATCTATTTCTGTGAAACCTGACGCAAATCTACCAACATTTTGGTATCAGCCTGACTGAAATTAGATGCTAGTAGCTTTGCTTGATTAGCCTTGTTGAGCAACATTGGGGATTAAGTTGCCCCCAGTGGCGGCTCGTCAGTCAAGGGAAGTGAGGTATGGCCTCACCAATAATTCCCAAAGGCTAAAAAAAACATTTTGCATATTCTTTTTATTTAATTGAGAAACACATTTAAGCACAGTTTAGCATATTAAATACATTAAAAGCCACGGAAGCACTAGTGACATTATTTAAAAGTCACAACTCGCTTTCACCAGTAGCGAAAGCACAACGCCAGAAAGCTGGAACAATGTAGTGCTGCCACACTGCTGCGTGAGGCACAAACCTTGAGTACCTCACAAAGCTGCTTGTTACCATGGCAACTCACCACCATGGGGAGTTATTTTCTGAAGGTGTTGTTATGGTAACCACAGCTTGGAGAGGCACCTACTGGATTTGGAGCAGTTAGAATTTGTGTGATTTTTTTTTTTTTCAAAAACACCTTTAGTTGAATCTGATATTATATGTGACCTGAGGAAACTAAGTTTTACAGTAAGAGCCCAAGAAGAGAGACATTCAATTACTAAGGACGGCACTAGAGATTTTGAAGAAAGATGGTAAACGAACGCGTCAAGGAGTGCATAAAATGGCAGGCAGCGCTGTGAACAGACTATTGTTGGCCATGTTTCCATCGTTCAACTAAATAAGGCAACGTTTCATTTCTTTTAATGGTACAACTGTCAATTTCTTGCCAAGACACGACAAGCTGCCTTGTTTTTTTTTTTTCATTAATCATTTTGTGATATTGTATTTGTATAGTGAATGTTCCAAGCTGGTGTCACGTAATGACATGTAGAACTAAATAATACGTGGTTTTAAGTTTCTGATTTGCGAATTGATTATAAAAACTTGTATCTGCAATTCTGTAAGTGATGTGTTGTTTACAGTGCTAATGTTGCTTTTTTTAATTGATGGGGGTATATTTTACATAGCGACTGCAGTCTATTATTTGAATGCATAAAATGAGGCATATATGAAATCAGCTGAACAAAATACATTTACTTTTAGTACGTTAGCCATTGAGGGGGGCAGGGTGGGGGGTGGTAATAACTATTCTCACCTGCCTCACCTGTCAAAAAAGTCACAAGCCGCCACTGGTTGCCCCATTAAACAACAATTACCTAACAGTGCTGGCCCCTCTTTTCATCTGTTTAATGAGAGTACCAATGAACAGAGAGAAGCCACACAGCAACCAAGTGCAACCTTTATGAAAGGGATTCTTTTAAAATAATTCCTGTATCCATTTTTATAGGAATGCTAAAGGCAACAGCCTAGAAATTAATCATCTTATTTATTGTTAAATTGGAGAGCCAGAGGGGGTCTCCAGAGATGCAAGTGAGCTATTCATTTTCAAAATCAGTGTTGAATCCAATAACCAGAAACTATTTTCAAAGCATTCCACCACAAGACATTTCTGTGTAACACACGGGCCAAGTCTGTTGACCCGGACCTGTTTCAGGAAGTATTCATTTCTTGTTACTTGTCCCTGGAGAGAAACCGCGTAGGCTCACATTGTGACAGAACACCTAAATCTTTGTGTGCCTAACCTTTTTTTGCCACAGCTGCTTTAGGTGTGGGCGAGAATTGGAGAGTTCAAATCAAAACACTTTAGGAACCTTTTAGTTCTGTGTCACATGGTAAATCCATCATAGCAAGACAAGTGTATAGGCCCTGCTGTATGACTAACAAAAATATGAGCTCCTCAGGTGCCTTTTCAGTACCAGGAGGGGTATAAACACCCATGTACTGTACAAAGGACACTATAGAGCTGCAAAAAATAGTTTGTAAATACTTCCCTTAGTAACCAAGGCTTATAAAAAAAACATTTCCATACCTCTCATTAGCAAAATATTCTTCTCACACTTCTCATCATTTTGCTGTATATATATATGGTTTCCAGACTTTTTTTCTTTGTCTCAAAATGAAGATGGTAGCAAATTCCTATTTATTTTTCCTCCCTGTGTTACTGTTACAAAGACCCCACCTGAAATGAATTGCTGCATGTACACATGAGTGTGAGGCTCAGGTGGGGTTTAATACACAGGAACAAGAGATGAAACTGCAGTACCACAAAATGTATAGCAGAATCAACAGAAGAGGAAATAGATGAGTAAGTAGCTTCTAATTTCATTGTCATATTTTTTCACTCCCCCACTACTTCTTGTGTTGGCAATTATTCTGAATGGTTCTTATTGCAGTAATTCAAACCCTGTGCACTGGGTGGTGCTGCCGCTTACTAATATAAAGACCCTTTGGATCTAGTCTACATTACATATGTCTATGGCAGGAAATTAGAAATGAAGAGCAGCTCCTGAACTCATATTGATTAAGCACAGTAACACAGGCTTATTAAAAAATACAAACCAAAAAATCATTTAAAAAAAAAGTATTTCAGTTATTGCAATAAGAACCACAGAGATCAACTTGTAACACACTTTTAAAAACGTTGGTAAATACAACTTAAACTTGGAAATCATTTTCATGGAGTAAAAGAAAATGGTTGTTTTAAATAAAAATGCACATCGAGTTAAGGCTTAATTGTATTGCTGAGTTTCTGTTAAACAGTGTTTTACCCAATGTTCAAAAGTACCAAACCGAAAGGTCATAAAACATCCTCTAATGGAAAAGTTTTGTGGAAAACCTACCGCCTTAGCACTTTAACTCATGGTGCTTAGATAAACTGTATACAGTGTTAACAGAAAGCTTGAGTATTCTTTAGTCCTAGTATTTATGTATTCCATTACACTAGAGATTAGTATAACTTTATGAAAGACAAAATGTATACACATGAATAAAAAATATTTTTGTTGCTGTTGGCAGCCATTATTAAACATTTTTATTTGACATGTTAACTCTAAATGATTCAATTCAATGGGGCCTGAAATGTCCTTATTTACGTAAAATCAAATTAATTTAATTTCTCCACAAGCATGTTGCTTTTCTGTAAAAAGCAGTGCTTCAGCTGTGTTTTGATTAAATGTCTTTTTCTGAATCATATCATATGGCATGTATTGTTTAACACTCAATCTCCTGACCCACTCTGGAATTTTTTGAATCAGGGAATTGACCCCAGGAACTACAGTTAGATTTTCCCAAGAAGAGATTTTACCTAGATTGCTTTAAATCAAAACGTGCGCTTCAAATCAAAATTTATGATGCACGTGTCTTTCATTGCCTGTTCAAGTCAGTGATTCTGATAAGTGTCTTCCTTTAAGATGTTTAGGTATTCTTAAGTCACACAGAAGAAAATGAATGTCAGCCATTAACCAATCAAAATCACAGTATTGTATGTTGTATTTACTCCACAATGAGGATGGCTCAAAGACAAACATCTTACCATTTAAAGTATGTGCTTTATCCTGATGTCTGTATTATTAGCTCATCGTCCACTAGGATGAGATCCGTTACAACAGGTATTTCTAAATTATCCAGGTACTGTATAGCACAGGTAACCCAATTCATCACACAGTCCCAGAACCCAAATAGACACAATTTGCTCCTTATGTTTTGTTTAATTATGGATACCCATTACAGTAATTGAATGCCAGGCTCATGTGCACATATCAGTCTTGATTGGCTAATCTAGTTCAGAACCACAGTGCAGTGCATTACTAGGGACACACAGTATCTCCATCTCATAGCAGATACCTGAAACACCCGATACCTGAAATACTCCAATATTCCAATAGCTCTACATTCATTATGTTTTTGTATTTGTGTGGTGTAAAGCATTTTACTGTAGAGATAGTAGACACAAATATACTTTTAAGAGACATTTTTCAAAGAATAATTGCTTTCCAAAATAATGAATGGTATTTATAAAATGCTGCCACTGTCATTGATGTATTGCATCATTCTGTATGCTGTCTATAATGCATATATGTATTAAAAAGGGAGATTTGCATTCTGAGTTGTTTGCTTAGGTTATCCATGAAGCCTAGGGATATTAATGTGCACTGTTATATGTTGAGAGTATTCAGTCAGCATCTGATTTGCATTTTAGAAAAAAATCTTCTAACACAGTGAAATACTTGATCTTGCTGACAGTGCTTCAAAATTCCACTTCCTAAAAAAGAGTTAACTCATAACTCAATATAGCTGTGCCTCATATAACCCCCGACCCCAGTGCCTCCCCCGGAGACCAAGAACCGGCAACAGGGGAATGAGGCAATGTGGACGGGGTGCTGGGAGCTCAGGCCAGTAGAGGTGGAGCGAAGTCTGGGCCACCAGGGGGAGCGAAGCAGGAGATTAGGCGACCAACTGCCTGGTGATGCAACGACCTGGGAGCTAGGCCCAGCGACCGAAGGTCCGGACACCAATGCCGGGTGTCTGGGAGCCTGAATCGAGTGCTCTGACCCATCAGCACTGGGTTGGGACAAAGTCCCGCATAAAAGATTAATTCTCAAACTAAACGCAGTAGGGATTCAAGGAAATGCATGCACATGGATTAAGAGTGGTTAACATGTAGAAAACAGAAAGTACTGATTAGAGGACAAACCTCAAAATGGAGCGAGGTAACCAGTGGTGTACCACAGGGATCAGTATTAGGTCCTCTGCTATTCCTAATCTACATTAATGATTTAGATTCTGGTATAGTAAGCAAACTCGTTAAATTTGCAGACGACGCAAAAATAGGAGGAGTGGCAAACACTGTTGCAGCAGCAAAGGTCATTCAAAATGATCTAGACAGCATTCAGAACTGGGCAGACACATGGATCATGAAATTTAATAGAGAAAAGTGTAAAGTATTGCATGCAGGCAATAAAAATGTGCATTATAAATATCATATGGGAGATAGTGAAATTGAAGAAGGGAACTATGAAAAAGACATAGGAGTTTATGTTGACTCAGAAATGTCTTCATCTAGACAATGTGGGGAAGCTATAAAAAAGGCCAACAAGATGCTCGGATATATTGTGAGAAGTGTTGAATTTAAATCAAGGGAAGTAATGTTAAAACTTTACAATGGATTAGTAAGACCTCACTTAGAATATTGTGGTCAGTTCTGGTCACCTCGTTACAAAAAGGATATTGCTGCTCTAAAAGAATTGAATCTATTCAGTCTTGAACAAAGAAGACTACGCGGCGATCTGATTCAAACATTCAAAATCCTAAAAGGTATAGACAATGTCGACCCAGGGGACTTTTTTGACCTGAAAAAAGAAACAAGGACCAGGGCTCACAAATGGAGATTAGATAAAGGGGCTTTCAGAACAGAAAATAGGAGGCACTTTTTTACACAGAGAATTGTGAGGGTCTGGAACCAACTCCCCAGTAATGTAGTTGAAGCTGACACCCTGGGATCCTTCAAGAAGCTGCTTGATGAGATTCTGGGATCAACTAACAACCAAACGAGCAAGATGGGCTGAATGGCCTCCTCTCGTTTGTAAACTTTCTTATGTTCTTTTTTATGTTCTTATGGGACATAGGGGTGGTAGCCAGGGCTGTGATGGAGGTGGTCCCCTCGCCTCCTCCTTCGGCAGCGTAAATGTTGGCAGTGACAATGCTGACAGTGGCAATGCTGGCAGCGGCAATGCTAGCAGTGGAAATGCTGGCAGCAATGCTGGCCCCTCCGAACGTGCTGCTGGCAGTGGTGCGGGGCACTCTGGCAGTGACCATGCTGGCCCCGCCTCTTCATCCTGAAGGGGGCAGCACACTGTGTAATGCCCGAATTCTCCACAGTGACGCACCATTCCTGGCCATCGAGGTAGTTGAGGAGGGTGTTCAACACACCCTCCCCCCCTCATAGAAGGCAGAGATGCCCGCCTCCAGCTTTAGGGTTGGCGGTGCTGAGCACTCCAGCTGTGGGAATGGTGACTCCTCCCCCATTGGGCTCAGAAGCTAGCACCAGCTCCTTTACTCGCCTCCGGGGATGGCCGCTCCTCCCCTTCATCCTTTTGGGAAGGTGGCTGGGGTTGGATTATTTCCCAGCGGAGCCATTCCTCTGCCGAATCCACTTTGGACCTCCCGAAGGCCTCCTTGAAGAGGGGGTCTTCCCATGGGCACACCTCAAAACCGTGCTCAGAGAGTCCCTCAATAAAGGAGTCCCTTCTGCCACCAACCGGCGCTGCTTCTTGTCCACCGTTTCTTCTTTTTTTTCTTTCTGCAGTTCTCCAGGGGTGCTATCCCAAGTGTGACAGGGGTGTTATCCCAAGTAGCGTCACGGCCCAAGTTGTTACCAGTAGGAAGAGAGACTCACAGACAGAAGCTGCAAGTTTATGTGCTTGTGCGCTTTCTTAATGATAATAAAACAATAAACAAAACATGCTAACAAAATAACAGAGGTACGGTGGCCAAAACAAACAAAAGTTAAACAAAAACAATACAAACCCTTTATTAACTCTCCCATGGTTTCATGCCGAGCCGCTGCTTTCAAGGAAACACTAACAGCACAGCACAGCACAGCAGAGCAACACACACCTTCACCAACACTGACATTAATCCTAACATTAACACCCGTGATTATCCTTTTTATACACCTATGACAGGAGCCTAATTAATCATCACTTATTCAATTTACGGCTCCAGCCACATTCCCACGTGTATATAGTTAGGCTGAATGTGGTGATCTGCTAATGTATGCAAACCTAGCTTCAGAAGTTTCAGCCACACAAAATAAAAGATGTTTACTTAACGTTTCCTACTCTTTTGGGTCATTTTCATATTTTTTGGTTAAAGTATGCATTGCCAAAATTAATTGTATAGTATTTATTCTCATTGGTCATTTTAGTTTCTGCAGTAAGTGTATTTACAGTAATTTAATATTCATGTATTAAGATGATTCTTTGAGATGACACATCTCATTTTGAAGATCTATTAGATGCAAGTTTAACTATTGTATTAGGGAGATTTCATTTTCAATTCACTCACTGAAAAAATGCCCTTTTTTTAAACATACCTTTTTTTCGCTGTATTTTTGCATACTTGATTTTGAGGAAAACTGCCAACCCTATTTATTTCAGTAGAATAAGACAAGATTTTATTCTGCTGTAACTGTCTATTATTATTAACCATCTCCAATCACCACATATGTGAGCAAGCTCTCTGTCAAAATAACAAATTAAAGCTTTAACGCATGTCATATCTGTTTTGTTGTAAGGGTCCTGGCACAGTTCTGAAGTTACAAACAGTGTGTTCATTACAGCACAGCTTTCCTTCTAAAATATACAGTATGATCACCATTGGGGGCAAATTACTTGCATGGACAAGCCACACAAGAATGTTAGCAGGCTTTTTTATTTATTTTATTTATTTATTTTTTTTAATTTAGTCGTCGCCAATTATTTGACCCTGATTTTAACCCCAATTTAGCATGCCCAATTATTATCTGTATCCCTGGCTCACCGCTCGCAACCCCCCCGCCGACTCGAGAAACGGAGGCTGGAATACGCGTCCTCCGAAATGTGCTCCTGCCAAGCCGTCATTTTTCGCACTGCAGATCCACAGCAATGCCACCAGACCTATAGTGCCGGAGGACAACACAGATCTGGCGGCTCCGCTGCAGAGCCACAGGCGCCCTATCGGCCACAGGGGTCGCTGATGCACGGTGAGCCGTGGATTCCCCTGCCTACCTAAGCCCTCCCTACCCGGGCAGCGCTCAGCCAATTGTGCGCCGCCACCTAGGAACTCTCGGTCACGGTCAGCTGTGACATAGCCTGGATTCGAACCAGCGATCTCCAGGCTATAGTGCGGAGCGCCTTTACTGGATGCGCCACTCGGGAGCCCCCAGCAGGCTTTTTTTTAATACTGCTTACAAATCATTCACTCCTTTAAAACGCAATGTTTTACTAAATGAATCCTAAACCAAACTACTTCACAGTTCCATATAAGAGTACTGTTAGTTTTTATTGTAAGGGAATGTACTTATGTCTGAGTTCAGCAAACACAAGCATAGATTTATTTTACCAGTAACAGTAAAACAGTGGGATTTCCTTGTGCCATTCTTGCTGCAATGCCTCACCCTCAAATGCTTGTTAAAGTTAACGATCAAACCTACTGGTATGTTAGGAATGGATTTGCATGCATTTACTCCTAATAATAACCCCCCCAGCTATGTGCTTTTTGGTATCTGTCCTCATACTAAGGAGGGATGGAATTGCTCAGGCCCATACCGCCATTGTCTGCTTCCCCAGTAAATTCTGACAGACATTATCTGTAGTAGTCATCCCAGGTCAGTTTGTGCCACTGCATTTTTTATTTCCTATCCTAACCTTCTGTTGCGATGCAAGGACACAGTAAGATCCATGCTTCCATCTGGAGAAAAAGAGAATAATGCTGTCGTAAACATTAAAATCTAATGCAGCAGACATTAACTTATACATTACAGAAGCACTGCTACGTAAGTAAGATTTTTAACTAGTCCTAAAGGTTGCTTTTTTGCTGAATAAAAAGAATGAACTTTAATGCCGCACATCATTTTACTTTATATTACAGTGCACCCCTTTATAAGGCAACTGTTTATACTGCAGAACCAGTTATAGGATGGTATGGACATGGCTCCTATTTGCCCAATGATGCCATTCCACTAGCACTGTGCAGCAGTGTGGAGTAGTGGTTAGGGCTCTGGACCCTTGACCGGAGGGTTGTGGGTTCAATCCCAGGTGGGAGACATTGCTGCTGTACCCTTGAGCAAGGTACTTTACCTAGATTGCTCTAGTAAAAACCCAACTGTATAAATGGGTAATTGTATGTAAAAAATGTGTAAAAAATAATGTAATTGTATGTAAAAATAATGTGATATCTTGTAACAATTGTAAGTCGCCCTGGATAAGGGTGTCTGCTAAGAAATAAATAATAATAATAATTCCACTAGCACTTTCATTCTCGTTATAAAGCAGAGCACAACTAGCAGTTTTTAACTATGGCTCCTATAGCGTTACTGGAAATATTAAATCCCAATAATCATACATAATCATATTACAAAACTGAGAGAGCAAAACACTAGCCCCATTTACACTTCTACCATGGTGTAAGTGCTGCACAGCACTTACATCACACTCGCTTTGTTTTGTCTACACTCAGAACCTTTGAAAGATTCAGTAATAATACAATCAAATCAGGCAATGACATCATTAACAGATTATAATGAATACAATGAACAAGAGAACAAATATACATAGAACACACAAATACTATAATAAGGGTCCTCAGAAAAAATAACATCATAATAAGTCTGTTTACATTTTGCTTTTTTTGTTTTTTTGTTAATTCCATATAATGTGAACATTTCTGCATAAAACACAAAAAGTAAATATTTGGGATATTATGATGTCACTTGAACGCAAAATCTGTTGGGAGTTGCACCAGATTCATTACACAGAGCGTCTACAATCACCGTCCGCAGCTGATCTGTTTTTGTTCCGCACCTTTTTGAGCGAAGCGCTTACACCACTACGTTAGGGAACCCATCTTATCCACACGTGCACCTTCTTACAAGTGCAAGTGTTGCACAGCACTTATAGCGGTGTACAAAGGTGAGTGTAACTCATTTTTTATACAAGAATGTCTGTTATTTACTTCATGCTAATAAGAAACTCAGCCTTCACGAAGACAAAATTAGATAGTAGTGGTGAAGCCCAACAGACATAGCTTCTCTACAAAATCTGCACACACTGAAATGAGATATAAGCCTCCAGTGCTTTTCCTCTGTCAGGTAACGTGGATTTCCTATCAGCCCGATGTTATGGTTGAAGTGTAATGCTGGCTCCTTGATCAGACCATTTGTAAAATTGTGCGTTTTGAAGACAGCTAAGAATTACAAGAGGAAATCTAATGGTTGACAGATGAATAAACCACAAAGGAGTGTGTGGCTAAGTAAAATAAAAAGGAAAGTCATAATCTACCCAATTAAACAGCTTCTAATAATGCAGTAGACAAAACTGTACAGCCTGTCTTCTCACCGCTAATTGCTACAGCTGTTCTAATTACTCTGAACTACTGTACATATAAAACACACATGCAATGTGTACCCTGACCTTATTTACTGGTGGAGATCATTATTCTCCTGATTTAGACATTGTTATTTTTCTAGCTTGGAATGACCTTAGATTATCATGTGGAATCTTATAAGAGAAAACAATAACAAATTGATAGGTTGTCATGATTCTTATATTCAGCAATATAAAGTGTACACTAGTACTCGCTGATAACACTAATTGGGCTAAGCAGAGCTGAAGGCAGCCAATTTGGCAGACTTTTAACTTCTAATTTGTAATTCTGATTGAGTGAACTTTGCCTTTTTTTTCTTTGTAACACTGCCAAACAGACATTCTTTAATTAGGCATTGTGTAACATCATGAGTTTTTTGCCAGGTCTAACTAAATCATGGGGATCATTTTATGACTCGATGTTTGCCATGGTAGGGGAGTCATAGGTCCAATTTAATTAGTATATTAGTAATGAAGGGCAAACAGTACTGCTGTTTTAAAGCACTGTACAGAACCAGCTAAAATTAAAGACATACACTTAAAAGGGTGTTTATTGAATAGCAATGGTACTTGTACTCATCAAGTTAAACATAGATGTCAATAGAGTGACAAACATGGGATTACTTGTGGATGGGTGGCATTAGCAGTCTGACCACAGTATGAGTCATGGTGTTTCAATCCATTCATCGATGGATATTGAGGCCCATTCACACATTGACACCATTACAGTACCGGGAGGTACACTACAGAAGTGTTGTTGGCTGTTGCATTAAGAAGAAGCAATGGTGAGCAAACACAATCTTTGATTTCAAATGCCTGTATGAGCTGGTTTGACCTTATTCTCACCCACTTACCACATGATGCTTGGGCAAGTTTGATACCACAGAAATACTTGTGTTCTTAACTGAAGGCATGTAAGGAATTTTTAATATTGACATTTTCTTTTAATCAATTAATCACGTCTTACATATCTTACACACGTATATTCAGTAAAATAAGAACGTTTACATTACAATGGAACTTTAAAGTACCATAAAAATGCAGTTGTTTCAGTAAATACAGTCATGCAACTGAAAGTGTTCATTGAAAGAGCTTTCCATGGCTATTTATCTTTCGATCAATTCAACCCTTAATATATACGTCAATTACAAGAATTACTTAATAATTGCAAACTAATTGATGATTGTATATTCCTTAGAAAATATTATTATTTAACACTAACATATTTCCCTTTAGATTGTATCAATGTGTTGTTTTTTTGTAGTTGTAAATTCATAATGTAAGATATACAACGCAAACTTGCTTTTTTATGGTCACACAGCAAGTTGAAGTAACCAATTCAGGTGACTTTAAAGGATTTAAAATGTTACTCAACACACAAGAACAGAAACTACTTTAGAGGCTTGTCTTGCATTTGTCCATCCTCTTCATTGAATAACTGCAGTACACCATGTATGTTTATGGAGTATCCTCTATATAGCCAATGCAAGTTAAGAAGCTACTAGATAATGGATTTTTTTTTAAGTTATATATATTTTTCTTATTTACAGAATTTCCTGATGGGTGAAGATGATACTATGCATTTATTTTGGTAAAATGCACTTTAAACACAAATCAAGTTTATGTGAATAATAATAATTTAAGACAATGAGCTAAATTCTGAAAGCTATTTACTCCAAATTGTCTTTAGCACATTTCTATTTTCTGAAAGAAAAACAAGATAATGTGCATTTCTCAAACAAATAATAAATCATTTTAGCTAATCACAACCCCCCCCCCCCTAAATTAAATGTCAGAGTTGTTTAGTACTGGATTCGTAACTGTTGGATGCTTCTACTATTTGAATAAAAATTCTGCTAATGACAATTTGGAATAAATGGCTTTTAGATTGCAGCCCAATTTAACATACTGTTAATGCTGCAAAAGTGTTGATGTATCAATGGTTATGTTAACTGTACAGCTCATGGTGTGTGCATGATGTGTAGATATGGTTTAATTATGTTATTTATCAAAGGGCATATTATTTACTGTGTTTCATTTTCATTATATCATTTTTTGTAATCCATGGAGAAAAGTATAATCTTATTATAGCTATGGCCAAAGGTTTTGCATCACCCTATAAATTAACTAATTTTACTTTATAAAGTTGAATGAAACTGGCTGAATAATGTTAAGTTAACAAAGTCAATTATATACTGCTTTGTAGTTTTTCATATATTTAACATAAAACTTAAAAAATGTGACATTTCAATAATAATCTGATTATATAATGTTAAATAAAAGATCTAAAATGTGTTTGTGTAGTTTATTTTTTATTTTTTTTGTCTCAATGCTAAAATTCTAGGTGATGCTAAACTTTTGGCCATAGGTGTAGACACTATCCATATACTAATTCAAATCAGTGGAAATGCAAGCAGAAGATTAAAAATAAATAAATGAATAAAATCTTCCAAAACCTCTTGCCTTGATGCTTGGGAGCAGGTTTAAGCTGTTGATAAAGATGCAGTTTTATTTGAATTTGTTTCTAATCCTATTAAAGTCTTCTGAAGGATAGAATCTCCCTTCAGGCAATTGAGGACTTGGGATTTTTCTAGCATGGAGATTTAGTACTGCCAACAGTAATCAGTTATGAAGGGAAGAATGGTGGTACTTTAACATCAAGGGTGTGTTCACAGATTATTACATGTTCCTATCAGTCAAATGTGCATTGCTGTCTGCTGGTTAATCATTCGGAGTTGCATTGTCTCCTTGAATGTTTTCCTTCGAGACCAAGAATTAAGCATCTTCATTTTGTCCCGCCCCAATATTTAGCCCTGTGGACAAACACAGTATCATTATCCATGTAGATGTTATGAAAAATGAACCCATGTAAATTATTCATTGGAACAGACTCTTCACTACCAGAACGTTTTTATTAAACTTTCAAGGCGATAGCATAATTAACTATTGTGTCATATTACCGGTAGTCTGTTTGTCAGTCCAATAATTTAGCTTTGTTCTTCTTTCTAAGTCTCAGTTGGGAATGTGTTTTGTAAAACATGGTACTGTATTTTATTATAAATAAGAATATGATAAAACAAAAAATGTGATTGTACTATACCATCTAAGTCAGAGTAAATTAATTATGTAAAATGTAATGGTCTAAACCTTCAGAATTAGCTAAAGGTAACAGCATGAAAACAGTATGCCCAGCAAATAATATGGCAGACCTTGAAGGTTAAACTATATATTCAGACTACTTGTAATAATGTTCCGAATATTCTTGTTTTTGCCTTAAATTAAAGTATTTTGCATTACATTTGGTTTATTTTCTAAGTCCGTTCATCAAAGCTCCCAACATTTCCTTTTGATATTCTTGATTTCTGCTGAATAAGCACTTTTTCAGCTTTAACTACTGCTGTGCAGTATTAATATTTATGAATATGAGAAATGTTTTGTATTTATAAATGTAAGACTTTTGCATATAAAATCAAGATGTTCACTTAAATGAAACAATAATCCAAGGGTAGCCATTGGAAGGAACCAGAGTAATATGTTTCCGTTTTCCAACTGCAAATAGTAGATTTGCTTTTATAACTGTGTTTAATTGTGTGGCAAACTACAGTAAACAACAAAATATAGGAGTGTTGGAAATAAGCTGCTGTAGCCACTATGACCTTGAATTCAGGGAAACAGATTCTGCTGTATGAGCCGACACCAGCAGTCTAACTAACAGTGTGTTTCTCTATTTTACATGCTCTCCTTGAGAGAACAACATGTTATTCTGATAGAATTTACAGAAAAGTGAAAGTGGGAGTCTTCAGTGGCTCATCCTACCAGGACAGAATACCAGGATGGAATGCATGAAAGCTCACTGGCTGCACAACTTGTGCTGGTGGCTCACAGCAATCTGGCCTTTCCATAGCTGTGACAGTAAAATATGATCAAAAATTGTTTCGGTAGAGGTCTCAGGTGCTCAGTTGTGTACCACTCCCAAGACACTTGAAAGAAGCTAAAAAAACAGCAAGCTGGCTTCAAACTAGTACTCCACTATTAGCAGTAACAGATAACTTGAATGTCTCACAGGCAGTGTAAATCAAATTTTGGCTGAATCTAAATATATGCATCTCATATGAATACATAGTTTTACTTTTAAGGTTGTCATATTATTTATGTGCTTTAAATATAAAAACACAGAACTTTACTGGACTGCATCAACATGGTTAATGACAAGTGTAAAAATAAAATAGGTAATGCTATATTGTAAAACATATACTGTAGACACAAAACCCAGTTTCACGCATTCATCACAAAGGACCCTTAGTGTTCCATGGTCATGACACGTTGCTACAGCTGGTCTATGTTTGTCCTATATATCTGTCAGCATATATCTGTCAGCATCTCTTGTAGTTGGGGGTATATTAGCCAACCGACACATTACATTTTTGATACTGAGTAAAAAATCTGCATGGTCCTGAGATCAATGTGGACCCCTTTTTTTCTTTTTATCAGCTGGGTTAGAAAACCAATAATACATTTTTGAATGAATCATCTTCAAACTCAAATTAGTTCACCTTCCTATGAATGATAATTTAAGGAAATCAATTCAGACCATTTAAAGCAATCACGGTAAGAGAAAAACATCTTCTGAAACCTTTTTTTTTAAATACCTACAAGGGAAAACGAGTTGTGAAAATGAACAGTTATTCAAATGTTAGCTATAAAACTGTTGGCTAACAAACGTTTATGATTACCTGCATGTAATTTGTTTCTTTCTTTCTTGTATTAATTTCCAAACCTCCTTAATTGCTTTTTCCTTTCAGCTTTTATTATAGCAACCAGTTAATGGACAATCACTGTGCAGCTTTTTCTAATTTGACTTCCTTTCATTTCTCTTTGCAAGCTGTTAGCTGTGCGTGAGTTCTCGTAACAAAAGGAAGGCACTTCCTCTATCTTGTTCTTGCCTCTGAGGCTGACTGTGACTGACAGCTGTAAAAGACCTCTTGAATACCACACACATTTGCCTTTCTCCCCCACACAGAGAGGTCACCACGCTATTTCTAACTCTTTTGTCATTTTTTATAATGAATGTTCCAAAAATGTTCCAAAAATGTAGATGATGTCATCCTTTGAAAATCAATTCAACCAGCAACTGTGAAAACAGCACAACAAGCAATTCCGCAGTAGCCAACTAAACATTTTTTTAAAGAAGGTAAAACATTTTTTTTTTTTTTTTATGCATAGGGATAAATAACTAATTTTAAATGAGTTTCTGTTCAATGTGTCAAGTGGCAGAAACAACTCTGCATTTAATTGGCGCTGAATAATCCACAATTGTCATGTCTAATTGGCAGACTGTTGATTGGTCCGATGAGAAATGCTCTAGGAACATCTAAAACTCCAGGAGTATCAACACATTAACACAACAGGCCAGTATTTAGACTTCCTGCTCACAGTTCTCAATATTTTGTGTTTTTTATGTATAAGTCTGTGTCAGGGAGACCATGTCACTGGTTCTTGGAGTACATGTGTGCCTTTAGGGAAGCAGCTGGGACGCGCAACAGGAGACGAGTTGCTAGCAACTAATTGAGCAGGTGGGCTCGCCCGGCGCTGAGCTGATCGGGAGGTTTGGATTGGCTGGGGGGCGTGCCTGGGAAAGCTGGGCGGAGCTCAACAAGCATCTGTGCTACAGCTCAAGGCTGCTGAGAAGAAGATTGCTGTGTTTTGTTTGTTGTGTTGCAGACTTGTATCAACCCGGGAGCTGAAGCTAGGGAGACTCTACCCCTGCACACGACCACAACCCAGGAGAGTGTCCGCTTTACAGGATTAACTACTATGCAACCCCTCAACTTCAAGACGATGTTCGTGAGGGAAACTGTATGGATCTGGATCCGACAACACACCCGAATTTAACTTGCATCTAAACAGAAAAAAACGATCCTGTGCATTCTCTATTGCACCTTGCACACTGAGTCTGGAATTGTCGTACGACGGTGATGTGTCAATTTTGGAATCGAAACAAGTTCGTTTTGATCCGATTTGACGTGCGTTAAAAAATACATTGACCAATGAAAAACGACTAGGAAGACACGTGGAGTCTTGCAGTTCCCTGAACAAAATGGAAAATCTAATTGTGTGTGTCGCCAAACAAAAATGACTTTATGATAAATCCAACAAAGATTACAAAGACTTTGAATAAACATATGGAAAGACATTGCATTGACTTGGGCATGAGTGATATGTATTATAAAACATGAAATTATGAACTGATAGCATACATAAACACATGGATTTTGTGCAGTATAGGCTATTGCAAGCATATACTTTTTATTTCAATTGCAGTCGAGGAAGTAATGAAACAATGGCCTAACCTGGAGACACATATCAGAGAAAGAAGCGTGACAGGGCAAGAGCGGTCAGGGCTTAACAGTCAGAAAAGAGGGGCAGTACATGAAAGTGATGGAAAGTATTTTCGGTAGCTCATTGCTAGCTTCCCAACTTTTAGATATATATTTATTACAGGAGCGAGTGTTTGAAAACTTAAATATTGGTCATATGGTTCCTGATGCTATGACAACCGTGTTGTGTCTGAAATAAACTCTGCAGCTAATCAAGATCAGGGCTCCATCAAATATGCCATTTGTTTTCTCTGTTCTGTTCCACCTTTCAACTTTGTGGTATTTTTAACTTAATAAAAAAAAAAAACTTTTTTTTTCCAGGGCTCTACACATCTGTCGTATATTTGAAAGGTAATACGATAAAATCATTTTTTGTGACAAACATCTTTTCAAAGCATTATATATTTACCATAACCTACATATTTCTTATTGCATAGCTACTCCGTTTTAAACAGAAGGTATGCAGAATTTTTTTTTCCAAGTAATCAATTATGTATGAGCACTGTTTATTATTGAGCACTAAGGGGAACATTGTTATCATCTGTATGTACATTTCACAGTAAGACATACAACAAATGTAACATGTACACATGTGCAACTTTTCTACATACTTCTTTTGGATATAACAATGAAAATGAAACACTGAACAATTAAATCATGAATCGTTAAATGATTGAGAATACAACGAAATAAATTTGTTATACAGTAAACATTGGTGTTTTCTCAAGTCGACAGTAAAATGTCTTAACTCTTAATATCCAAGAATATAACTAACAATGCACTTCACTTGCCACACATATTTTTACAGGTTGTTTTCTGTGTACATAACGTAATAATGTTAATAACAATACCTGTTTATTTTGAACAAATACAAGACTGATCACATAACAGGAGGCTGTGTTGTCCAGTGGTTAAAGAAACAGGCTTATAACCAGGAGGTCCCCAGTTCAAATCCCACTTCAGCCACTGACTCATTGTGTGACCCTCAGCAAGTCACTTAACCTCCTTGTGCTCCGTCTTTCGGGTGAGACGTAGCTGTAAGTGACTGCAGCTGATGCATAGTTCACACACCTTAGTCTCTGTAAGTCACCTTGGATAAAGGCGTCTGATCAATAAACACATAATAATAATAATAATAATAACGTGGATCCAGCATGTAGCAGACCGCAAGGTGGATTTTTATGAAGGCAAATATAGTGTTTTTTGATTCGCTGGCTGCTCTGAAAAAGCAAGCTAAATGTAATGTTGAATTTCATTAGCTGGCTGTGATGTAATGCTTTGTCGTTGACCACTGAGGTGTAAAACCACGGGAAGAGCGCTTTTTCAAATTATGTATGTTTGAAAACAATGGAAAGAGATGAGAGAACAGGCTGAAAGGGAATGAAAAAAAAACTGTTATTATTATTATTATTATTATTATTATTATTATTATTATTATTATTATTATTATTATTATTATTATTATTTATTTCTTAGCAGACGCCCTTATCCAGGGCGACTTACAGTCGTAAACAGAAATACATTTCAAGAATCACAGTACAAGTACAATTAAGAGCAAGATAAAATACAATGACTTCAGTTCTAGCAAGTACAAGTATGACAAAATACGATTCAATAACGGAGCAGATAACAGTGTCAGTGATAGTTACATCAGGATATAATTAAATACAAAATACTACAGATTCAATAACACTTGTGAAAGATTACAGTACTCTAAAGTACAGGATTAAATGCAGTAAAATAGGGAGCAGATAAGAGCAAGTAAAGCGCATTAAGGAAGAGTGATAAAGTGTCCAGAGGGAAAAGAGGAGTTCTACAGATTTTAACCGTTCTAAAGAGTTTAACCGGTAAACAAAATCTTGAATATCGTCTTTGTTCCAGAATGTAATAAATTAATTTTGTTTCGTTTTTTGGTTTCTGTTCTGTGAAAAATTAGTTAGTTTTTTTCGTTTATCATTTCGGTTCCGGTTCCATTTCGAATCCCTGTTTATAAATATTACTTTTCTTTCCCATTAGTTTTTTTGTGTGTGTGTGTGTGTGTAATTAATTGGAAGGCCGAGCGAGACCACAGTTATTTAATATGCTTTTTTGATTAAAGTTAATAAAGTACTTCCTGAAGAACAAAAAAAAAGTTTACTCAGATTCAATACATATTTAGGCCATTACACCTGTATCAATAGAGGGTGCACCATATTTGTTTTAAGCCTTGAAAATGTCATATTAATGGTATTCAAAATGTGAATCCTGTATCCATTTATGTTAGGAGAGGGTTAGTGTTTGTATTTAACTCAGTAATTAGGGTAAAGAAAAAAAATAAGTTTATTGCTTGGCTTTTGTGTGGCTTATTCTTGTATGCCAGGACATTCCAACATGTGTTCCAAACGTGTGTGAACTTTTCTGAGAAGTTGACAGTGCTAATTCCATTTATAATGGCATGCAAGATTTATAATTATGAACAGCCTGAAGTTTTAAGAGGTAATGCATTTAGAACCTGAAAAGGATTATGCATTGTAATAGCATAGAGCAGTGGTTTGGCACTGTTTTGGAAACTCCCCCATGATCTCCATAAACACACCCAACTAAAACCTAGCAACATAATTAAATAAATTGATTACTTCATTCATGAAAATGGTCATACCTATTAAATATACCAATCCATTTTTAGCAATGATATATCTTCTACATTCTCAACAGTGACAGAGAGTGGCCAGAGAAACTGAGATGTCAGGGAGACATCATCATCATGTTTAAATTAAATGAGACGTACTGTACACTTTTTACTTTTTGCTTACAAATACCCTTTTAGCCCTGAATACTGTTGATTCATGTCCTTTCTTCATCCAAAATCACATAACTTGATATGGTTAGTATGGATGAAAGATACAGTCAATCTCCTAGGATTACATTTGAATAATTGGGATGCTATAATTTATTAAAAATTACCACAAAAAAAATAAAAATAACAAAAACCCAACTGTGTTCAAAATGTTGTTATCGCATATCATGCTAGTAGTTATAAAGATAGTGGCACCATAATTGCATTTATTTTGCCACCGCAATAGCTTCAATATTGAATGTTAGGCTATTGGTAAATAAAGCCAACTGATAAAATATAAGCTATGAGTTTGCATATTTGTGCAATTGTATTTATGTTGGAATTTGCCCAGCAAAGGTGATTATGGTGATTAAAACTTTAAAAAGAAATACCAGGTGAACAAAAAATATACAATTTTACTAATTATAATGCGACTATGTCTACTGAACAGAAATATATATATATATATATATATATATATATATATATATATATATATATATATATATATATATATATATAGATAGATAGATAGATAGATAGATAGATAGATATATTAATGGGTTCTTTTTTAATGATTAAAATAAGAATACTATTAAATCGGCCACTGTTTAGATTAAACTAATAGACCCCCTTATGTTTTATTTCAGTTGAATAGTCATTTCAACGTTTTTTATCGAAAGTGCTCGGTTTACTTTTATGCACATAGATTAAAGATAACTACAACACGTATCCTCTTTGTCTGAATGGTTATTATATGTAACCTCATATGGATCTTCACTTGGTAAAGATACAGAACAGGACATATACTTAGTTTGGATAGTAATTGTTAATAAGATATTTACTTTTATAAAGTAATCTGTTACTTTTCCAAGTTCCTTGAACACAATTGTAACCAGTTACAGTAACTTATTAAAGTTACAATTACAAATAGTTACTTCTGAGGCACACATGGCAAATTGAAATGTTATGATGAAAGTAGTAAATAATCATTTGTTTCATCAGATATCAGGATTGTCTTCTAAATTATGACATTTTACGATCGAAATAGTATAATTTCTCAAAGGTTTGAAACATTCATACATTCTGAAGCTGCCCCAAAGCTGTATAAAAATAAAAAGTAATTGAATAATAAGGAGTCATTCATGGGGTAAAAATGTATATGAACTTATAAAAATAAGTTTTGTTTAGCATTAATTAGTGCTGGAAGTAAATGATTATGCTGGATTGAGAAGAGAGAAAAGTCCTCCACAAAGCCAGGTGGGCATGCTTATTAAGTTATCTTCACCTTTCCCTACACACTGAAGAATTCCAAGAATTTCCATAAATGGAGTTTTTGTAGGGTCTGTATTTTAAGATAATCCAAGACCTAAGGTCTCCTTCTCTAAAACTACATATATATATATATATATATATATATATATATATATATATATATATATATATATATATATATATATATATTAATATCGGGTGATTGAAATCAAGATGTATGCGGCTGACACTGTCCTCCAAAAGTCCTACAAAGCAGCCCTATGAATTTCAACCCTAACAAAATCTGACCTTTGGTTGTATACTCTATAACAGCTGTAATCCCAGTTTACTCTGCGTCACTTTTTACTATTGATGGGGCTGTGGGAATTGATGATGGGAAACTGTAAGATTCTTTTTTATTTGTTTTAGAATTTCCAAATCACACTAGTAGAAATATGTTGAGCCTATTTACTGTACACTTACTTACATTTGCTGTGGGGGGCAACTATTAGGGTGGATATTATCTCCTGAGTAGCCTCTTGGTTTGTGTTATTGGCAAGGATAACTATATCGCCGCCTGATAAAGAACACACAGCATTGCGAGAACTGTAGGGGTGTCCATAATCGTTAAAATATGAATCTGTTTTACTAGTAGAAGTAATTACATTGACGTTATATATAGAACAAACACATACAAAGATAGTGTTTATCCCCTGCAACACATTTCAGTGTATACCAGTCCCTGGCCTATAGGCCAACTTGAGTACATTTACTCTGGTTTGGGGGTAATTAAAGGAATCCCCATAGATATGTGGTGGATCTTCATTTCTTAGGTTTTACCCAAGAATGTATTACATTTGAGCAGTGACAGATTAAATATATGTACTTTTTAAAATCTAGACTTGGCTATTTTTATACATGCACATCAATTCAGTTAAATAGGTTTGGGGCTTCTTTCTTCATTTCAGGCTGCTTCTAAGAGTATGTTAACAATACTACCTTCTACATTAATTTTGCAATACCAACTTAAATCACCTTTATGTTGACATCTGACACCATCAGGTAATGTATCCAGGGGGGATGTTTTGTATTGCTGTGCCACTGCAATGCCACTGTTTATTATTAAATCCAACACTCTCTAACGACCCACAATCAGTAATTGTAGTAAAAGTGAAAATATGTGTTTTTAATTCATATGGAAAACCTTGAAATTATTAATTTCAGAGGGTGGCTGACTCGATATCAACCTATGACTGTTTTGCGTTACCAAATGGCCTTAACCAAGACCTCTGGACTATTAACGGAAAGAAAATCAATTTTTCAATTAGATTCCCTGACTTTCTTTGGGTCAGGGTCAGACACTTCTGTTCAATAGCTGTAGCAGACAGTTTCATATACTGTTACCCTCGCAGACTCTACATGCAGGAAATTCTATCAGGTACTGAGCACCACATCACTGAATAATCCAGGACAGATCGTATCCTTCTGAATAACAACTTAATGGTTTAGTGAAAGGGTTTGACACTGATTGAAAAGATTTTGAACAAAAAGAAAGGCTTGAGTTTAGTAACCATAAAGTGTAACAGTTAACAAGTTACATAGCTTGGCAGAGCATCAAAGAAACAACTTTACATTTTTGACTGTCAGGTTTGTGTCACCCACCTTCCCCAGATTTCAGACAGTTATTCTTTTGTGTGGAAACTGATTGTATGAAGGGGACTTGTCAAAACATTCTTTTAACACGGAATATTTAAAAACTGCCATTTTTATTTATTAAGACAAAGGTGAAAAGTCAGTTCCAGTGCTTTTACTACAATAGTGGCAGCACACCTGTGCTTCTGGCTCATGAATGAGGCCCTTTTGGGCTCTGTTGGTGTCACCACCTTATAGAGCGAATCAGATACAATATTGATAGAGGGGTGATTGTGTGGGCTTTATTTCCACACATGGCTGATAGAAGAACATCTGCACCTCCTTTAATCACAATTTTAACCTTAAAGTCATTATCAGATTGAAAAAAATGCTTTTCAGCTTTCCCTGGAGGAAATATGAATTCTCTTTACAACATCTGCTCTTGGAATTGTGGATGTTCTTGAAGAGTTTAGCGTTGGATACTGTTTTACAGCAATAGATGTCATCATATATACTACTGATGAAAGTCATTGCTCACCATTATTTACAGGAATATATATATACACTCTCTCAAATATATTGTTTATCTTTCTGTGCATTTATTATGAACATACAATACCCACCTAGAAGAAAAAGCTCAAATGTTTGATGCAGAAGTGAACACTGTGGATGATCTAGTATTTAGTTCCCCTAATTGATATGCCAGTGCTATTTGAATTAGCAAGATTACTTCTAATCGGGGTTTGTGAAAACTGACGTATACTATATTGTATGCACAAAGTGACCAACAGCGTATGGACAAGAACAGACTGGATGAATAAATGTCATTCATTTTGTATCGGAAGCTTGGTAACTATTAATCATGGTCTTCTATGTGTTTTGCTACAAACCATTTTGCAGACTGCTGTGTCAAGGGACATAGAGAACTGACAGTGGGTCTCCATAGATCCCCTATAAATAACATAAGCCCTCTCATACATTGAAACCGTTGACATGTATGTTCATGTGACAATAGATTCCAGTATTTAAATCTATTTAATAAAATGCTGTGTCTCTTTTTTTCCCCTACAGTGATTTTTGTTTGATTGTCATGGCTATTATACACACAATTATTTAAAAAAAAAAAAAAAATCATATCTTTATAATTTCCGAAGTTCAACTATATGAAATTTGACAAGTGAGACACAACGCATTTAAAAATAACTTATCTAGTGTTTTATATGTTTAATGACTTCATTATGTTATCCTATTGATTTAGCAGCAGGATATTTTAATATTTAAATGAAACTAAAAGCATATGTTTATGAAAAAAATACCTTAGACCAGGCATTGATTGTCTGAAAGAAAAAAAAATCTATTTCATCCATTTTACTTATTTGCTAGTGTAATTTTTGATCTACACCTAGACTAATTGTCATTTTATTATTTTTTGTTATTAAAATATGTAACAGTATTTTTTTGTTATTAAAATATGTAACAGAAAAAGACCTAGGCATTTATGTTGACTCAGAAATGTCTTCATCTAGACAATGTGGGGAAGCTATAAGGCCAACAAGATGCTCGGATATATTGTGAAAAGTGTTGAATTTAAATCAAGGGAAGTAATGTTAAAACTTTACAATGGATTAGTAAGACCTCATCTAGAATATTGTGTTCAGTTGTGGTGACCTCGTTACAAAAAAGATATTGCTGCTCTAGAAAGAGTGCAATGAAGAGTGACCAAAATTATCCCAGGTTTAATTGTAGACAGGCTAAAAGAATTGAATCTATTCAGTCTTGAACAAAGAAGACTACGTGGCAATCAGATTCAAACATTCAAAATTCTAAAAGGTATTGAAAATGTCGACCCAATGTCGACCTGAATAAAGAAACAAGGACCAGGGGTCACAAATGGAGATTAGATAAAGGGGCATTGAGAACAGAAAATAGTAGGCACTTTTTTACACAGAGAATTGTGAGGGTCTGGAACCAACTCCCCAGTAATGTTGTTGAAGCTGACACCCTGGGATCCTTCAAGAAGCTGCTTGATGAGATTCTGGGATCAATAAGATACTAACAACCAAACAAGCAAGATGGGCCGAATGGCCTCCTCTCGTTTGTAAACTTTCTTATGTTCTTATAGAAAATCTACCCAACAGAGAGATTGGCAGCATTTTCCAGTTCAGCATCTTCTACTATTAATTTTAATTATTATACTGATTTATTGGTAACCTAAAACTTAGTTCCAGTCTTCACATAATATAATTCTTTACATGCAAACATTTTCCCATCCAACTAACATTAAACGTTTTCAAGCAGGTAGGTAATTTATTCGCAAGTTCCCTACAATCCAACATAGTTTCAGAAAGCTGGAATTGATTAAAAATGATCTCCAAACCTCCATAGTCCAAGCAAGCATGTCCAATCTAGCCATTAGATCCAGTGACTTTGCATTGGCCAACTCTCTGAACTGTGACCATGTCATCAATGACTTTGCATCACTGAAGGCAAGAAAAGTACATTTGTAGGCTCTAGGTTTCGTTTCCATTGGTGCATTCCACTGGACAAAGATCTTGAACCCATTTTTTAATTTATTGCTTTATTTGCTGACTGTAAGTTCTGGGTATGTGGCGGGGTGGGGCGGGGCTGGATTTATATTTCGCACAGGGCACTATCAGTGATCGGTATGGCTCTGCTTATTTTCATTGTGGTATATTTATTTTCACGGTTTTATAAAAAAAATTAAAATAATTAATATGGTGTAAAAATTTTTAATGTCTGTATAATTTCAGGTAAGTCAGCTGCTTAATGCTTCTTTGTTTTTGATAAGCACCACCTGTTGTATTCCTACTACAAGTTAATATGATTTTCCACTAATTATGTAATTAATTACATAATTAACACATTCTGTCACCATAGCCTGCAACTGAGCAGTGTGATATGTACACTGACATGTATGTCTTTTCTTAGAGCCAAGTCTCAGTGATGTTCTGCAGTGTTAAATGAAAACAGGCCTCACTGACAGCCACAAGGGATGTTTTGCCAGTGGTCCTGAATGTGACAGCTGCCTTGCCCTTTGTGTATCTGGTTCAGTTCATACTGCAGCCTTTGACATATCTACCATCAACCTGTCATATGTTTAAGGTGGGTGCCTCAGGGAAGGCTCCTGTTTAAATCAGGACACCATAAGCATTTGTTTGTTCTTCTGTGACTTTAACAAAGTTAGAGTAGATAAAATAATTCTTAATGTTCTCTGAAATATGAAAACCACATGCATACTGCCAATAGCAAATTCAAATTTAATTCAATAATGTCACAAAATCACTGTTGCTTCTTATTAGTTAAACTCAACAGAGTATGCCTTATTGAATGCATTCAAGGCACCCAACTATTTTTTAAAATTATTATTTATTTAAAATAAACTGTTTTATATATTTGTAAAATATCAATCTAACTAAAAGTTTGAACCGGGTTGCAGGGCATGTGTGACTGGTAGTAACAATAAAATAAAGATTCACCTCCATTCAGCTGGCAATAGTAGGTAACACGGCTCGTCATATGTTAATGTAACATTATTCAGCAGAAGTAATTCGGCCTCATAAGCAAAATTAGTTAATTTATAGGGTGATGCAAAACTTTTGGCCATAGGTGTAGTTTAAACCCAAACATCAATTAAGACACTAACAAATATATACCATGAGGAACTTGACAAAAGAGCTCAAATTTGGCATACTGAACAAGTCTGTTCTGGATATGCTAAGTGTAATGCAAACTTGACTGCAAAGATGGATGTTTGAAAGAAAGATGTCATGCGTGAATGGAGGGACAATATTGAGTTTACATGGATGCCAGACTATCATTATATTCACCTTGGGGCTATAAAAACACATAAACATTTCCTTTTAAATCACCAATGGTTGTTTATTGTATTGTCTTAATTTAGCATGACGATGACAGGGCAAAAAAAGTCAGGGCTAGGGAGGTATTTAGAAAGACCATAAAAATGATTTGTGGTAAACCAAAATCAGAAATGCAAGTTGTCCTTGGGTCTCTCCCAGGACCCAACACCTGCAGCAACATGGTGAGGATTATGTCTTACTTTTGAGGTTATATCAATGCATCCGTTACACTCTTTTCAGCTGCCCATTATTACAGTATCATTTTTTATGGTAAATAAATGTTTTAATTTTTAAAAGCAACATAAGTTAAATATTTTTTTTATATATATATTTTAAGATGTTTCAATTTCTCTTTCAAGTACATGCAAACAGTCCTTTTTTCCCTTGTCCTTATTTCAACACAATGTTGTGCAAGCAAGACTAATCAATCGTCTAACATACTGATTGTGACTGCTTTCTAAGATTTAAAAAGGCACACTGGGCTATTATAAAACTAAATTAACCATCATTGAATCTACAGCATCGTGTTGAAAACAAATGTACGTTCAGTTTGACACCTCACTGTTTTTCGCAAATGGAGACTGATGCAGACTAATGTCTATTGGAGGTCCTGACCACCAAACCTATTTTATTTAGGAAAGATTTGAAACCAGGCACCCAGGTGAAAGAAATACAATGAATGACCTTGCTGTGTCACCTAGCCACACTATTTATGCTAGCATGCTATAAGTATATTTATTTATTTAATGAGTAATATTTACTCATGACCCACAACAAATAAGACACAGGATATTCCTAACACTCCATTTCTTATAGTAAAGGTTCACTAAATTGGCCTTGAATTGCCTCCTATCCTATCCAAGTGGCCAATAAATCCTGGCAATGATATTTCTTGACACATGTGCCCCTTGGAGTATAGAGCTGAAAGCAAGACGAATAGACTAAAATGAATAGTAAGATGAATAGACTAAAATAAGGCAATGGATGGTATTACAAAAGGTAAATGAGCTTCTCAGAATTTCGGGGGAGGGAGGGGGGATTTGGGGGGGTAATATCAAAACTGCCCTTTCTGTATGACAGTTAGAGTGAGGAAAAAGCAAAAGCTAAAATATTGATTGGCCTACATTATTAGGTGCAATCTGTAAACTGACTGACTCTGAAAATGGGTTTTATATTATTTCTATTCTAGTTCTATTGTTATAATGTGAATAGCTATTTTCTAAGCTGT
The DNA here is from genome assembly GCF_902713425.1 of Acipenser ruthenus. Taxonomy (NCBI): domain Eukaryota; kingdom Metazoa; phylum Chordata; class Actinopteri; order Acipenseriformes; family Acipenseridae; genus Acipenser; species Acipenser ruthenus. Next base: position 41,778,184 of record NC_081196.1, on the reverse strand, counting down.
AATAATATCCTAATTCATGGTTCTGAACAGTATTCCCTGTTGAAGTACTGTTTGTGTACACTGTCAACGTTTTGAAGTTTGAAATTAAGATAACAATAGAATAGATCATTTGAAAAACCACAAATCATCCCTTCACCATATTTGACATATCTGTTTGTTCAGAACCAGGAATAATAGCATGCATATTGTGTCTTCAATCAGCAAAGCTTTTTCAATTTCCTATATGCATTGCCTTGCCACTGTTGGGTTGGGCCACCATTTGCCCATATCACAGCCTTGACACGGTGTGGAATAGGCTCCACAAGGTCTCCATCCAGTCATCCAGTCATTAACAATAAGTTGTTTATATTCATCAAAAACATTATTATTATTTTTTTAGCAGACACCCTTATCCAGGGTGACTTACAATTGTTACAAGATATCACATTATGTTTACATACAATAACCCATTTAAACAGTTGGGTTTTTACTGGAGCAATCTATAAAGTACCTTGCTCAAGGGTACAGCAGCAGTGTCCCCCACCTGGGATTGAACCCACAACCCTCCAGTCAAGAGTCCACACTGCTGCCCAAACATACTGAATCAGATAAAGATCCATGGATTGTGGTGGCCATGGAGATGCCTGAAGTCTCTGTCATTCTCCTTAAACCATTCACCCACAATTCTGGTATGGTGAATGGGTACATTATCTTCTTGACAGCAGCAATCGCCATATGGGTGAACTTGATCCACAACAATGCTTTTGTTCAGCATTCCAAAGTAATCAAAGGACCAAGGGTAAACCAGGAGAACTTGCCCCACACAAGGGCAAAGACACTTGGGTAAACAAGGCCTAATAAAGTGGCATGTTTCATACCTCACCCGTTTTTTTTTGAAAATTGAACTTTTGCAATTTCTACCGCAGGTTTTCTTAAACATGTCAATTTAACATGCCAGCCAGTCTGCACTGTACATGTTGGAATAAATATAGGAATAATTTACAGAATCTGATCGTTTGAGATTTTATAGCAGTGTCACTTGAGGGGTCAAGGGACAATACTGATAGCCATGCAGATACTGTAGTATTATAGGAATATGAATATGCAAAATAAATTAAAAGTACCAGCAGGGCAAGTAAAAATGTAACTTGAAACTACTCGCTCTTTAAACTTTAGAGTTTTGATAGTTTTGATGTTACTAGAACTAGTTGGATGAATTTGTGACAGGCAGAATATAAATTGTCTCAAGGTGAATAAGGAAAAAAGACTTCTGTACTTTCATATTTTGGTTACTTGAATGTCTGGCTTTGACAGCTCTCAAATAAAGAAGAAAACATCAGCATAGATTATGTAATAAAATACAAGTTGCCCCCCTTTCTATTGTAATAAAAATGTAATTTGTCACAGATTTTGGGTTTGACTAAAACAAGACGCTGGTTGATAGCCAAACTATGTATTTAATTCTGACATTTAAAGATTAATTGATTGCTATTCCTGACATGTTGAATCATGTGTGTAATTATTTCTCTTGCCAGAGACAATACCCTGTGCATGCCAATCATCAGTTAGCGTGTAGCGTTATCCATTAAATGTACATTTAGGTGAAGCTTTTTGTAATTTAAAATACACATTTTCTGTGTCATATACCCAATCCAAACCAGCAGATCAGAAAAGATATCAATCATCACTGATCCATTTCTGAAAGACATTTTAAAATAGCTTGAGAACTGTTTGCTTAAAACTGCAAGTTGGCATTCTTTTTTAGAAGGGCATTACACACATTGTGAAATTTGATGAGAGGTAAAATTTGAGAACTTTAGAACATAGGAACATTTACAAACAAGAGGAGGCCATTCAGCTCATCAGTGCTTGTCCGGTTCCTTGTTGCTGACTGATCCCAAAACATTGTCATGTCAGATCTTTAAGCAACAGGAAACCATTTTTGTTGAAAACAGATATTGCACACCTGCAAATGTATATGCTAATCGCTCAGGTGTTTGGAAAGTCACATTCGGCATAAGGTGAATTCAAGAAAGCTTTTCTAATAATGAGTTAATATTGAGCTCTATGGGAATGTGTTACATTATTTCATATTTTGCAGGTGTTTACCGAACTTGGTGTTTATGTCCTGTGAGAATAAGCTGTTCTGTATCCAGAGTTGTTAAGGGCTAATATAATTATTTCAGTTAAAGATGATTTATTTTCAGCTAAATGTCTTCTCTTCTGGTGGTGCTTTTTTAAGACTTGGTGTTCTAGCTAGTTTCAGATGTTATTTAAGGGAATCTGAGTGATTATTGAGGAAGAAGAAGAACTGGAGACATTACAAAATGCTCATTAAACTGGGCAAGGAATGTTTGCAATAACCTTTGGAGTTTGCGACTGAGTTATGAGTAACTTGTTAATCCACAGCATGTAATTTGCCGATTTATAAATGGATTGAAAATAACAAATGGAGTTGGTGCTGTATGGATAAATGGACACCCACAGTGTTGCAGAGAACACCCACAGACTTTCACTGCATAAAGAAGAATGTGCAGGTCTTCTCATAGGTCATTGAATGAAAATTAAAAGCAGACACTTTATTCCTTAATGTCGCAAAAATATATTTAGTATTATGGTGTTATTTTGTTAATTCCAAACGGACAATCTTTTATAGTTGTGCTATTAATTGTTGCTCCCTTGTCTTTCTTTCTTTGCAGTCTTCAATTTTAACCTGAAATCTTGTGTGTAAATTGAGTGTGTAAATAATATGTGATGACCTATTATCTGTCTCACTCCAATCAATATAATCTCTCTGAAACCTGCAAAATTATACTGTCAAAGTAATGCAACACAGTTTCATAATAACAGCTATTTAACCAAGAGAGGTGCTCAGAAACACAATAAGAAAAATGAAGCTTTTCAAGGGCATTTGTGACATGCTGATTCAGTACCTTGATATTAACAGCAGTTAATTCTGCAAGACCATTTGACCAACTGATGTACTCAAGCACACTTGGCCTGAGTTCGGAAGACTGTAATCAATATTTGACGTTTTCATCAATAGCAGTTCTGATGAGAGAACTGCACTTTATCCTTTTGACAGATGCTGGAGGAATGAACGCAAATCTTTTTTGACAGCGAAATTAATGAAATGTGAAAAAACAGACGGTACACCTACATGTGACCTATGTAGTCTGTCATCCATTGTGTCTATCCTTACACTAGGTGTTGACTGAGAAGAGAACAAGAAGGCCTCACACTTTCCATGGGTAATCTTCAATACATCATAGATCTCTTGAACTGTACCTATGGATTTAGAAAAACATAAAGAAGGGTTTATTATACACACACACATACTAATGGAAAGGCATTCACCCACATACTCAACATTGTTTGGGATCACAATTTAATTTCTGAATACATCAACCACCTAATCTATTTGTGGCAACTGGATTACGTGCTTTGAAAGGAAGTTCATGCTGTGACAGATTAGTTATGTCTAAAATGTAATTGCACAGCAAAATAGTGCTTGTTCATAAGGAATGCCTTACTTCATTGAGTTTTAATAATGTGTATTTTGAATATAGTAAGGGACTTAGATTATTAAAAATCATTCATACAAGCCATACATTAGGTCGGCTTTCATAAATGTTGTACATCATCACAGAAATGGCAGGCAATTTTAAGGAAAGAAATTCAACAATTAGTAACGGTATAATGCCAACAAGATTTTTTTCTAGTTAAATGGTTTCATTTCATTCAGAAAATGTGCCTTTGTCTTTGAACTTGCTTCAAAATCAGGCCCCACATCTTTTAAAGAATTAACCTACTAATTTCACAAAATGTAATAAAATTATTAGCAATTTAAGAATTGGTCTATTCAAAATGAAAATTGTTACTTTAAGTATGTATTTGTTTAGATGTGCAATGTGTATTAATGAGTATTTAAAGAGTAAGTAGCTGGGTACCGACAAAATATAGTGTTACATGTCCCCACGTGTTGTTACAACTGTTACAATAACGTACCTGTAATTTTTCTTCCCATTGTTAACATCCTGGCACATTTTTACACTTAAACATTTGAAGTCTGTTTCAAAGCTGTTTTCAAAGTGTCCACTCTAGTGCACTGATAGTGTAAGGATTATTGCCCACACTGTCAAACAGGTAACACAGCAATAATGATTTATGATGTGCGTGGCAGGATGACATCATCACAGCCCAGGCTGGTGAATATCAGGAAGAGACTCAGAGGCAGAGAAGGCAAGTTTTAAATGCGCTATTGCTCTTTTTAATCAAACAAATTAACAAAACAAAATAGTACAAATACTAACCAAAACACTGGTCGAAATAAAAAGCACAAGGGCCAAAACAAAAGGACTATACAAAACACTCACGGGTGTAATAACACAAGGCAAACAACACAGCACAGACCACGTAAAATACTTTACCACATACCTCTAACACCAACATTACTTCTAACACACTAACCTCTTTCTCACCCTTGATCACCCTATTTATACACCTGTGGCTGGAGCCTTAATTAATCATTTAATCATTTAATCAATTCACGGCTTCAGCCACATTCCCACGTGTTTTTACAGGGAGGTTTTTAACTGCCTGTCACCACTATTCCACACACACACAAACCCACATCCCTGTGCTCACATACCAATGTACATTAACTCCCCCGTGATACATAACCCAAACTATACAAAATAAACCCAAAATACACCCAGGGGCAGGGGTACCCAATCACAATGTGGTATAGAACAGAAAAGCCAGAGCACTTGTTATATTTTGTTTAGTTTTTTCCTGCAGTGATTTAGAGGACAGATCTCAAACCCCAGTGCACTAGAGTGGGCATTTTGAAAATAGCTTTGAAACAGACTTTAAAGTTATGTGTAAAAAGTTGTCAGGATGTTAACAATGAAAAGAAAAATTACAGGTGCCTTATTTAAACCGTTGTAGCAACACGTGGTGACGTATAATGCTATATTTTTGGGAACCCCGCTACTTATTCTTTAAGTGGGTATGTGTGGGCGATTTTTTAGGTTATTTGATTTTTTTTTTTATTGTATTCTGCCTATCATGGTAATCACATACAAAGACCCGACTATCCAATGATATGTTAGGTAAACCCGAGGTTAGTGTCAATCGAGATCTGAACCAGCTGAGTGACCTTAAAGGCATCTTTTATTGAACTAAAATGCCTTTACAGATCACTCCAAAAATATCTTTACATTCTAACAAATACAATTCTAAAACCTAAACATGTTCTGAGAATCTTTCCTTCTTTACTTTAGCTCATATTTGAATAGCTATTCTAGAGCACCTGGTTAGCCCATTTAAATCCACTTTCAGCATTTTGAAATGTCCCCATAGACAAAAACAGAGACTCCTTGTAAATATCAAACAAACTTCCACTTCTGAGGTGCCCCAAAACGAGCTTGACCTTTTCTTCAAACGCAAATGTGGGCAGTTCGTAGAAACCTTTGTAAACCCACGTTGGCTTCTCAAGTCCCAAAATACTTAAGCTAACAAAAGGCTGAAACCATAAGTATCTTTGAGGGTGGGAACATTGTTGTGCCCAGCTGCAATAATCTGACAGCTGTACAGCTTTAGTGTTTCTAACACTTTCACACAACACTATTTTTAGTTCATTTAGAGAGAAGTACACAGTAGTTACTTACTGTAGGCTATCCTAAACTAAACTACCATTGTTTCCCTCAGTACAATACTGAAACAGGGGTAGATAAGGGAGCTTCTCTCCTCCAGTTAATGGTTCAATTCAATATTTAAGGAAATAAAGTCCTGAACTGCATAAGCCATAAATTCATGCCACTTAAATTAATGCCTTAAAGCATTATAGAACAGTTTTAACTCCTACTTACAGTTCTAATCCTCTGTACAGTACGCATTCCTGCCATTTTCTAAACATAATGACAGTATTTTATTACTTTAATTGATACATGGAAAGACACTCTCTGAGGCTCAGAGTGATTAATCAACAGGTAAAGTCTAGAAATGTTTCTTTCAATGTTCAATCTGAATGTTCGACATTCCGTGAGAGATCTCAAGGTCAAAATAAACAGGTGAAACTCGTTGAGATTTGTTTTTGGCTCATTTATTCTGAACATACTGTATAAGCATTTTAAAACTGCTCTACTCATCTGTGTGGCAAACGCTCCCAGCATTTGATTGCGCAATACTGTAATGAAATTGGATTCGTTGACAATGGTTTATGAAATAACCCTTTGAGAAAACACTTGCATGTGATGTTAAGAAATAACTACTACAGTATATCTGGTTTTGCAGGTCATCAAAAATCCATAGATGAGCAGATTTTTAATGTGAATGGTACGATTAAATATGAAGCAATAACTAAACAGGGTTTGGACAAAAACACAGTTGAGAGGTTGAAGGGTCACCATGGACAGCCAGGATATCACTTATACAATGTGAACAGTCAGCTAGAAGTGTTAATTCTTCACAGTGAGCTACATGAATGCTCAACAATTACCATCTGAAAGTTATAAAAGTTTACCACAGTAAAACCATAGCAAAGTGTAAAAGCATGGTAAAGCATAGGCAACCATTGTGAAGCCCAGAGAGGTGTAGTAAAGATAATTAATAAGCATGGCAAACCATGGCTAACTTGGAAAACTGCGAAATGTACTGTTGGTTAACTTTTATAAGGGTGCTTTAGGGAAGGTGAGGTGGGCTTATCTCCTCTCGTGATTCATCAGGAATCTTTGCAGTCTTGGATACCAAAGCACCATCCATAAAAATTGTATGTTTGTTAACATGATCAGTCATCATCAATATCGGACTAATTGCAAGCCTAAGAGTTTTTTGTGGAGATGTGTCTTTCTTAATAAAGCCTTGGTCTTGCCAGTAGTAACATTCTAATGGAATGAGTAAGGTGCTTTAGTATACAAGACTACACACATTACTGTTATCAGATCTTCTGTCTTGATCATTAGGAATTGTTTTACATTTAGCATTTACAATATTTTTTCTAAGAATTATTCTGTTCTGTGGGATGTTCTAATTGTTTGTCTAATTCTGTTAATGCAGTCATTGTTCCTGTGGTTAATGCAGTTGTACCTTATCCATATCCATATCTATATATTACAGGATTGTGATTTATGACACTCATTTCATAGCTTAAAAAAAAAAAAAAACACTATGAGGGGGCAGCTTTTTTTGTACATTGTATCCTGGCTTGGAACAACACATATATAAACATATTGGTTCAGATTATAAATCCTGTTTGGAGGCTGCCAAGTGGCGGTTGCAGGGTGTGATTGTGTCTCCAGTAACTGGCATCATACAGCATTTTCCTCTGATATCCAAATATTATTATGATGTTATTCCTCAGGGAGAAAGGATGATTAATCTCATCTGACACCTTATCACTGGAACATCCAAGGCTTCTGAAAATGTATGTAGTTATAGGGTTCAAAATGTATGCCTGTGGCATTTCAATATATTGTGTAATTCTGACATTGTACAGATTGGTATTCACTTAACAGTGGGAATTACAATGGTTGTTTTGTGTTATTTATGAAAAATACATATGTTTTTTTTAAATCCCTTTCAAGCAATAACATACTGTGGATTTTATACATTATTCTGATAACATTGGTTACTGTGAATACAGTAATAAAATGAACACACAGATAGGCTTGAATAATGTTGTTTTAGCCATCTGTCAATTCATCTCATCTGTAAATCTCAGGTTGTGAGGGCATAGCAATAAAAAAAGAAAGGATCCTGTGAATTAAACTGGAAAACATGCAAACAGAAATAAGCAATCGTTAATCCAATAAAACAGCCTTCATAAGAGAATATGTTATGGAGGCAGAATAAATAATCTTTGAAGTATGTTTTGGAAGATACTGTAGAACTTGAACTGTAGAACTAGAACTGTTTATATCTGCATATATCTGGGCAGCAGTGTGGAGTAGTGGTTAGGGCTCTGGACTCTTGACTGGAGGGTCGTGGGTTCAATACCAGGTGGGGGACACTGCTGCTGTACCCTTGAGCAAGGTACTTTACCTAGATTGCTCCAGTAAAAACCCAACTGTATAAATGGGTAATTGTATGTAAAATTCTTGTAAGAATTGCAAGTCGCCCAGGATAAGGGTGTCTGCTAAGAAATAAATAATAATAATATCTGGTAGCCCCACCTTGCTGTGGTTCTTGGACCAGGAGCTCCCACTCCATTCTGCTCTTCCTTTGCTATGGTGTGTTTTAGCAAGGCCAGTGGATCCCAGTTCTGGCACCACATGTAACAGGGTGTGTGGGTGGATCACTGAGGACACAGGAGTCAGAGAGTGTTTGAGACACCACTGAGGCGCACAAGATTTTTTTATTATACAGCGGAGGCAACCAAGTGGTAATATTCCTCTGTACCCTCAGGGTTGCTACCAACAATTGTATCTCCCTGAGGTACTGTAAGTGTTGAAATTATATTCCAGAATCAAAACACTGTAATAAAACTACAAAGTAAAGAGCTGCTTGATGCAGTGTCTCGCCACCTCCGCTAACCTGCGAGGTACGAGTGATTCTGGCCTTCTCCTATTTCTTATCACTTTATTGGGGTGCCCAGATCCCCCCCTGAGCTACAACTAAATCACGTCCCTGGGACTGTACGTCACCAGTATGGGGCACATAGAACCTAATCGTATCACTGTGAACTTTAGCCGTCTCTGCTGCCGGCTCTCTTTCTCCACGGCCTCCTGCGGCTGTCTCCACAATAGGCAGCTTTCCTTTTTTTTCCTTCGTTCTGTCTCACTCGGGATGTGGTGTATCACCAGGGTATTCCACCGCTCCGGCCAGAGCTTCCGCGGGGCTATATCCTGCTAAACGAGGAATAAGAGAGCGTCACTCTTATGGGATCGACTTTTCATTTTTTACAGTTACTGTGTAGTCATACTATATTTCAATATTTTCAAATTACTTGGTAGAAATAGTTGATACACAAATTTGCGTCTGGTTTTTACAGACCCTGATTAGCACTAGTCTTGGACTACATTACCTAAAATAACATTAGTTAGTCAAAGATTAGTGATAATTGGGGAAATTCAAATTCATCAGTGAGTTCCAACATCAAGTTACATAACAATGAAATAATTAAAAAGCTATGGTTCAATGGCAGTACCTAGTAACATAATTGACAACATTTAATTACAAAAAAAAAAAAAATATTGTACTTTTATACATGTATGAGTGCTACTATTATATAATTTAACATTTTTTCCAGAATGGAAAAGGTACTTGTTGAATTACAATTTTGAATGAATTTCAGTATCACCAGCCTGATGCCACAGGCATATTTTGTAATATTTTTTTAGATCACTTACTGTATACCAATTCCACAATTGTCCAGGTACCGAAATCAGCTAAATTAAAATTAATTTCATAAAAACATTTAGTGTGACTAGTATCATGTTACGTCAGTTATAACAAGTGCAAAAGTTAGACAGATAAATTACCTTTAGTTACACCCGAATGTGCCCTTACAAAACCCAGGTAAGAAATCTTTAGTTTTTTCGGCAGTAATGTACCCCAAAGGATAATAATATTAATAATATGGAATGGTGATCAATGAATAATAGTTTCACTTGACCCTTAATTAATTGTGATGACTGCATTAATGCAATCATTGACAAAAACAAATCATGACCATCACTCTGTCACGTACACCCCAATTCATGGCAATTGAGTCAGAAAAACATTAGAATTGTTGAAAACACCAGTGGATCTCAGTCTATGACTCAGAGGGGTACAGCACATGTAAGGGAGACATCAGGAATCCAAATAAAAAACAGCTTATTTAAAAAATGACAAAACCTTACATTTATAAAATAGCCCTTGATCGTTCTTCCCACAGAAGAGCATTCTTTCCTTATGGCTTCAAGTTAAAGAAGTCAATCACATCAAACAAATGCAAGCTGTAAAACCACACTGATGGACTTTACAGATGAGTTCCATTGAATTTAATTTACTCCAACACCTACTTTAAAGAGACTGGCCAGCTATAAATCATAGAAACACAAGGTACATGGCAGGTAACATAAGTCATATGTTCGATTTATTGCTTGTATGTGCGTTTTCATCTACGCCTGTTTCTCAAATGGCATCAATTTTCAACTGCACAAATCATCAGGGCTTTCATCACTACTGCAAGGTTAAAGAATGGTTTGACTCCAGAGCCTCAACTTAAAAAAAAAAAATTGGACTCGAAAATTGGCCTAGAATTACAAAATGTTGAACATAGTGTAGGATATTATTATTATTATTATTATTATTATTATTATTATTATTATTATTATTATTTTGCTATGGGCACAGACTATTAGAGTTGTATTATCTAATGTATTCTTTCATGGATTCACTTTGTATCATTTTCTGTTTCATTCATTACACCCTGGAGACCCTGATGGCCTCAGTGGAGCCCCCATAATCATGTCTAAACCCTTAAGTACATCATGTACACCAATGTTTAACCCTTAAACTGCAACACTGCCCTTAGCGAGAGTTGGGGGTTGGGATAGCACACTAGTAACAAAATAAAACAATATAAACCTTACAAATACAATCAATTATCTTGTTAATTTATATAAAAACAAACCAATTATATTTAAAACTCAAGTTATGCTGCAGATCATTTTTCCACTAGCTAAGTCCAATGTCATGCCAGTGATTAAAAAATAAATAATTAAACATGGTGAATAATCCAAAACAATCTATATTGGGTTAAAAACTGTATTACATAGAAAATGTAACCTGTGCATACAAGATTCAGCTTCCAGGTTTACAAGTCTTCCAGTAGTCAATACAAAGCTTTAGTAAATAATGGCAGTTGCATTGTTTAATTGTTTTTTCTCTGTATCATCTGTGCCTGTAAATTCTTAGTTGATGACTCCTTTTGAGAACTTCCTGGTTCACAAGGTCACCAGGAAGTACTCAAAAAGGTGCAAAGATTCTGCAAGCACAGATAATGCCTGGTGGGTTCTGATACATAGAAATAATTAATACAGTGCAATACTGGATTGTAAACATCATAAAAAGGTCAAAGAAAATAACAGTTGCAGTTCCTACCTGTTACTTACCTATCTCAGCGGGGTCTGTTATAGAGGATGTCAATGTTACCATGAACTGTGAACATTATATATATATATATATATATTTCTTTATTTTTTAATACCGGTACTGGATTGCATTAGGCTGTTTGGTACTATGCTGTCACTACACAGGATTGCCAGCATTTAAGCTTTATTAGCTTTAGAGGACATCTGTCATAATATTACAATTAGTCAAAGCACAGTTGCTTTTGTTTGATTATCAAATAATTTTTACATTTTTGTATTTATTTATTTTATTTAATATAGAGTCGTTCCTAGTGACCCAGTGGTCCTGTGTCTTAGAACATAGACCTGCTTATAATTTTAAATAGTCAACGCACAGAATATCCTTCACACAACCAAAACCACCTGGTTTCCCATGTTTGCATGTCACCTACAGGAATCCTTACAAATAAACAAAGTAATGTTTAGCTTCTGGAGAGTGTTATTTGTATATGAAAGGAGCAGGTAACCGTAGGATTTTGACCTGGCTCCTTGTAGTTTGAAGGGTTGTCAAGTAAAACACCAGTCCAGCTAGTGTGGTGACATTCAGCAGTGCAACAGCTTTTGTGTGTGGACTGACATTTTTCTATAGGTTCTCATGAGACTCATTTAGATTTAACCATTCAAGGTTGAAACACTTCAGCTTCAGTCAGTTGTGAAGATGTTTTCAGTTAGTTCTGCTGTTAATACTAGCCGTCTTTGCAGACAAAGTGGATTAACGTCTGGTAAAAGTAAATACCAGTCATGCCAGATCTTGCCCTTGGACTTGGAGTCCCAATAAGGCTGCAAATAAAACATGTTACCAATGGGAGAGGTTTAGAGTTTGTTGCCCACAGTCAGAATCCATAGAACTTAACACTTCATTTGTATATTTATCTATTGTAAAATGAAGACGTTGATTCCTTTTTAAAGTAAAGGCACTACCAAAATGCATTTATTTATCCCAAAAATATATACAGCATCCGATTTACAAATCAGTGGTGACTTGCAAGAGATGCGTGGTCACTTTATGTGGAACTGAGCACTGATATTTGGAGGTTGGAGGTGGTCCAGAAGACCTGACTTAACAGGCCTTTAACCTCTGCATAGCACCTCCGCAGTTCCTTTTTAGTCAAAATTATACAGGCTTTTTGCAGATTACAGTCCAAATCCAGTCTTTAAAGCCCAACAAAATAAAAGGGGCATTCTGCTCATGCTAGACTGCCATTTGCACCTTTAGAGGCAAGTCAGTCTACTCACAATCTCTCCTTCTCCATTTTTGGCAAAATCCTACACATAGTAAAATTCTATGGTTCGGCTTTTGCAGTTGCTCATTTGAACAAAAAAGCAGCAAACTCTCTGAACTTAAAATGCAAACAGTATTTCAAGTTTTAAGTTGAAGTTGTCTATCCATCATTACTAGAAATGTGTACATTAAGTTTCCATATCATTTTCCAATTGCTTCCAAATTATTCATTCTATTATGTAACAATACTTGTTTTGTCATACTTACGATGAAATGTTTTACATAACTTGAATTAAAGACTTGTTTTAAAATTTCAGAGGCATAACACAAATCAAAGTTCATGTTTATCAATATATAAAACAAAAATCTCTTTTTAATCCATTTCATGCACTCAGAAACTTCTGGCTGACGAACAAACACCAAAAAATAGATGTCATTTGTTTACAGTTTTACATTACTCTCATGCTTTTTTTCCCAGTGTATTTTTCTAATCAAAATTTAAAATCTAAACCCTGCTTCTGGGAAAACCAGTCATACCTTGACATTAGAAAACCCATATGAATGTTTTTATGGAGCTGCCATGGGTGCAGGCCGCTTAGACAAACTCACTGTAAACCAGCTTAAAACAGACTTTTTTACAATGAGCCCTTTTTGTGTATTCCCATTTTCCAGTGTATTTTTTCTAGTTGTCACCTAGTAAAATAAAAAGTTGTCAACATAAAACTTTAAAACTTATACAGAGTTTGTTGACCTTTTTTTACTTTATTTCTTTTACAGCTGGTTGTGCATTCAGGAGCATTATAGAATTAGAAACTGAACCCAATAGCCTGTTCGCAACCTTACCAATATGCTTTGAAGTGTTAAGCACTAATGTTTAGGCAGGATTTCCAGAACATGTGGGAGACAGTACCTTATGGCAAACATTTGAATTTACCATTTCATTCCACAGTTTTTTGACTTGGGAACAGACAACCTCCAACCATACAATATTATCCCTTTCAAACCAAACACATACACCATGTAAAATAAAGTCAAACTGGGAAGTGACAGTAAATTAAGTGAATTATGTTAGCTTTATTGTATCTATTACATTATTGTATCTATATTACTGAACAGGCCGCAGTGGATTAGCCTCTGTGCTAGCTTTGGCTTTTATATTACAGTGAATGGCACTAGTGCTGAACAACTGGTAGTTCCTCATAACCGTTTCTAAATTATATTACTTAATAATTGTCTAAGTTTCATCCTTACCTTATTGACACAAGACACATTTTTCCAATAGACATCTTTCAGTTTTCAAAGCCGGTTTGTTAAATCTCCCTAATGGATAAGTTATTAGCATTAATAACACCAGATTTACCTATGATAATAATAAAATCCATCTAATTACCACACATTTCAGCATGGTTTTGCTCGCATATTTATTATTATTATTATTTCTTAGCAGATGTCCTTATCCAGGGCGACTTACAATTGTTACAAGATACCACATTATTTTTACATACAATTACCCATTTATACAGTTGGGTTTTTACTGGAACAATCTGGGTAAAGTACCTTGCTCAAGGGTACAGCAGCGTCTCCACCGGGGATTGAACCCACAACCCCCCCGGTACAGAGCCCAGAGCCCAGAGCCCAGAGCCCTGAGCCCTGAGCCCTGAGCCCTAACCACTACTCCACACTGCTGCCGGAATACTAGACAAAACTCTAGGGTACCAGCTAGCTTAGAAAAGGGTGTTCGTTTATCTGGTTTTTAGAATAGTCTACTATAAACAACCTCATTAAACATCTGTGAATAGCATGCTAACAAGAAATCAATGAGGTGTCCACATGACACTAAACCTATCCTCACTACCTTAATATTCTACAATCTACATGCCTTGAAACCATATGAGATGGGTATACAACAACGGTAATAAATACAATTGTAATTAGTGTCAATTTTAATCTAAAGCAACGCCTTTTAACCACCTAAATCCTTGTAAACCTTTTTTATGCCCCCTATAACATATCATACGTTTTTTTTTTTCTGTTTTCTGTTACTCTTATATGGAGTATTATCCATTTGTTGAGAAAGTTATAAGAAAAATGTAATACTTTATGTTCCTGTTAGGCAGGAAATGTATTCTGCCATGACATCCTTAACCAATAGAGACTATTATATAAAAAAGGTTAAGGTACATAAAAAATATAAAAATATATATAACTTACAGAGAATGTTAAAGAGAATTGCTTTGAAAGTCTCCCAGTGCCCCTGATACTCTTAGTCAATTCAGACATTTATACACATCTTTTGAGAAGCTGCCTGCTTTAAAGTTTAGCAACAATTTGCATGACTGATGATCACAGACTAGACACACCTGTTTTTCACCACATATGTTGTCCAGATTCTCAGACCTTTTTTTTCTTTCTTTTTTTGTGTGAAAGTGAAATACACTGGCTGGAAAAAATAACAAAGTTAAGTTGTCCCACCACTAAAAATACTAAAATACAATGGATTATTAAACTATTTGGTCAGAGGATACTTCCTAAAACATAAAACTAATAATATTAATGCAATTTGTCTTTTAAGATGCATGATTCGAATTAAACCACTTATCAACTGCTGGCAAATAACTCAAAGAACTTTCGACAGTCTTCCACCTTTGAAGACACATCTTTTTGTAACAGCTACAAGAGGATTATTAGAAGCTATTTGCCTTTGCCCTGATTTCTGCATTTGTATGTAAGCATTTAAGCTCCGCTGTTCTCCTATAGACAGGTGTTTTACTTTTTGGTACAAAGGTATTCCTTTCTGATGGATAATTAAGTCTGTCATTTTGAAGTTAAGAACAAAGCCCAGTTACAGTGTTACCCCAAATAGCTCTTACCCCTACAGATGTCCGGAAATCATTTCTTTGTTTATCACATTTTTTAACAAATTGCTTGCGCATGTTCAAGGTCAACTTTAGCTCAGGCATTTTTTTATTCTGTGTTTCAATACACATTAAAATGTATGATGACAGTACTGTAATGTTTGTTTTAAAAAAAAAAAAGCAACACTTCATTTTTTAATTTCACCCTCAACATTTTGTTAATGTGTTTTTTTTTTTTTTTTATTAAGCTTGGGTCTATTTTAATAAGCACTTGAGGTGCATTTACTAAATTGAGATACCTGCTAACACCATAATGGCCATTTTGTTCAGTTTTTAATATTCATGTAACATTTACTAAATATTCTCTCGTTCTCAAAATCTATTTATTCTCCCATATCCACTCTATCATATATAATGTAGGATAACACTTTACATTGTCTCTAATTACTGTATATTTGCATAGTAGTTACTTAGTAAATACATGTGTACTTACATATAATTACAATGATATTATACATACTTGCAATGTACTTAATGTGTAAATGTTTTTGCACGATATAACCCTAACCCTAACCAATTTCTGATACAATTGTGTACTTACATGTATCATGCAAAAATAGTTACAAATTAAGTACATTGCAACTATGCATAATGACATTGTAATTATGTGTAAGTACACATGTATTTACTATGCAACTACTATGTAAATACACAACAATTAGAGACACAATGTAAAGTGTTACCAAATAGAGTGTGTATCTGTCGATATAAAAGCTTTTCTTTAAATGAGAAACACTTTTAAACTTAAGTCTCCCTCATTCCAGTTTAGAGATAACCCCATCGTTGCATATTATTATTATTATTATTATTATTATTATTATTTATTTATTAGCAGACGCCCTTATCCAAATACATTTCAAGTGTTACAATACAAGTAATACAATAAGAGCAAGAAATACAATAACTTTTGTTCAAGCAAAGTATAAGTGTGACAACCACAATTCAATAATACAGCAGATAATAGTGATAGTTACATCAGGGTATGATTAAATAGTAATAGTTACATCAGGATATGATTAAATATAAAGTACTACAGGTTAAGCACTTGGCAGATTACAGTATTCTGAAGTACAGGATTAAATGCAGTAAAATAGGGGCAGATAAGAGCAAAATAAATCACATTTACATGAGGGGTGATAGTGTCCCAGGATACAAACAGAGGAGTTCTACAGGTGCTCTTTGAAGAGGTGAGTCTTAAGGAGGCGCTGGAATGTGGTCAGGGACTGGGCAGTCCTGACATCTGTAGGATCATTGGCTTGATGTCATTCTTTTTAATTGAATCGAGTTTGTCACAGAAGTGTCTCAGTAAGCTTTGAGGACCCAAATCAGACACATTTGTCCATAAAATGGCATAGGTTTAATTTGTGAGTTAATGTCCTTGACATTTCCCTAAATATCTTACTGATCTTCTCTTCCAGAGACACATAAATTTAGTTTATATATTTTCAACATATAAAATAAATATATGGATTACAGACTAAAATATATTTTAAATATATAAAGAAGGGGCCGATTTCTATATATGAAAAACATAAGGATCACACTTTTCTACCATATATTAAAAATATATGTTTTTTCCATAAGGGCTAGAATAATAGCATGGAACATGTATCCAAGAAGCTTTGCACTGTGTATTCTGATGACTGCTTCTGTTTCTTGGTGATGGACTTTAACTTTTTAGATTTATTAAGCTAAAATACATTTGTCAGTTGGACACAAATAGACACCATAAACCATCAGAAAAAAATACATCTTTTGTATTTTGTATTTCAAGGAGTTGTTATTATGATTATATTGTTTCCATATGCTCGTCATCCTAACAAACTTCGTGCCATGAGGATTACATTTTTTCGAAAAACAAATTTGTATTTTGATAGAACAGATAATACTTTCTGACATTTAATATTCATGAATTTCCCAATTCAAGACAAAAAAAAACAAAGAACATCAATTAAATCAGTTATGAAGGCAATATAAAGATGCAAAAAATAGAGATCATAAACACCAGATTGAAAAAGATTATAAGAGACAAAAAAGCTTTTGTCTATTATATTTGAAACTGGTGTTACCAAATTATTTCCCTCTAGAAAAATTGCAAACAGTTGTGAATTGCGCCCTTTGACCTTTCAGTGTTTATTCAGTCAAAAATAAGTAAGAGGGGTGATGTGGAAGTGTGGCACCACATGGCTGCTTTACATTATACAAAAACCGTGTGGAATATTCTTTTGGGACAGATTTTGCAATTTACTTTTTTGACATTGGAAAAACACCTGTTAATTTTTTTTTATAAAACTACAACCAAACAACTAAATAATAAGGTTGATTTGTTAGTTTCTCTCTAACATTACCATGATTTGTATTCTCCTTTCAAAAAAGTAAATTGCACACTTGAAAAAATGACTTTTTTGTGTACAAATATTATATTTTATTTTTTTTCTGGGTATCCCAATTGGTGGAACAATAAAAAGCCAATTCACATGACCTGGTTTATGCTCCAAAAAAAAAAAAAAATTGCAATTTCCAATTTGGCAAATGTTTTAATCTGGGATCCGCAATTCTGTAGCTATGGCAGCTAAACAGTAACACGTTTTATCCTAAAATTGAAATTGAATGGCATGTTTAGCTTTTAAGATGCAGCTGTTGAATGGTTTTTTTTTTTGATCCCAGCTTTTTTTTTGTCTGTAAATATACAACAATGTCACCCACAATCAGATTTACCCAAAATAACTGCATTCTGTTCCCTTTACTTTTTCACATGTCATCACTATTTCCATATTTACTGCCATCTGTAAACTGTGAAGCCAGAATATGTTCTCTCAGTTTCCACCCCCCACTGCTAAATATGATCTGCATTAGTATGGTATATTTACTGCACTGCATGCTTTGGTACATGTGCAATTACTCATTTTCACCTCCTAATAAGCCTTGGTTATTAAAACCATCATTAGTTAAAACACATTCTTATTAGTTGTGAATGAAGCGCCGGCACCATTACTCTTTGAGGAAAGCCTTCCACAGAGATCACGCTCATTCTGGGAAAACAAGATGTCTACACCTTGCAGCAGAACAGCTTTATCATTGATATAATCTGTAAACTGTGCCAAGATACATGATTTGCCTGTTCACTGTATATTCTGTTATGATTCTACGGAAGCAAATGCTGTGGGTGCTGAACAATCTATTGCCTTAGTCCATTTTAAAGCTTTAAAATTGAAGGGGGTTATACCCTTCGTCACTCATTTTTAATTCAAATTTTTAGACTTGTTTTAAACTGTTTATGTGGACTCTATGGGTGGGTCTGTATTTTTTCACAGTAAAAAATAGCTTACAGTATTTCACTGCACTACACGCTCTTAAAATTGGTATTTCAAGATATTTCAAGATTACACATAATCTTTATTAAAACAGAAAAAAATACCATTGTTACCAAGTTATTACACAACAAATGTTTCTAAATATTTAAATGCTTGCCTAGAAGCAATGCTAAATTGTAAAATATTTAATTTTTTATGTCAACCTTTTAAAGACCATCAGTAAATTACTGATTCACCATCAATAAATTATCAAATAAAAACAAAAATAAATGTAAAAAATAACAATAGACACATGCAATGTCCCCTTAAATGAAACTCGTTTGTCTATAAAGACGTTGATAAATATTTGACCTAGTTTCTTTTTAGGTTTTCTATTGCAAATGTAGAAAATCCAGAATTGGTACATTGTGGACTGAATGTATCTTTAATATATCATGGATATGTGAATACAAGTCCTGTTTCTACACTGGAATTCTACCTAAAAGGAACAATAACAATATATAAATTAAACAGATTTCAATATTGTATTACTTGTATTGTAACGCTTGAAATGTTTTTGCTTACGATTGTAAGTCGCCCTGGATAAGGGCGTCTGCTAAGAAATAAATAATAATAATAATAATAATATATTACATTAACAATAGTGTACTAAAACACCTCATAATGAAAACCACTTGTGTGTAATTTGTAATAAAGTCGAATGCATAATGTTTGGTGAAATTAAAATATCGTTGCCATGTGGAAACATGCACAAGCCCAGGAACGGGTTGCCTCATTGATGGCAGCATTTCTTTACCACTGGCACATAGTTTTATATTTGCACTTTATAAATCAAGAAGGCAAATGTTATCTTCATTAGCTAAAGCCTCGGGCCACCACATCCATATGATTTATGTGTGCTTTAGAAAAAGGTGAAGCTTCCAAACTATTTAACAGAAAATCATTCAAGTTGTATGCCACATTGTTTAATTCTCACAATTGTAATATTTCCAAAATGTGGTCTGCATACGGATAGATAGATACATTCCGATTTGAGACAACATAAACCAAAAAGGTCATAGGGAAGCTGAGTAGTGAACAGAGTTGTGAACAGTTCAGTTACTTTTTATTTGCTGTCAATATGGATACACTAGAGGGAACACTAGACATCAGGACTGCTACCCCCCTCTCCCTGGCCAGACTACTGAAAATGTATGTGTATGTTGTTAGAAATATAATAATAATAATAATAATAATAATAATAATAATAATAATAATAATAATAATAATAACAACAACAGAGGTAACACACTGCAATTACAGCGCTATTACACTTGAAAAAAGGGCCCTTTGACCCTGTGATTTTTTTTATTTTGACAAGGGTTTACAACACACTTATTTGTGCCATGCCAGTGGGTATCATATTATGGTAATTAAGGAGGGGCTAGGCTAACATTTCTGATATCATGCATCAAAAGAACGAACAATTAATTAAACACACATTGCATTAAAAATGGTGTTTGCAATGACTTTGTATGATTGTAGAATGCTATTACAGAAATGTTTCAATTTGACTTGCCTAATCGTGGCCATCCATGTTAACAGCAGATGTAACTGGAGCACTCTTTTGGTCATCTCTACTTTTTTTTTTATCTCCAAGGATAATTATATGTATTTATTTGTTTAATGTTTCCATTAAGATTCCCTCATAGCACGAAATGTCTTAATGTGTTGTGCTAAAGTTGTGCCAACATACTACATCTGATAATAGTTTAATTGAAGTTCATTTGTTAACCACGTACATATGTGCTTTTGTTTTTTTGTTTTTTGCAACCATCAGAATAACTACACTGAAATGTGAACATAAAAAAGTGTGTCTAGTAAGATATACGATTCTTAATTTCAAATTAATACATTTTCAAAGAAAGGCTCTAACTACTATAAATATTATAAGAGTATTTTGTATTCAAATATTTTTCAACAGCAGGATTCGATTATATGATCTTAAGGACCATAAGCTTAGGATTTATTGACCCAGACATGACTTGGTTTAGGAAGGTGTGGTTTCTAAACATCTGTTTACAGCTTCAGGATTTAGCCCACAATATCTTTTAGCAGCCATCTTAATTCTAACCCAGTGCAAGAACTGATGCTACTTCCTGCCTTGGCCAAAACTCTACAGCATATTTAATTTGCATATTAACAAAAGTGCATTTTTCACATTGCATACGTATTTGTATTTAAAGCTAAAATAAAACATATAATATTCATATAGCTCCTGCATTAACTGAAAAGCATTACTTTCGTTGTTGAATTATTAAATTATAATTAACGTAAAACTACTGCACATTTACTTCTACAAATTAATCAGTTTTATGACAAGGCTATTGCTGATACAAACAATTCATTCAGGGTGTCCAGGCCTCTAATGCCTTTGTTATATTTAATAAACTGCTGACTATTTTGTTTTAAAAACTGAAGCCCACAGACACTTAGACTTGAGAAACATGCCGAATGGTGATTTTTTAATTCAATGTTTAATATATTGTGTAATCTTTCTAAAATACTAACACCCATATTAATTAGTAATCTTGTATTTCAACTTTGGTGACTCCATGATGCCATATGATAGTAATTAACTCTGATACTGCAAATTATCTCAGTGCTGCCTTGGAAATTTGTATGTATCCTGATTACAATTGAATTAAAAAAAAAAAAAACAACTTCTGAAAGAGAGTTTAATCTTATATCCAGAGACAATTAATTTTCTATCCATTTTTGCTAGGCAAAAATATATATTGCTTATAAGCATGAGAAGGCTATAGTTGTATTTTCTTGTCCACGCTAAAAGGAAACAATTGACTATCAGAATTTACCAGCAATCAAAAATCAGTATATGCAGGGTGGTTTTTAAGTGTCTATATCCATAAATACTACAGTAAGTATGACTGTTAGTCAGCAGTATTTAGTGCACTGCTTTTTATTATAAGTTAGTAACCATTATATGCTATCATTTATTGATTAAGAGATTATTGATTGCCATGGTGAGTCTCAATTAAACATCAATCGATTACTTGCTCTGGGGTCTTATTTGGAACCTCATGTAGCTAGCTACTCAATAACACATGCTTTCCTTGCGCATTGCTAGAATAAGGCCTGTCTGTTTCTATTTGTTTTTTTGTTGGAAGTACTGTAGCTAACTACATCGAGAGTAGCAACTTCTCAGACTATCATTGTATTAATATTATTAAGGCAGGACCAAAGGATGACTAATAAGACCAAGTTTTTGTAAAGTAATTCAAATTAACATTACAGTTAAAATGTAAGGCTGTAGTTAATGTATACCCCATAAGTTAACATTAAAGTATGTATTTATCAGATGTGCTTGTGACTTCAAGGTAATGTTGCATTTTACACACCCAAAACACAGTTTACACACATAGGCCCTTTGGCATAAAAGATGGCGGTAATTTCAGGCCATTAAATAACAATACTGGGTAGTATTTAACACACGATTTATAAAACTACAGTCTGGTTATTTTACTGGCCAGTAATGGTTTTAGATGTGATTTACTGTCATGGATTGTTTGTTACCGAGAGAGTGTATCTAACCAATTGTTAGAGGTATGCAAATGAGCTGTATCCCCTACTTAAGATGTCGGCACATACACCGTCACGTTATGGTACAGTAGTGCCTCTCTAAACCGGACATGTCAGGAGACAGACAGGTTTAATAAATAAATAAATAACTAAATCGCACACACACACACGTTTATAGTGCTGAGTTTATTTTAACATATAAATCATTTTTGTATAAATCATTAAAGTATTCTCTGTACACATTAAATATAAATCTGTACAGTAGGCATATACAGGGCAGTAGTAAAATCTAATGAATGCACAGCTTACTTTTTTTTACTTTAGTCTAGACTACCGCGAACACAAAATAAATCACGCTACTGCATTGGACACATTACTGTACAATGCAGAAATGATAAAATATGATGTTAAATTGAAACTAAATGATTTCAGCAGTTTTTTTTGTTTTGTTTTTTACCGTAGCTTACTTCACAATTAACACAAAATAGATAATGGTGCTGCATCAATACGTTATGACGTTATAAAGTACCTTACATATACTGCACACACTTTACAGAAATAAATCATTTTTAAATTTACATAGAACGCTTTACAGTGTACGAGTGGCTGCTGTTATGAGTCAAACTTTCTTTTCTTTGCATCTTGATTTTAAACCACTGGAGTACATCAGTATTTCTGAAAGCTTCTTGCTCTTGCCCAACCATTTGATTGCAGTAGTTAGTTTAAACTCTGTATAGTATTACTTATATACCCTCTTTTAATCATGTTTTTCACATTTTAGTAGGCTACTTGTATCTGTTCTTCAGTGCAAGAAGCACAGGCAAGATGACCGTCCGATTGTTAAAAGAAAAGAAATCTGCAGGTTCTACTCACTCTTCTGGGAGGGTCGTCTTCCAACAAGATATCGCCCTCCTCCTGGTAAACAGCTCAGACAAGCACACTGAACCCTGCCATTTTCACTTATATCAATGAATAGGCTACAAGCCTGATTTGTGTTTTCCAACCAGTAAGTAGTCTGTCCTGCTAAGACAAGTTAACAATGCAATTTAATGAATGTGTGTGACCAAGTGGGTTGCAGTGCGCAGGTGTTGAAGTGATGCGGTGCACAAGCAAAGACAAACAAGTGATTTCAATATCCAAACAATGTTTTATTTGGGGGACAGTTTGTAATCCAGGTCATTTGTGTCCGCAAATAATAATGCCAGGCAATATACAGTAAATGTGTATTGCACTGTTTAAACTACAGGTTACAGTCCCGAAATAATAGACACAGTATTAAACACACACAAGACACACACACGATCAAAAGTCCACAGTGAGTGCTAATGTGTAAGTGGTGAATATACAATTTATCCCTGAACAATGGTGCAGTGTTGTCCAGGTTTGTGCTGGCCTTAAGCATAACAAACAGTACAATTAGACTTGACAAAACAAACAAACACTAAACACTCACGGTTATTTTATATTTGGTCCTTCAGAGTTTCTCCTAACCATAAACAAAGGAGCAGATCACCTAGCCACGTCTCCTTTTGTACAGTCGGTCACACTCCCTTGGTTAGTGAGTCCAGCTTTCCCTCTGGAGCGATGACTTGGTGTACCGTATCTCCGCCCCCTTTCTAGATGGCAGACTTCCACTTAACCCTTGGAATGAATTGTCTTACCATCCAGTCCGTTGCACTCTGTTCCCACTACGCAGCAACCTCACAGGTCGGGAGGGCAATTTATAACCAAGATTCATTCTTCCTCTGTCACAGTGTGTTACAAATAACAAAATACTTTAATGACCTGATTACCGGATAATTGAGCATAGACGTTTTTATTATTACTATTAGCTTAAATACATGTTACTAAAAACATAAATTCAACTGGGAAATTAGACAGATAAAACACATTTTATTCTCTGCTTGGTCTGAGGTACGTAGTAATTATGATGCCAGTAGGGGCCAACTAACAGCACCATGAATCAGACGAATAAAAGTTACCTTGGTGATGTCAAGACTTATTTCTAAGTACCAAAAAATGTTATATTTGAAATTAAGACCATGTTCATGATAAATGTATGTAGATTCAAGGGTTTTTACATGAGTGAAATGGATTTGGTCACATACACATGAATCTACAAACACACTTACAATATTCTTCATGGGAAAACAGATAGAAGAAAAATAAATGAAAACATCTTTCCTCATCTCTTGGTGATTATGTTTGTGTTTACTCTTCAGTGCAACGCTGTAAGGAACACAAGTGGCTTTTTGCCCAGAATCCTAGTGTGAAATTCAGTGACACAAGATCAGACTAGGTCTACTAATGTTTATTTTTTAATATACGAAATGGGACCCTTAGGATATTATGGCGCATTCCAGTTTATCTTGGACTTCAAAGGCAATTGCAATTTCTTCAGTTTCCTTGCAGTGGCTATCAGGAATATATACATAATAGCAAGCTATATTGATTGCATGTGTTGATATATTGTTAACATGGGGAGGTACTTGGTTGGGTGATGTTTGAGTTTCTATAGGATATACAAAAGTGATTGATTTCAGTATAAATGTGCATAGTACGACACACAAATGAATACTGCAGCAAAACCACTGCAGAGCTAAAAAAAAATACCCAGTGTTTGGGGATACTCAAAAATACCCAGTGTTTGGGGATATTCAAAAATACCCAGTGTTTGGGGATACTCAAAAATAACCAGTGTTTGGGGATACTCATTCTTTGACCAAACAAAATGGAATGTACTTCAAACGACTTACATCAAGCTTTTTGAGGTCCTATTTTGGAGTGGGAGTGAGAACACAGGAACCAATGACATCTCACCCACATTGCTTTTAGGAGTCGTACTGCCTTTGTGCCCATTTTTAGACAACAATGGAGATACTGTAGTAAGCAGACCCCAAGAAACAGTGTATAGATAATTATACAGCAAGTGTTGAGAGCTCTAGTGTTGAATAACTCTTTCGTGTGCAACGCTGCTGACTTTTTTTTCACTGGATCTCATTTTGGAATCTAAAATGAGATCCAGTAACGTCAGAATGGCAGAGCTTTTTTATAATTTTAAATACTTTTTATTTTCCATACAATGCACTTGTATTCTATATAAACAGGACATGACATGAACATTCATGGAATTGCTGTGACTATTTCACTTGTGAGGATTGCCGTAAATAACCCACAAGCAACTGCATTTAAAAATCTGTGACATGTTGCTTTGTACATACAAAGAATGCACGAGACAGCAAATTGTGGCATAATTCGGATTTGTTCATGTGAGCTGGACTTTCTATTCATGTTATACCATACTATACCATTTCTGTACCCGTTTTTATAATTTAATATTTCCTTAAGTATGTTGGTGCAGTAAAATAAATAAGATTTTTTAAAATATAATAACCACCAGACACCATACATTTCCTTGGTGCCAAAGCATATCAGTAAAACTCACATTTATGTGGATGGAAATAAAGTGTTTGCTTATCCACCTGTGTAATATAATAAACTGTATGTTTAGGCACCAATAAATAAATCAAATAAAAATGATATTGTGTGCAGCGAGGATTAATGATGACAAACAGAAGAATAAACCACACATTTAACATCACGTTGCATTTCTGGCATGAAAAGTGTTTTTTTCTTTTTTTATTGTATTATATATAGGTCCCCAGTACAATCTGTTACGGCCATTTAATATTTTCTCACACTCAGGTGGCTGTTCTAAAAGAAATATGTATTAGCAACAGTGACACCAATCCACTTCTCTACATTTCGGTTCTACTTATTTCTCGGTAATTTGTTTTTTATGTAACACATAATATTAAAAACGAAGTAGCTTATTGCACTGTAACATTGTTAAAATGAACTACAGGACCATTTTATGGACCACCGGGAAGTGTGATTCTACTTTCATGAACTTGTATATGAGGCTCAACAGCTTTATTAGCTGATGAATGGGTGGTATATCTCACTGAATGTAATTATACTATTAGGTGGCAGACATGCTATAAAATGTGGTTTCTACACAACTGCTAAAAGTCTTGATTATAATAATGTTAGTAGTATTTTAAGTGTCAAGAGACTGAAGAGGCAACAATTTCATGTGCTTATTTTTATCTTAAAATTCCATGTTAGGATACATTACACAGATAGATAAAAAATAAATAAATAAATAAATCTTCCCCATACATAAGTGCATACACTGTCTGGCCACTTTATTAGGACCTGTATATCCGATTGGATCTGGATTTGGCATCACCCTAATGACATGTTCTCCTATTTTTCATTGTATGTTGTAGGCAAAAAGAATGTCAAATACAGCTGTTTACTGCTGCACCATTGTAGCCAAGTAACCCAGATAATGGGCATGTAAAATCCTCTTCACAATGAACAGGAGATGTCTTTGAGATGCTGTGACACAGAGCAAATGAATCAGAGTCAACAATCTCCCTCCAGACCTGTGAGGGCGCTGTGTAACAGGAACAGTCTGCCCCGGACTGGATGGTTTGACAGTTCATTCCAGGGTCAATTGGAAGTCGGCAATCCAGGAAGGGGGCTGAGCCACAATACCAGAAGTCATCGCCCTAGTGCCTTCTTGGGTGCAGAAGCTTACAGTAAGCAGCGCAGGGTTCAAATCATTAGCTTGACTCTACAGGCTGCTCTACAAGGTGTGTCAACGGTTGGAAATCACAAGCAGCACAAAAAGATTTATAGAACAAAACAGATATCCGACTTGTAAGAAAAAACAGATAAAGTAAATGTACTTGTACGAAGTTGAAATGTCATATCCTGCCCAAATAAAAATGTATCCAATTTTGTTCAGATGTGCAATTTAAACTCTTGTGGGCCCCATTTTCCCCTCTGCACAAACGTGTGCAAGTGTAGTGCAACACGCGCTACGACGGGGAAAATACATTAGCACGCGCTGCCAGCACTTGCCCGCGTTCGCCTGAAGCACCTGATTTTCCCCTGAGGGGTTTGCACATGGGCAAGAGCTGTGAGCCTGGCAGTGTTTGCCCACGGTTTAATGAGGCAAAATGGGTGGAGTTTAAGGTATCATTTGCCAAAAGCTATTTTCCCCTCTCATCTGTGGGCTATTAATGCTTACAATTAAAACATGGTCACAGGCCTGTCTTATTAGTGCACTGCTACACATCTCATATACAAATCAGGTAAAAGTAAAAAAAAACAATAAAAGAAACAACGATAAACAGAAAAAGCTGAAGATGTCTGAGTTCGAGGTTTTATATGATTTGTTGGCTCTTGACGTAGAACTAAGGCAAAGAATAAGAAGCCAGAGATACCCCCCCCCCCCGAGAGGGTTTATAAGCAAAGGATCAGTGTTCTCACACTTACTGATAGTCTGTTTAGATTTAGAACCCAAGTCATGTGTTTCTACTGCTTTGCCTGTTGCTTTAAAGGTAACTGCAGCACTGTTTTTTTATGCAACAGGTACAGGTTCCAGACACCAACTGCAGACACAGCAGACATGAGTCAGTCATGTTTTTCAAGATGTTTACATCAAGTGAGTGGGGCATTGTTAAAAGTAGCTGGTAATTATATACGTTTCCCTGAAACCAGATACCAGCAAGAGCAAACAAAGAGAGCTTCCTTTAATATTACTGGTTTTCCACTGGTATTAGGTGCAATAGATTGTACTCATGTCCAAATACATACACCTTCTGAAAATGAAGCAGTTTACGTTAATTGTAAAGGCTTTCATTCTTTAAATGACCAGGTACTGTGTGATGCTAAAAATATAATAACTAAAAAATTACCTGGGATCCAGCCACGACTCTTTAATCCTTTCTTAGTCATCCATGACACGGTACTTTGAAAGAGATGACATGTATCATAATTTACTGATAGGTGACAATGGATATGGTCTGAAAAGTTGGCTTATGACACCAGTTCTTAATCCACAAACAGCGGGTGAAAATGTATATAATGAGGCACACAGAGGAGAACTTGCAGTGTAATTGAAAGGACATTTGGCATGCTTAAAATGAGTTTTAGGTGTTTGGACCTGAGTGGTGGTGCACTGCAATACAGTCTGAAGACAGTTGCAGACATATTTGTAGCATGTTGTGTACTACACAGCATAGCTACTACTTGTCAGTGTTTGTTAGTAAAGATGTTAAATGCCAGTAAACATGTCAAATGCCATTATTCAACAGGAGGCTGACTGATATTCCAAATGATCCAGTAGCAGCACCAGCAAGTGGCAGAAATGTACTCAACATTATCATTACCGATAACTTTGAAAATGAATATCGATATCCTTTGCTTAACAATTGAAAACCAGGGTAAGCTTATTCTTGTCAAATGTATATTAAATGTGAAACATAACAAATATTTCAACACAAATATATTTTGTGTATATATTGTAAACACAGCCTAATGAGCACTAACTAAACTGTGAACAGGTCCCTGACTAACACGCAGGACGGCTAAGCCATTTACCTGACAAATAACAAAATAAACCACACCAGGTTTAAGACTACCTTTTTTTCCTTTACGGCTGCACACAACTCCCAACCGGGCTCTTCACTCTTCTGCAGCCTCGAGCAGACTGACTGTTTCCCTTTTATATCCTGCACCAGGCTCTAATTTTCAATAATTGCAATAATTATTTAACCAAAATAATTAAACAAAATGTGTATACGCACATGTTTTATGCAGGGAGGAATCAGACCCTCTCCCTGCTATCTTACAATATTTATATTATATGCATCAAAAACAAATTATGCATCAAATGCAATGCATGTTTTGTTTTAATCTACAGCTCAGTGTTTTCTTGGTCGACCTGGTCTCCTTGGCATAAATGGGGCCACAGACTCACTCCGATCTTGGGCACAAGAAGAAGCCTGCAAGGTAAATGGGATAGGATCTGTGTTTGTTTCTGCTGTTACTTGTGTTTTTGGTGGCTGTGAAGAATATGATCCATAATATGCCCTATCCAGATCTAACCTCTGCCTTTCTATTTTAACTTTTTCCTCCATTAGTTGTATGAAGCTTTCCATATACAAGCACATTCGATTTACTTTCTCATTTAGATTTTGTAAATTCTTATTCACTTCAGCAAATCCCGTTTCTTGAAGTTCAAGATATTGTGGAGTAAGTTGCTCTTTCTCTTGCTGCAGCTGCAATCTTCTCGCCTGACTGTTAATTTCCTCTATAGGTGGACGACCTCAATCTGCAGAGGACGCTGCTGATAAATGCGGAGAATCTATCAAATTATGCTCACCATCTTGGGTAATTTGACTGTATTCGTCTGGACCATTTTGACATTCATCTGCTCTGGTTGGAAGATGTTTGGATGATCCTGTAATAAATGAAAATGCTTTCAATAATCATTTTACTACGCTTGTTTAAATAATAAATAAAACACATAGCCAACTGATTGTTTTATACTAAGTGTCTTCATGCTGCTTACGTGAGACGTATGATGGGATGACACCCACATCAGCACCGCCTACATCTGCAATGCTGTCCTGTGGAATATTGACAGCATCGCATTCTTCTTCTGCTGTTAAATGCTCTATTTATGCAACCTAACTTTGACTTAGTACAACGATATATACCGTTGTATCTTTTTCTACATTCTGACAAATATGTTTTACAGTGGAAGTGGCATTTACTATTTTGGCAACCTCTTGCCTAGCTTTTTTTGACTTTTTATAATTAGGACCATCTTTACGGGACCCAAATAAATCAGAACTGCGATTCTGTACCTCCTCCACCAACATTTCTATATCTCTTTCTGACTATCTCTGCTTCCTCATTCTTGGCATTTTGCCATCTTTCCATTTACACAGTTACAGTGCTGAAATTGATTGGACCGCTGAGACTTACGAATGGGCAAGTATTGATTGCTCTGATGGGTAAATAGTTCACAGATTCGCACACCATGGGCAGTATGCAAACAACTTTGCATCTGCACACGCCTTTGCCCATGTCCAGGGAAAATCAGGCCCTGTGTTTTTGTGTAGCTCCTAAAAATATATACTACTTTTTAATTAGGATTTCACAGTCTTAAGGCCATTGCACACTGGATTCGTCCTGTCATTTAGCATCTGTTATTCGAAAAAGTCGTGTGTCAATCCATTGCACACTATATGCATTAATATCGTACTTCAGAGCGCTGATGTGCAGTGGAGGCTTTGTAGTAAATACACCTAGTTTCACTATTAAAAAAAAAAATGCAATTCTGTTGTTAATTCTTACATAACTTTGAACACATTTTTTTTAATGTAGTATAAACTTAATGATAAGCAAACACTGATGGATGTCAAAACGTTTGCTAATTATTACGTTTCTACAAGATCTACAATAATGTTGTTACGCAATACATATTAAAAAAAAACATATGATATTACACAACACAGTTGTCATAGCATCAGAAACCAAATGACCAATATTTAATTTTTCAAACACTTGCTGTAATAAATATATCTAAAAGTTGGGAAGCTGGCAATGAGCTACCGAAAATACTTTACCATAATGACTTTCTACTCTCTGTGTATGGAGCCAGAAATTCCATCACTTTCATGTACTGCCCCTCTTTTGTGACTGTTAAGCCCTGACCGCTCTTGCCCTGTCGCACTTATTTCTCTGATATGTGTCTCCAGGTTAGGCCATTGTTTCTTTACTTCCTCGACTACCATTGAAATAAAAAGTATATGCTTGTAATAACATATACTGCACAAAATCCACATGTTTATGTATACTATCAGCTCATAATTTCATGTTTTATAATACATATCATTCATGCCCAAGTCCACATAAATGTCTTTCTGTATGTTTTCTTTTTGTTTTCCAAAGTCTTTGTAATCTTTGTTGGATTTATCATAAAGTAATTTTTGTTTAGCGACACACAAAATTAGTTGTTCCATTTTGTTCAGGGAACTGCAAGAATCCACGTGTCTCCCCATTAATTTTTCATGGGTCAATGTAATTTTTAACGCACGTCAAATCGGATCAAATTGAATTTGTTTTGATTCCAAAATTGACGCATCACTGTCGTACAACAATTACGGACTCAGTGAACAAGGTGCAATACGGAAATCACATGATCTTTTTTTTATTCTTAGATGCACGTTACAATCGTATGCATGATTGGATCCAGTGTGCAATGGCCTTTACATTAGAGATAATGTTTTTTTTTTTTAAGATGTAACATATAACCAGGGATTTGTAATCCAAATTAACTGATCATGATGGATTTGAATAAGAAAGTAAGGTAACTGGATTTATTGAGGATTCAAATCATATGGAGGTAGCAATTAAGAAACTTATGACATTATTCTGACTTATACTTGGCCCTGAAATAAATAATAACACATTTAAATGCCAGGAATGTTTAATTATAAATGTATAATGAATACAAAATGAATAAGGACTCCTCTCTGACCCAATAGGTTCAAACCATGCCTGTTTTCTCATAATAATAGTAAGATGGATGTGCAATACAGTAAACCTGTAACAACTGTCACTGAAACCAGTATTTATATTTCATTTTAGTACAATAGAAAGTGCCTTAAGGCTTGTCTTAATTCCTAGGTCATTCAACATCAGAAGTGTTTTTCTGTCAAAGCATGCCACTAGCTGCAAAGCTGGCTGATGGAAGCCAATGACAGGTAGGACAAATGTGTATTCCCTTTGATGACAAGAATTGTATTGCATTTTAAAATTAGACCAGGAGGCATCATTAGAATTTTTTTTAATAGAAAATACACTTCAGTAAACAAGAGCACTGTAGTTACGTTCTCTGTGGAGTTTCATGCCCCTAAAGTAGAAATCTGTTTTGATTTGAATCTGTCATTTGGTCTAAAATAAAAATTCTGACAGCTGTACAAATAAAAAAAAAACATACAATGAAGGTTTGTGCCTTCAATAACTTTTATTCTTGCTATTTTACAACAAACAGTATTTCTAAGGATGCTTTTTTGTAGCCGTACCTTTTAAGAGAATGTGTTTTTTTTATAAATAAGAGAATTAATGAATAATTTCAAGAACCTCAGGGCTTTGCTTTCAAAAGGATACACGCAAGCGAACCCATAGAAATGTAGCGGTAATGGACTTAAAAGAAACGTTTTTTTTTTTTTTTTTCAAAAATGATTGGTTGTAGTTTCCTTGAGGCCACTGTTAAAATCTCAAAATGTATCTCTCGATTTCTCATTCCCTGAAAAAAATGTGTGGCAGACAAGACCAACCAAGCCAGTTGGGTACCAATCTGAGCAAACAAAACATTAAAACAAATTAAGACAATTTTCAGTGCACACTTCTTACAATGGATGACTATATAAGCTCCACCTATTCTACATAGCAAAGCATTCAAAATGACAGTGTATACATGCAATGGATCTCTCTTCCAGTTTCACTGATTCCATGTGATCCACATTACAACAAGGGCATCTGATTTTGTTTACCGGATTCATGGGACAGGCCATTTTCATGTAATTACATCAGCTACCATGTAACAGCAGGAACCGAAATGTACAGTATGTTTTGAGGTTTACTAAAGTAATTTCTTTTACTATTTTGCCCTGCCTTTACCTCGCATCCCTCTTCATTTCTTGCTTCAACATGCTCAGATTTCTCAGTCAAGCACTGTCTCTGATTCATTAACGAGGTCTCTTCAACAGTGATACTGGTATGGACTTGAAAGTGATTTGATATTGATCCTTTTCATGTACATTGGCAGCAGATCAATATCAACACAATTTTAAACTGGACTCTGACTGTGTAATGCATCTCAGCCTACTGATTTAAAAGGAAGCAAGGATTAGACGCAAACGGACAACCTCAGAGTTCACAGCTCTGGAGTCGAGAGGTAACTACGTGTTGTCAGTATTAATTAACCATGAAAATAGAGTGGCCACACAACCACAACCACAACAACAACAACAACAACAACAATAATTATAATAATTATAACACATGAGATCTATTACATTATCTCCCATTTTAATGAAAGCTTGGTCTCAAGTGTAAACACAAGTACTTTCATCAATTCTCAGGGAGTTTCAACGTTGGGCTTGGTGCGGTCCAGTTCAATGTAAAGGATGCTACAGGCAGGTTTTAAACCATGTGTTGAAGAAAGTAAATATTAAGGCAGAACAGTGGGCTGTGAATTATTAATATTATCAGAAGGTAAATGAATTCACCTAATACTAGAAGTATGTGAATTAATTTATCAATGTAAATTATACAGAACATCAAACATACTGTATAGACGATTGTTCACCTGTGTAATGTTG
The DNA here is from genome assembly GCF_902713425.1 of Acipenser ruthenus. Classification (NCBI taxonomy): domain Eukaryota; kingdom Metazoa; phylum Chordata; class Actinopteri; order Acipenseriformes; family Acipenseridae; genus Acipenser; species Acipenser ruthenus. The sequence continues at coordinate 41,744,800 of NC_081196.1, read as the reverse complement.
TGTTGCAGATTGGATAGCAGACTAAAGAAGTAACCAGGAGCAGACCCAGTTTGATATTGGAATGAGATGCGATTGAGTTTTTCATGGTGCGGCTGGAACCACGGCCTAATACAAGTTCAGCATTATCAGTCTAGAATCAGTCATACCGGAGATAGACATTTACTTGAGTAATTGATTAAATCTACATGTTGTTACTGTGACAGGCAGGGCTGCCGAGAGCCGTCATGGGTCCCGGGGAAGGATTGATATGTCCCGCTGCCACTCCCACAACTTTAGGGTTCTTTTAAAGTTTTTAAAAGTCTTTAAAAAATACACAAAATTGCTATGCCTTTTTTCAACTTTTTGGTGTAGTAAAACATGAAATGCGAAAGTTCAAATCAAGTGTTTGACAGCGCCTGGATACACAATCATTACACAACAGAAGCATCGTTGTTTTAAAATATTTTATATGTATTAAAAAAAAAGTCCCCCCTTCATAAATAACTTAGGATAACTAATTAGCAGTGTCAGTGTCATATACTTAAAAATAAAAAAAAAACTGAGACAGATATATGTTAGTATACTGGTCTTTCGTTTTGAGTGGAGTTGTCATTCCCATACAGTACTATTACTGTAGTCTGGTGTTTTGATTATAGTTACCAAACTGTAAGAGACTATGTGTTAGCTTTTTTTCTGTATGTTCATAGAAATTGATAAAAAATTTGACAATTGGATGCATTTTTAGCAATTTGTTAGGAGTTTAAGTAGTAACACGCTTTGAATTTTAACTGTTCAGGGGAGTTAACTGAGTCCATAGTTTTCTACCATATGCTGATATATCTCATACAGATTTTTGGAAGGAAGCCTTTGCCGTTGGGGATTTTTTCTTCTGTAATGATTGAATTTGTGCTATAAAATTTCACTGCTTACTGATGTGAGGCTGCAAGTCTCTCATGGCTGAGATTGAGTTATGTGAAATAATTAAACCAAAGCTGGCTTCTGCCCTGCCTGGCAGACTTTTAATTTAGCTACGATGTGCTTTATTCCTGTCTGTGTATAGTATTCTCACATTAAAAGCTATGAACCACAGTCTCTTTGCCCTTGACCTTATTGAATTACTTTTTCATAAGCTGCCTTTAGAAATATTGTTTGAATAAATGAAAAGGCTGCATTTTTGTCACAATGTACAGCTTTCTCTCAAACAGAGGGACCATAGAAAACCCAAGCCACAATCTTTGATCAACAACAGTGATGACATTATAGAAAGAAGCAACCTTCATAGTTAAGATCCCATAGGGCACGTTATTGTTATTACAAAAGAATGGCAATAAAAGGAACAGTCCCAGACATTGGCTAGTGGAAATCGACAGTAAATCATGTGTAAGACCTAAGACATTTAGTTGTGAACTGTTTGTTAACTGACATATCAAGCAGTTATTTATCTATTTAACTAGTGATCATGCATCTTGCTGCAGCTTAAAGGCAAATGCGTCACATATACTCATGTTGCAGGGTGTACTTCAGTAAGAGAAAAGTTGGATTGAAGTATGAATGTTTTTGACTCGAAAGGAATTATGTCATCTTTGACAGTTGTGTGTTTGAATTCATATAATCTGATGCAACTGGTACCCTACAGTTCTAACATTAAAGTGTCAAATGTATTTTAAACCGGGTACCTGTCAGGTTTAACTTACTTGACTCAACCCTAGTCTCTTTTTACTATTTCTTTTGACAAAACACCAAAACAGTATGGTTTATAAAATCTAGACATTTTTCCCCTACTTTATCAATCTCAGACTATATATAAATAAGCATAATTCTGTAACATGTTCCTTTTCCTGCATGGAGTGATAAAATATTAGATTAGAAAAAAAAAACTAAAAAACATGCATGCATAAAGATGAAAGGTTATCTCTTCAGGAAATCCAAGTGATATCAATCAGATTTTCATGACTTCTTGGTTTAATTAGCCTTCAGGAAATGCGGAGTACAATTGTTTAATTCATAACGCGCAATTCACTATTGAACATGATACAGCAGTATTAACAGGTTAAAAAAAATGTCTAGATTTAGATGAAGCTACAAAACTATGGCTGCTCCTTATAGTGAGCATCTAGTTTTCTATGAACCAGTGCTGTCAATACGGATCTCTGTCCCTGCACTGCATAAATGGCCAGAGGTTTGGATCACTGCTTACTGCTGAATCTGTAATAATGATAATGAATTGGTTAAACCCTGAAAATCAGAAGGTGTCTGGGACACCAAACCCTCTACCCATGTGTAGAACTGCATTGCATAAAGTAATGCAGCGTGACAAGGAGTGATAATTCACAGTTCAAAACCATGACTTATGATGCAGAACTGAACTGAACACCGTTTTAATGAGTGGGGGCTACAGGGGCTAACCATTAAGAAATTCTATAAAATAAGTTAACATTTTAAAAAATCATGGAAAAAAGAAGGCAAAAACAGAATGCCTCCCCTTGACAGGACCAATTATTATTACTGCTTTCCACTTGCTTCAAAACAAGGGCATTTCTATCTTTCTGGGGGAAAATAGACAACTGCACATACATTTTTCAAAGAAGCCTGTATTCTGGAATAAACAGCTTTGAAATATAGTTCTGATTATGAATACATTTCCTAAGTTATAAAAGCCAGTTATTTGTCTTCCCAAGTTATATTTATGTTTCATTATCTATACTGTTGAAGACTAACAAAAAACAAAACAAGAGGTCATCAAACCTTGATACTGTGGTAAGACATTTTAGATTGACAGCAGGTGAAGGTGAATTAAAAGCAGTTTTAAATGTTGTACAAATACTGCTTCTTTTGTTTGTGTTCAGCAAGAATTATATTTGATCACGTTGCATGACTTTTAGCAAACTAGAGATACACAGCATACCCATTGTATATATCTTAAGCACAATAGAAAGCCTTTGATTTCCTTGTGTTAGAAATAAAATGGACAGTACAATACAATGAAGGAAGTCTGGAAATGAAAACCATCAGTTATCAATCAATGAACTGTAAACTTGCTTGAGGTTAGCAAGGTGTCTTATTTCAATATTTCTATTAAGATGATTGTTGTTGGGGGCTGCAATAGTCCATCACTCATGTAAAATAATGTACATGACTTCAATACATTTTTCAAAGCTACATAGCCACATTGAATCCATCCCTGCAAATGTCATTTATTTATAATAATGTGTTTAACAAAAATGCAGTGGAGTTTTTACAACGTGGTGTTTTATTGAAACAATTAATTGAACACAAAAATACCCTATCCACAATAAACACACATTAAAACCACATTGATTGCTATTCACTGTGTTATAATGTTATAAAAGGGCTTGTAACCAGGAGGTCCCCAGTTCAAATCCCACCTCAGCCACTGACTCATTGTGTGACTCTGAGCAAGTCACTTAACCTCCTTGTGCTCTGTCTTTCGGGTGAGACGTAATTGTAAGTGACTCTGCAGCTGATGCATAGTTCACACACCCTAGTCTCTGTAAGTTGCCTTGGATAAAGGCGTCTGCTAAATAAACAAATAATAATAATATTATATGTATTTTTAATTCAATTACTGCTATGATGTGTTGTCTCAGGCTACAAACAGTTTAAGAGTTAACAGCGTTCTGTATAAAGTAACCCATCTTGTAAATCCATGATGCTAACTAAGAGCTAATAGCTTCAAATGAGGTTTTACAGTTTTTTTATATATATTTCTGTTACATTTTCACATTTGCAGTCTAATATACAACAGTACTTTCTGTTCTGCTTATTGCACAGATGCGTAGCGTAAATTGTGAAAGTTGAAAATCCTGCCTGTATTGTAAAGGCACATGAAAATGGATGGCTCTGTATGCTTGCAATATTTGCTCTTCATCTGACCTGTAGCCATGATTAAATGATTATGAGCAGTATTGTTAAAAACTCCAGAATAAATAGGTTGTGCTCAGTACTAAGACATCCTTCAAATACATGTTTCGTTTAATTACTGCCCCTTTGCTGTGTTATGATGTTTGCATCCATTCTGAGTGGTTCTCATATATTGTGTTTTGATATTTTCTTTGTTAAGGTGCTTTGACGTGACGACTGCCCCACCGAGGGGACTGCCTGCGAATAATGTGGAGGCTGGAGAGGTGGAGGATGAGGTTGCAAATCAGATTGTCTTGGCACCAGCTAGGGGAATTTCTTTGAGGTTTAAATAGGTTATGGAGGGATCCCTCCCCCAATTCTAAGTCTATGCTAAGATGTAACCATCATAAACAAAAGTAGAGAGACAGGGAAAAAAATTATTAAAAAGAGATAAACAATGAATTTGCTTCTGGTTTAACATAATTTAATTATCACTCATCTTGAAGGGGTTGAACTATTCGCGTATTTAGGAGCTTTTGTTTGTTACGCATTTCAGTCTCTATCAATAGCTGTGTTTAGACTATTGGAAATCCAGTCTGCAGTAAAATATGATGAATATAGTTTGTTGATGTAGCATGTGAGAAAAAAGGGAGTTTAAAAAAAGTTTGGGAACCAAAATTTGACAAACCCCAGAGATTCATTCCCACCCTTGCTAATCTCCCAAGCAATTAGAGATTCTTCAAGTCTAATTGATTCTTTGATATTTTCCTTTCATCTATAGTTCTTATTCACATGTGCACGACTTTCACTCTGTTCCACTGTAACCTGTTTGTGTTTTGAACTTCCTGCACATATTCAGCTGCCAGCTGCACTGAATCTTTTGTCGATTTCAATTTATTTCCTCCTTTGAAGGACAAACCAATCAGAAGAACAGCTATACAGTCAGATGCCATCAACATATGGCAGATAAAGATAGAGCTTTCACACATAGCTGTCCTTTGCTGTTAAATACGTGTCTGCTATGTAAGACAAATGATTTAGTAAAATGACATAGTAGAAGAAAGTCAGGTAGGATGGACTAGTTTGTAAATTGGACACAAATATTTTGATAATGCTATCAATGGAGGATACAGACATTAGTAGATAGATAGACCAACTTTTTATTTATTTGGTTATCAAACTTATTCTCCATTGATAATTACAGTTTTTAACAACAAAATCTTGATTTTTGTTTTGTTATACTTTAGTTTTATTTAAATATACTGAATTGCTGACTAACCGGTTTAGCCATTAGCTGTAATAGGCAGTGATATCCTAAAACTGTGGTGTCCATTATGTTATCAGTTGTTTTGTGCTTGATAATCCAGCTGCAATGCATACAGTACAGTACTTTGGAGTTTTTTATACGATGTATTCTATTTTTCTACAGGTAAAGAACATATAGGTCAAGCTTGTTTTAAGCTACCTATGCCCCTGACGGTCAAGCAAGTACAGTAAATTACATTTACTAGACTCCCAAGTCAATATTCATCACATATTAACACTGCTTACACACAAAGGGCAATACAATTTTATAATCGCACTAAAAGTAATTTACAGACTGTGCTGCATTAAATGTTGTATGCTGATAATCAATTCGTATTGCTTACTTGCAATAACTAGCCATCATCTTTTATGAAAACAGCTAATTGGACCTTTTCACCCTCTCTAAGTCATGTTTTTAATGATGCATAATTAGGTTTCGGTCCTTGTGATATTGTGGGTGCATTCCACAACTGAACATTGCAACTCAATTTGGGTAAAAAGCTGCCTCAGGGAAGGTTCCTTCAGATTGGTGAATTCGGCGAGTCCTGAGCAACACTGTGTCTCTACATTGGATTTTAAAACCGTGAAACACAAGGAAACCTTCTGGAAACTTTTGAAGAAACCAGTTGTAAATACAACAATGTAAACATCTGGCCCAGAGGTAACTTGTTACAAATGACTAATCATCCATGAAACCACCCTGCAAAAAGAATATTAGATATGAACATAACTGTTTATAGAGCCAATGTAACCGAAGGAAACTCACATTACAAAATGTGGACATCAATCAACTGCTAATAGATAAGAGTGTGGTCTTCTTTTACTGACATTAACAATGCGAAATACACAATATTTATATATCTCCACAACCTAAATGAAACAGGTAATATCCATAAAAAATACCTATTTACAAAAAATGTTTAAACATACAGGCCAAAAACTACTATACTATTATGCAGGATAAAAAGAGTTAAGAACAAAATGAATGTCAGTTGCCAGTTTACAAGCCTACCTAGAAAACTGAAGATCTAATAGTACAGCCAGCTGACTGGCTTTTAATAAAATGGCTATGCACAAGTTTGTACAACTGTATGTATATAAACAAATGTCAGACAGGGAATGGCACTGATGGAATTAGCAGGTATAAAACAACAGATTATAAAACAACAGATTATAAAACAACAATGATTGTCATAGCCCAACAAGAAAGTGCTCAAGTTGAGATATTCATTAGAGGCAGAAAACAAACAAAAATAAAATGAAAGCATCTGCTTTGTATTAGCGTGCATGCCTAGTGCAATAGATTAAAGATGCTTATAGTAAGCATATTATTAAACTGGCAAAGGATTCAATTCCAGGCTGAATTCCTTTTAGAAGACCTGCTTTAAATTATCTCTTTAAAGCACGTACTATATCACTTGTCACCCATAGATTGCACAAAACAATTAGGCAGTACAGAACAGATAACAGCTGATATTTAGCTCTGATGTTTAAGAAAACCATATACATGAACTTCACAATAAGTAAGGCTATGCATTCTTAAAAACCTAACAGATTGTCTCAGCCAATTAGGTTCCGAGTTGAGCCCTCTAAAGCTAACGGGACATTAGAATCCTAAAACTCACTTTCAACGTTCACTTAATGTTCAAACAACCTAAAGTCCAAAATATGAATAAACTAAAAATACATTATACAGTATATAAGAACCTCTTGCACCTGTGGCTAGTGACACTAAGCTATCAGCAATTTCAGATCTAGCTGATAATGATCATTGCGTTAAACATTCATTCCTAAGCAGGTGCTGACTTGAATTGGTTTGTTCTGGATTGCTTTGCTATTTGTTTGCATTTACAAAACACTTATTTTTTCTTGTATTAAAATGTTTGAACATAAAACATTATATACCGTACTACAACTAGGGCTGAGACTGAACCTGATTATTTAAAGTATTATTTAAAATGTTTTAATATTAAATAAATGTGCATACCTTAACTTGTAGTCTTTCTGAAGCTCTTATGAGTAAGTGTTTAAAATTACAGGTGATTTTGTTTATGAAAGGAACACAAAATTAGATGAACAAAAACACTGTAATAAATTATTATCAACAAAACATGAATATGTAATTATATGCAGGTAGGCTTTCATGGCAGGTGCTACCTCTCATTGTTTAATTATTTGAGCTATAAACACCCCATTAACACCTTGAGGAGGTTGGTTGTAATTATATTGTATCATCAGTCTTCACATTAGATCTCACAACCCAAACATAACATTAAAGAAATGGTTTTGAAATTGGAATACCACAAAGACTGAATCTGCTCTCCAGCTGTGGTGCACCAAAACCACAGATAAGCAGCGGCTCAAGTCTCCAGATCACATCCAACAAAGCAGGGGAGTTGCTGAATCTTAAACATTGATCCACTTATGACTTACAGCCAAAGTCATATTCCAGTGAGTGCCAACTGTGCAATTTAATTTAATCGGTTTGTTCTTTTGTTAGGGTTGGACATGTTGGAATAAAGCCTCACAATGTCTAGTTGGATAGTGGATTCAAAACAGAAATCGAGACCTACAATTTAGATTTTTTTCTGCAGCTTTTACTTGACAATTTCCTATTTGAGGGGGTGTGACAGAAATACTGTGATTTTTTGTGGTATATCTCCCTCCCAACCAGTGAGGGTGCTAAGTAGCGAGAACAGAGTACCTTGGACGGGCTGGCCCGACAGTTCTTTCCCAGGGTTCAAGGGAAAATGTATATTATTCAGATTAGTAAACTCAATCTCCTTACATTTACTTCTGAAGTGACTGACTAGAAGGTCACATCCATCCCTATAAGCAACAAGTTACGAAAATAAGAAAATACTGGCAACTTACTTTGCGGGATTTGCAGACTTCGCAGGAGAGCACTCCTTTCCGCAACTCTGTCTATTACTCCATCCGAATCAAAGCTCATGAGAACACCCTTTTCAACTGCCATAAGCATAAACGACTCCAAATGCTCCTGGGATACACTGCTTCTCAGTCGGTTCTTGATGAACTTCAAGATGGAGAAGCTTCTCTCACAGGCAACTTGTGTGAAAGACAGTGTCAGTAGAAACTTGTAAGCCAGGCCAATCACGTTATATGCATCAGTCAAAAAATTGTATCGCCACAGAACTTCTGGTGCTGATCTCTTCATCTTGTCCCAGTTCAAAGCCAGACTGATTAATTTAGAACGTAAATTTTGCACTGTGGCTCCCTCATTGAACTTGAGCAAGTGTTTGCTTAATTCTTTCAGTGCTGGTGAGTGAAGCCCATGATCTCTTATGTCAGAAAAGTTCAGAGAATCCAGACAAGCAAGGTCGCCACAGAGTCTTCCACTGGAGAGAAAACGGCGATGTATGCTCTCGTTAATTGTGTTGAGGATTATGTTGTGTACTTGAATTCTGTATGTTGTAATAGCATTCGATACCTGTTCATCATTAGCGAATTCATCTGCCATAGTTTTCTTCCTTCGTACCCTCTTTTCGTGCGGCTTGTACTTCAAGTTCAAAATCTTCCAGTTGTTGTAGCTTATCATTTGCCCACTGGACAAAATGATCTGCAGCCTTCTTAACAACGTCAAAATCTCTGTCCTTTTTTAGCTCCCACTGTGTTCCAGCGACCATTCGATGAGCTTGTAAGATAGCTATTCCGCTAGTTTGGAGGTATTTTTACAATGGTGAAGTCAATTAAAATATGTTCAGGAAAATCTGAGCTGTGAGAACGGTTTCATATTTAAGTAGCGATTCTTTTTAAGCTTTCGCTCTTACTCACACTTCAGGCTTAGATCTCTGGTTGTCTTGAATTTTTGCTAATGTGACAATAAGGTCGATGTATAGGAGGCTGTGTGGTCCAGTGGTTAAAGAAAGGGGCTTGTAACCAGAGGTCCCCGGTTCAAATCCCACCTCAGCCACTGACTCATTGTGTGACCCTGAGCAAGTCACTTAACCCCCTTGTTCTCCATCTTTCAGGTGAGACCTAATTGTAAGTGACTCTGCAGCTGATGCATAGTTCACACACCCTAGTCTCTGTAAGTCGTCTTGGATAAAGGCGTCTGCTAAACAAATAAATAAAGCAGAATCTGGGTGTGAAAATGATCCAAACACTTTTCTCAGTGAGAGAGTCTTTGATGATGAGTGTCCTGACTGATATTTTCCCATGTCCTCATCCTTTGCCATGACTCCCGAAAAAACAATGCAATGTCATTTATCAAACTGAATAGCGATGCACTTGCAATAACATCCTTTGCTGCATTTGTCAATAGTAAATTCAGTATGTGTGCATAGCACCAGACATGAATTTGTTCTGGAGACTCTGTTGATAGCCATTTAGTGAAGCCTTTATATTGTCCTTGCATGTTTGCTGCTCCATCAGTTGAGTTGCCATTGCATTTTCATATGTCAATTTTGCAGGACTTGAGGACTTACTTTATCAATTGAAACAAATCTGCTCCAGTTGAAGATTCACAATCTACTAGCTCAAGGAGCCTCTCGTGAACGCGATCTGTTATGTACCGTATGATAACAGAGCACTGATTCATTCATTACAGGATCACTTACATTTTGTTTGGGTGATAATCAAAAAACAAAGTGAGCTGGTGTGAATTAGGGCGTGCAACGTAATTGAACATAGACCCATCCCTAGACTGAGGCGGTCTGGTTTCGTTCAAATCTTGTGTTTTTTCTGCCTCACATAGGCCTACTGGTAAGTTCTCCTCGAGATCGGCACTCACATTAGCAGATGCTAAATCACCTAATTCTGCAAATTGTTTTTCACTAACAGGAACAGCTGCCACAGAATCAAAAATAGGTGCCACTGGATCAGGAATATCACTTACTTCCATTTAAGAGATATTTTCATTCGCATCATCACAATCACGATTCCCACTTGAAGTTGATGACGATAGTCGAGAAGAGCCAGGACTAAACAAATCAGTTATTTTAACAAATTTTTGTGCATCAGCTTCTGTTTTTTTTTTCTCTAATTTTCTCTGCTCTGCCTTTTCATTTTTTTGATTTATCCATCCTTCCAACAGGGAGTGCGGCCTACTAATTTTGACGTCTTCGCTTTTTTTTTTTTTTTTTAATATGGTAACACATGACCCAACATTCTATGTGCTGATTGGCTCAGGATTAGGGAAAGGTCACGCATGAGTGTGTGTATCGCAGTGTTTTTTAAATAAAGTTGCTGAGAGGGAAGACCCCTTAGTTTGTATCTAATTATATTATTTTAGGTGAGTTCTAAATGTAGTAAGTCCTTTGAAGTATTTTCTATTTGATTAATCTACACGTACACAATAGCGAAAGCAAAAAAAAATAAGTTTTTTTTTTTTTTCTTTTTCTCATGATCACCGGCCCACTAACGCACCAGTCCCTCTGGCATTTGCCAGAGCTACCAGATGGCCAGTCCGTGCCTGTCGACAAAACATTAGGCTTATGAATGGAAAACACTGTGTCTGGCCTTTACCAATTGAGTGCTTGGATTTAAAATCCACTAAATACACATGTTAATCAGACTTTATGAATCATACCACCTTCCTTTGGCTGCAGGGCTCTGTTCTCTCAAGTAAAATAATTGTTATTTTTTAATTGTAATACATTTAAAATGTCTAATTGAAGATTTTGCCAGTCCTGCAGCTTCCAACATAATTGTTTTCTTTGTAAGTATCATGGAAAGATAACAGTGAATTGTGATGGGTTTAGAGCTGATTGCTCTTGCTTTATGCCAGACCTTTGAGATGTGTTAACTAAACAGTGTCAAAAGCCTACGTTTATCCTTCGAAGAAAAATGAGAGCCCTTAGTTTCATGAAAGCTACTCACAAAAAAAAAAAACATACAGCACTAATCTAAACAGTATGCACTTGATTTCATACTCCCAACAAAAATATTTCAAGTGTTATATGCTTACGTACTGACAATTATTTTGTTCATTTTTTTGTTTGTTTGTTTGTTTGTTTCAAATTAACTTGTAATCATTTCCACTGCATTTTTAACCTTTGTGTTCACTTTGTCAGCAGTTATATTTCATCTTGCCTTTTAAGTATTGGTACTTGCTATATGTTAATCATGTTTTATTTTTAAACAATAGTTATCTTAGTCTACAGGAGTTTAATATATGTACCTGTGTGTATTGAGGTTAGTTGGCTGCTTCAAGTTTACTCAAAGTTAATCGTGGTATAGTGACTATGGGGGGAGAAAACTGTCAAAAATATTCGTATGCGTAAAAATAATTTGTACTTGTAATTACAGGTACAAATCAAAAATACAAGTACAACTCAAAAAAAATTACAAAGTTAAATAAAAAAGTTACGAGTACAAATCAAAAATACGAGTACGAATCAAGAAAAGCTACGGGTACAAATCACAAAGTTACGACTAGACTCAAAAAGTTACGAGTACAACTCACAAAATTACGAGTTGGATAGAGAGTGAAATCACTGTCAAAAATACGTCATAGAGGTCACAGGACAGGCTGTTGATTGGGGGAACAATCGATGAGTATTTAACAGCGCATGCGTCCAGCACCTTGCATTGCTGATAGAAGGGAAGGAGTGGCTGCATGTTGGTGAAATGTGTAGGTGGAATTTTCAAAGCGGGAATGTGGTACAAAGTCGCCCAACAGATGGACAGTCTCAGTCTCAGTAAATATCTTCTATATCAATTTTTACGACTGTAAGTCGCCCTGGATAAGGGTGTCTGCTAAGAAATAAATAATAATAATAAGGCAATAGTCTAATGAGGCCAATTGGGTATAACAAATTAGTTAATTATACAGTTGGTTACAATTAACTAGTAAAGGCTGGTATAAAAAAACAGTTCAAACAGACCTTGGTTGGTGGTGTTAGCCTGGGGTGTGGTTGCAGACACTGCTAAAGGAAACCAAGAAGTAAAGGTAGCTAAACTGGATATATAAAGGAAAAACAAAAAATAGCCTTTTGGTTTAAGAAAGAGGGAAGCAGGAATTAACCCTCTCCTTTTATAGTCAGGGACTAAACGGATGAAGTCATCCAAGTTAAGGTAGAGCTCAGAGAGAGCTAGGTTTGTGTTTGAATTTTGTACAAAGTGTTTTTTTTTCTTTCTTTTTGTATTTAAAGGGCCAGTCGCCCTATTGCTGTGTTTTGGACTTTGATTAAAATAACACTTATTCACTGCATGTTACGTGTCAGTAGTCTGCCTACAACTTGAAAACCCAGGAAGTTACGTGAATAAATCTCATTCATAACCACAAATATAGAAAAGGCTAAAATATTTTCATAACTACAAATATTGAATTATCTAGATAGTCTGTAAGAAATTAACCCTGGTACTGTACATTCACTCTGTATCGTTGGCGGCAAAGCCACAGTCTGTTCAATTTCTGTTTCAAGGTGAGTTAGGTACTCTTTTGTTAATTAAAACCCTCCTTTTCCAAGTGCAAATTAACTCCTGATAAATTGTGACAATTAACACAGATTTACTTTTAAATTCCCACACAAACAAAAGAAACAGTTGCAAAAAGCACTGCTCGTTAAGATATTAACATTATTTCATAAATCAGCATAATTTTGGAAATCACATTTGCACGATTATTTAATAACAAAATAGGCATAACCACTGCTTGAAAATGCCGAAATCAGTGCTACATACCGATTTGTTGATTAACACTGGCGTTATCATTTACAACCTTTTGAAAATCCTGCCCAATACATTTTAGCAGGTCAGTACATAGTGATGTCCAAGGAATGTTTGTTAGGATTCTCAATGTCATCACGATACTGTAAGCTGGTTGGCCAAAAAGGGAGGGCCACTAAACCTTACCAGTTACACCTGCCTACCACTGTACTAATGCACACCCACACAACTCCCTTCCTTAATGTTTATTACTATCCAGTACATACTGAAGCCTTGTAACTGTATGAACATCCGTAGATAATGCTTTCAACTGCGTAATTTACAGTGACACAACCCTCTCAGCTGCATCAGTGACAAGATCATTTGTTCTACCATTGAATACATCAATCACTGTCCATCATTACAGTTACATAAAAAAGTGATTCCCCCCAAAAGTGAGGTACTGTAATATAGTGATAAATGTAGTACTTCCATTCCACTAAGCTGATGAGAATAAATACAAATGCACGATTAACCATCTGCATACAGTAGCTTTTCACTTTTATCTCAAAACAGATGATGCATGTTTTTTGCCCATTCAGGTTCCCACTTCTTGTAAGATTGGGTCCAATGTGTTGTTAATAAGTTCTGGTTTATATAGGTCAAATATTTTTATGACTACAGCATGACTACAGGTGTGGTAGTCACAGATGTTTATTGGTACTGGTACAGCATTCTAATATGGTTTGTTTTGTATTCCTAGAAAATGGATAACATTTCAGAGGATGACTGGACTTGTGAGATGGACTCAATTTTATATTTTACTAGAAGTGAGGATTATCTGGTCAATGATACCAATATATTTGGTAAGTGAGGGGACTGATTGGGGTATGAGGGTTGTTTAAAGCTCCACTCCCCAGTTGTTCTGTTTCAAGACTGATATCCAAAAACTTTTGGCAGGGTATACTGTATGCAAGCAATACATGAGAAGGCATGTGTTATTGCTTACGTTGTAAGACAAGGCATGGAAAATTGTTGTCAACCCTCTGAAAAGTGTGTTGTATCAGTGCCACCTATGCCTTCTCGTGTGCTATTGAGCTTGTAAATATGTCTCAATATTATATGAAACTGATTTTCCCGATTGGAATGAAAGGAGAGCTGAACCATTAGTTATACTCTTTTAACCATACGGCAGTGGAATGTTAGCAGCCAATCAGGATGCAGGGAATTCCCAAGTCATTTTATAAATAATGTGCTTAACAGTTGGATTTGATACAGTATTTAGAACAATAGTGCTTTATTTCCAAAACACCCATAAAATAACATTAATGTACTGCAGGTTTGCATTGTGAGTATGAAGTTATATTTCCCTTTATAGTCCATCTGCAAACCATTACTGAGAATGTTTTACACAATGTCACTTTACCCAGTCTTTGACCTGTGTAAAAGGCTGAAAGGACACATACAAACTGTGTTGGATCAAAGTCTTATTTTGTTGTTAAATAATTACTATGAACTTGAATGAATGCACAGTTTGTTCGTATAGTGATCTGGGCAGTATTGAGCAATCATTAAATTAGCTACAAAAGTGGGGTCTTTTTTAATGTTCTAAAAAGTGGTCCTTAATACACGTGTACAATTTATTAATCTGTCTGCAGAAATGGGGATCAAGATCGAGGAACAAGAAGCAAAAGAGATTAAAGTTTTCTACCTTTTTGTACCCAGCAGGAGCAATTTTTGTACTAACCTTTTCCTTCAAACACCATACAATATTGAACTTTTTTAATGCCAAACAGTTTTTTGTTTTTTTTTTCAAACAAAAACAAAGGTCATTCTATAGAGGGTTACATTAAAATAAAATGTATCCATCCAGTCCGAATTTAGAATATTTACTGGAAAGGTTTAAAGGCACACAAACGCTTTACACAAAACCTAGTGAGCTTTAAGACAAAGCTGGTTAAGATATTTTCTGATTGATAGACCCTTGTATGAATCATGCTGAGGCAACCACTGTACACATGGTGGACACATTAGGATTAGGGCAAATGTTGGCCAGCAAATAATAAATGGTTTGACAAGACTGTAACTCAGTTCTGTCACTTGCACAGTAACTCAATCGGTGTGAAAATGGCAGAATGTGATATTTCCAGCAAATTGCCATTTTTTTTTGCTTTTTAGTTTTAAGAGCAAATTAACAAGTTGCTTGAAGAAGAATGGAAATTATTTGTTGCTTCCAGTCTTTTGGCCTGTTATGTGTGTGTGTATATATATATATATATATATATATATATATATATATATATATATATATATATATTGTAAGACAGCAGGGAGGGGGTTAAAACCTCCCTACAGAAAAAACATGTGCGTAGGCACATTTTGGGTTTTATTTGATTGTTTTGTTAATTGTTTAATTGTTAATTATTACCTGCACCTGGCTATTATTGAAAATTAGAGCCAGGTGCAGGGTTTATAAGGAGAGCAATCAGTCTGCTCTGGGTGGCTGCTGAAGAGTGTAGAAGCCTGAAAAAAAAGGTAGAGTGAAGCCTTTTTTTTTTTGTCTGTACTGTGTTGTTTGTTGTTTTGTTACAGGTAAACAGCTTAGCTGTCCTGTCTTTAGTTTAGGGTCCTGTTTTAGTTATTGCTCAAAGAAGAGCTAGGTGTTTGTTTTGTTTATTTTGCTTTTGTGTTTATTAAAAATTGCGCAACCGCGCTTTAAAAAATCCATTCCTGTGTGTGTTGGGTCGTGTTTTAAAGGGGCAACCAACCGCGGTGAGGGCGATTCTTTCACAATATACAGGCTAACTTCACTATAACGAACCCCCATGAGACCTGGAGAAATGTTCGTTATATCAGGGTGTTCATTATAATAGTGTTTTGCAATTTTCTGTATCAGAATAATGACAAAAAGGCAAATTTGAATTGCACATCAACATATTGAACATCAATATATAGTACTTTTATGAAGATTCCTTCACATTGATCAACATTTAAACGGTATGGTGACAAGGTACTTGTGTCACATGTGTGGGTAACCGCACTGCAAGACAGAGAGACGTGGTAGTTGGAGTTGAAACGCCGGCACAGACGCGCAAGATTTATTAAACACAAAACGGAAAGTAAACAAACAGGTAATGTGACACTACCAACGATGGTAACACACAGAGGACACATATAGAACACTGTATAAAAGGCAAAATAAAACACAGTACAAAAACTACAAATAAAAGGTGCAACACGAGGCCTAGCCTTACTGAACGAGGCGTCCCGCTCCAGGAAGCTGTTACAATACATAACCCTCACTATACATTACTTGGGATCAATATCCCCTAAACTAAACTATTTATGAGCCGGTATTCTTATGAGGATTCCTGCTGCTTCATACGGCCTTGGCTGGGCATTGCCTTCACAAGTACCGTGTTGCAGTTTGTAAACAATCATTTGATCAAACATAACGACTCCAAAAAGCACACAAAACAAACCCGTTTCCACATATAAATGACACCAACACTAATTCCCTCCTGTGCAGGTTAATTGCCCTGCTACAGGTATGTTTAAAAAAAAAAAACCAGTAAAGAAATAAAAAAGGAAAGAATGTACACTTACATGCTGAATACATAATTACATGTCCTTTCTCTTGAAAAAACTATCCAGCGTAGATTGCTCTTCACGCCTGTTGCCTGGTTGCAATTTGTGTGAAGACGGCGGACACGATTGCATTCGACATGCATGATTCGTAGTACAATAGGTCATCTTTGAATTAGTCAACCGTGGTCTTTGTTTTCACTGAGAGAATAACACACTTAACACTGGAGAAAGTTCAGTGTCAGTCAGTACTGAGATCATTGTATCCGGGTCGATCATGTACCTGATTGTTCTAATAGGGCTAATTTGCATTGAAAAAAATCAGTTATTGCTGTTGGGAGCAGGGCGGATCCCTGCCTGGAAGGAATGTGTTGGGGTTTGGCAGGGATAGGGTTAAGTTCTTTCCCTGCCAGAGAAATATGGGTGTGGCTGTGTTTGCACAGCCACAGGTGTAATGAGTTATTCTGATTGATTACCTGTTTAATTGTTTTTGTTCAATTAGTATCACCTGCCTGCAATAAGCAGGTAGGTATTTAAACCAGGCAAATAGTTTGTTCAGGGCAGTCTCCAGTCTGTGTGAAGTAAGGCTGTCACTGAGAAGAAACCTGTGTGGGTTTTATAAAAGGTACTGGTGATCCATTTTGTGTGTTTAAAAACTGTTTTGTTTAAATCGGTAAACGGCTTAGCCATCCAATGTTAGTTAGGTTCCTGACAAAGATCAGTTGGTACTCCGTGTGGGAGTTAATAAAAATGGCACCCAAGTGCCTAAAAATTTCAACTTTTGTGTCTGGGTCTGCATTAAAAGGGGCTATGAAACTTTAAAACAAGAAAAATCTTTCACAATATATATATATAAAATTAGGGCTGTCAATTAATTGCAGTTAACTTCTGTGATTAATGCGTTCATTTCTTTGGAGATTTTTTTTTTTTTTTTTTTTTTTTTTTTTTTTTAAATATGTTTTCAAACAGCATTCCTGATATCTAAGTGCCCTGGTTCCAACAGAGCTCAAAATGAAGTTTAGGGACTATCAGAAGATTAATATTTTTCAATCTCAGGGAATGAACAGAGACATATGGGGCCAGCAGATCTTGATGATAAGAAGGTCCAAGACCATGTAAGGCCTTATAGGTAATAAGAACTTTGGTGTATTTTTGGGGGGCTGAAGCCGGGACTCCTCCCTTGTGTCACCCCACTAAAATATCTGTCAGTCAACCTTTTAATTACCTGTCAGTCACCCTATTTAAACTGTAGCCAGCTTCCTAATTCGCATCTTGCTTTTCAGTTTCTTCCATCCTCCCTTCCTCCTCCACTTTGCTGCGTCACTTCTGCAACCGTCCCCTCTGGGGGCAAGTGAAACCGTAATTGTATCAATTAAATATGGGATTTAAAACCAAGATTAACTAAGACTAAAATGTTTAATTGTGACAGTGTACTTATAATATTAAGAACATTGTTCTGTTGCACTTTAACCTTGTGTATTTCTCCAGTTACAAACAGCAAGCTATTCAATGTATAAAAATAAGCCAACTGTCAGAACAATCTCCATTAATCCCAATGATTGCCATCTTAGATTTCACTGCAATTAACACTCTGCTATGGCGGAAATGTTATTTCCATTTGATTTGCTAAACAGTTCCTTCCAATCAGGCTGATTAGAACTCACAGCTTTCTAATTGGCTTGAACATAGCAGTCAGGATCTTTCTTCTCTCATGTCTGTCTTTGATGATCAATATACATGATGCTGGTAAGGCGACATTAACTTAAGCAATAATGTAGACAACTTCTGCAACATACCATACATTGTACATGGTACCTTTTCATTCTGCATTACAGACCAATACACTTGAAGGTATATTGTCAATTGCATTGCAGTATAATGCATTTTATACTGTACAACACACAAGGTTGCTTCAGCCAAGTGCACACAGATAGCCATTAATGTATTATGCAGCAAATGTACAAATCCAACCCAAACCATATAAATATACCCTCACTAATGCATTTATACTGCTAAGTGCAATTATATCCTTGGATGAAACATGAATCACAATTCAGTTAGACGAAAGTTATGTGCAATGGTTCAGTTCAAACAAAGCACTTGGTTTTGTTGCTGTAGTTCCATCTGAGCTCACAACATATTTCTATTCAAAATATTGGGGTGGACCCCTCATGTTTAGCTTATTTTTTTCCTGCTTTTGTAGGTGATGGGACACTGAAGAAAACCAACCAACAAACACACTTTTATACACAGTATTAAAACTACAAAACAACTGTAAAAAGGCGAACTCTTATCTGTCATATTTATTTTTCATGTATTGATTTAAATAAAAATCTTTAAGAACAAGCAGCTTAAGAAAGAGATATTCACAGAAATGTTCTGGAATGGAATACTAAACACACCCCTGTAAGAAAAATAAAAATAAAAAATTCTAAAAATAACAAACTACAGATTTTGTGGCCCTTGAATGATGCCCCTTAGCATTTTTGAAAAGGGAAAGCAAGTAGTATTTAATGCAGCAGTTATTGTATAGGGCTCTAGCTGAAGCTCCCTTGTCACATTTTACAAAAGGCAATGAAACACGCTGGTCACTCAACCCTGAGATTTCTACAAAAATATCCTGCAGCGCAGTAGCTGTTGACTGATTGACAGCCCACACTTGTTTTGGTAGGAACCAGCAGTTGTTTACAAACAGTGACTGACAGGTTGCTACAGACAGGAGTAATACAGCACCATGCTGCTAAAATGATTAAATAACTTAAAGACCTCCTGTTCCTTTTTGATTGAATAAAGAAATTGAAAAAAAGGGTTTGGCTTCAGCACTATAATGTGACTGCAATGGAATTTGTGATTAAGTTGGCCAGCCTATAAATATTTATTTTGTTACAAAAACATCATCACATTATGGTCCATCCTAATCTATGTTCAAAGGCAGCCAGACTTTAAATGGTTTTAACTAGTTTCCTCTTTAAATTTGTATTTGATCATTCGAGGCATTCTTTTCTTTGTATTTGTTTGGATCCTATGTTGCAAATACAACCCGGACATTCAACTAATGCCATCCATTTCCAAGGTCTGCATATTTCAGATTAGGGAAATGTTATATTATATTTAGAGCGTCCATCTTTCAGTATTTATTTAATCCATTTTTAGGTGTTAATTGTTTTAAATGTTCTCTCTTTTCTGCTCAAACCAAATAACAGCAATTGTATCTACCTAATGCAATATTAATACCAAAGGTAACAGAAGATAAAAAGTGGTCTTGTTGTGTTACAGAATAAACACTGTTTTTATTATTATTATTGTTGTTGTTGTTCTTAGGTGTTTATTTGGTTAAAATCAGAAAACCTAATGATGTTGCTGTTTTATTATAAACATACTTTAAAAGTAAGGTTTTGTAATGTCCTTTTATTGTTTGAAGGTCATGCTTGCTCGAAATATCTATACTTTTGAGATGCATCTCCGCTAGTTATAGCTGGCACAAAAAAATATATTATATATATATATATATATATATATATATATATGTAAAAAGTTGTTGGTATTATACTTTAAAGCTACTCTCTTCAGATGGATTTCTTAGAAGAATCATTCAGACTAAGGTAGACACTACAGAGTTCATACTGGCATAAAGAACAGCGTCACACTTTGTACTTAGCTACAAAGGTATGGCTTTCTAAACTTTATCTACAGCTTCTGCATATGAGCGGTCTACACGGAGGTTATCTCTTTGAGCTTGAATTCCTTTTGCTAAAAGTATGCACTCCCATAGCTGGCTTTAATGTATTTTGAAGTAGCTTTAGTCTCATTCAAAAGCAAGACTGCTTTCAAAAGGATGAAAACACCAAGGTTTAATCCACATTTGAAAAGGCTGCAAATCCTTCCTGAAAATAGACGTGCGTGGATCTGGCAGTGAGTGAGTGCAAAATGGCTACAATTATCCATTGTACAAAAGGATTATATACATTTTTCTGTGTACTTTTAGCTGAAATGTTTGTTTATGAGTTTTGAGGTGGCAGCTGATATTGCAGTAACAATCTTAAGAGTGTGGTGTAGGCTAAAAAGTAATATAGAATATAAAAATGCCTACCCCCACACACACTACCAAAAAAAAAAAACACACACACACAATAATAATAATCTTGTTACATTGACAGGTGTTGACATTATGGATTTTTCAGTCCTCCATTGGAATGTTAACAAAAAAAGTTTCTTGCAACTCCTAATACCTTACTGCCAGGTGCCTGTTACCCATGTGTTTCAAATCAGACCTCTTAGTTGCTCTGAAGTTCCACAAAATGTTCAATTAAATACAACAGTGAACACTGAATAACTGTAACTACTACAGAGTGCTGTAACATTGCACTAATTATTCATTCATTTTATAATCACATATCACAGCTGCAACACAAGTGCTTTGATAGCAGTAGGTGAGGCACACCTGCATTCACTTTTGTGCACAGGGGCACTCTAAGTCCATTAGGGAAGTGGCTCATAATAGAGCTGCAGCTCAGGGCCTGCTCTTTGAAATGGACTGATCGTTTCCAGAGCAAACAAATCTCAAGACGTGTTAGTGGATCCTCCACCCCCATGTAATACTGAATGTGTTTTTAGAAATTAGCTAAATGATTACCAGAAAATTATGTGCTAGACTCAATGGCTTACACACACACACACACACACACACACTGTAGCGTGCTTTAAGAAAAAATGATGCTCTTAAAATTACTTTGCTATTAAACTGGCTGTCTGTATCTAGACATCATGAGCCATTGTTTTTAATTGAAATGCACATTGCTTTGGGTTTTCTTGTGGTCAGACATATTTTTTTAGCACCAGTAGGTTATTGGTACTTTGTTTGTATTGTGTACTTCACTTTGGAATATGCAGATATTTGAAAGGCAATGCTATAGAAGTAGAAATTGATGCAGTTTCCTGGTATGAAATCACATCCTGTGCTATAGCTCTGTGGTCAAGCTGCAAACAGGCCATGTGACCTACCACACAGGAAGTGATTAGATACCAGGATACTTTTTGTTTTCTACAGGGTTGTACTTGAAACTCTATACATCTTGTATTTAAGTATAAACAACAAAAAATGAACTAAATTAACTCCTACACAAGTGTTTGTTGCTAATAAGTAGGAAAATGGATTTCATAACTTTGGTACATTGAGTTTTGGCAACCTCATTATATTTTGAGTCGATTCATCTGAATTGCAGAAGTAAATTATCAAGGAAAAATTCCCACTATTTCAAGACTAGGATGTAACTGATCCTCTCAAATATTCCAGCTCTCAATTCAATGGATGTTATAGAAGTATTGTTTTAATGCTATTTATCATTTCAAAATGCAAAGACCACGTTATAAATAAGGCATTAGCCAGGGTATTCCCATTCCACATACCTTTTCTTTCTAAATTACATCTTTTGTGAAAAGAGCTTATCTTTGCATTAGACATGCAGTAGACAAAAGAAACATGTTTATAAACCAAGAAGACACATGCACAATACCTTTAGAGAAGATATTTTAAGCCTTGTAAGGAAACAAATGCATCTTAGAAAAACAAACATGGTTATAAGCTGGCTTTCCCTATGTACACATCTTATCCTATGAGCAGTTTTATTTGTATATTCACAATCCACAACTGTTAAGATGAGCAAACACAGAACTCCATGTAGTAATCTGCATGGATGATTCTAGAGAGCAGCACACTGCATCAGCATCACAGGATTCTAAATCCTGCATTTGACTATTTAGCAGAAAACATTTAGATTTTGTTGAAGGGAAAACCATAAGCAAAAGAATAAAAACATGTCAACATATTCCTTCAAGAACTGTTAAGAAGGTATGTCAGCATCCTTAACACAATATAGAGGTAAAGAGTTACGATCTAACCAAGCACTGTCTACCATACCAAAAGACCTCTATTTGCATGCAATTGCATACATTATAATATGTAACCTAATCAGCTACCTAACAGAGAAAGTTCATTACATGTGGTTATAACCTTAGAATTTATAGTTTCATGTTACACTGTAGATGATTGGTAGAATGCTAGAAATAGTACTGTTGATTACAGCCGTTCAACTCATTAAGAATCCAGAACACTCAATGAATAGAACAAGCTAAAATTGTAGCACATATAAAAAAAAAGCCAAATGGACAGTATTACACACATTAAAGACATTCTGATATATGATGAACTATTATTAACCCAGTGCAGCTTACTTACTTTAATATCTAGGCCAGACCATCATGCCAGGCTATCATCAGCAGGCCTTATCTTTTTGTGGTTAATAGATTGTAATCTAAACCAGCTGTCATTGACAGTAGGATTTTACTTCACAAAGCACAAAGTCAGTGTTTTAAACATGTCCAGTCTTTCATATAGGAGTCACTGAGCATACCTGCCAGTTGGTTTTGATTAGATTGAATCATGTTCTGGAGTCTTATGTAAATGCTACAGATGTACCCTGCTAGGCACATGTGGTACTATTCATAAAGCATTGGCATGACAGGACATGCATTGGGTACCAGGCCGGTTCTAGGTTGTGACCCTTGTCCAAGAGATGGGTGTCAAAGAGATGAATTTAAATTCTCTATTGTTGTTAGTGCAAACGTTTCTGGTTAGGATACACACTTGCACAGTGTGTGGTCGATGGTTCTTGCCCAGCTTTAACAAAAGGTTTGACCGAGGGCCAGTCAGCACACATTAGATGATTGATTAAACGAATATTTCAGAATGTTGTCCCAAGTGGCTCACCTAGTAAAAGCACTGCTGCTTGGAGTGCATGTTGAGTCATGCAAGCGTATTTCAAATCAAATGTTCTAATCTTGGGTGGGGGCCGACAGGAAGTGTTACACTAGCCTGGTGGGTTTGTGGTGTCAGGGAGGAAATCTGACTTTAGATAGTTCACCTCATCATGCTTCAGCAACCCCCAGTGGTTAAGCACTGAAAAGTCCAGACAAAGACTTCCCAGGCTGAGTTTGGACATCTGTTGCACCCACTGGTCTTCAGGCCTCCTGAATGGTAAGTGGGATGCAGTCGTGAGCCGATATTCAAATTGGGTATTTCAAATTGGGCAGATAAACAGGGGTAGAATTTCTAAACAAAATGTTTCCAGACAAATGGAAGATTAATAATAGGTTTAGCTAACAGCCATTAAAAGCATATTTCAAAACAAATAGAATTATTTAAAATATATATGCAAATATCATACATCTTTCTGTTCCTATCGGATTGGTATACATACCGCAAATGTAGGTATTTATACAGTCCTTCATTTTTTAACATACATTTTGTTGGAAGGGGTTGATGATAGAGTGTTGTAAGTGTTGTAAATGTTGTACTTTTTCTTTTTTCAAAGGAAGCATGAAATACTGCCCAAAGCTTTTTTTGTTGCTTTTTAATTGCTTAGCCCAAATCCTCTTTCATACCCCATATTATACCTCATATTTATAGCTTTGAGGTACTCATTGAGTCTTTAGGCAGATTCCTCACTTTAAATCTTTAGAATGATAAAATTAGGGATTACCAGTAGGTGTATTTCTAAGCATGAGACACGTACCACTACAAACAATGTAGCTGCACATCTCAGCACCACTTTGAAAATGAACAGCAAGTCACAGTTGCTTTAATAATTGTCTCATTTGCAGTTAATTGCCTACAGATCCTCATTTTCCTTAACAGGAGCCACCTGTTCAGGGGGATCTTTACAGCTTTCTCAGTTTCACAGTATATCCCATATACTCCTGAAGGATGGCTTTATTCATCACCACGGAAACTAACTAATTCATAACCTGGCAGGCGGAGTTGGAATTTGAACTCAGAGTTCCTATGTGAAAAGGCCAAGGCTTTAGCGCCACTATAAATAAACACATCACAAACAATTATAACAGCAAACAAGAACAAAAGACATGTTGGCAATGAAATAAGGCTGTTTGACCCAACTAGGTTCATCAACCCACTCTTTTCCCCAAGGATAGCATCTAGCTGTTTCTTGAATGACCCCAATGTTTTAGCCCCTGTGACCTTACCCACTAGAATATTCCTCTCATGTATTCTTCCCTAAATGAAAAAGTGCTTCCGTACTTCTGTTCTGAATTTGTTTTTCTGTAACTTCCATCTAAGCCCCCTGGTCCTTTCCTCAGTGCTGAGTTATTATTATTATTATTATTATTTATTTCTTAGCAGACACCCTTATCCAGGGCGACTTACAATTGTTACAACATATCACATTATACATTATTTCACTTTTTTTTTTTACAGATATCACATTATTTTTACATATAATTACCCATTTATACAGTTGGGTTATTACTGGAGCAATCTAGGTAAAGTACCTTGCTCAAGGGTACAACAGCAGTGTCCCCCACTGGGGATTGAACCCACAACCCTCCGGTCAAGAGTCCAGAGCCCTAACCACTACTCCACACTGCTGCCCAAGTTCAAAGTAGGAGTTTGGGTAATTGACATTATCTATACTATTAAGGATTTTGTATGTTTTAAATTAACCCCATTCAACCCATCTAGACTATATAGATAGAGCTTTATTAACCTGTCTTCATAAAGTAAAAAAAAATCCTTTACAGGTCCCGATAGTCCTATGAAGAGCGTTTTATTGCAGTTATGAATATAATGTTGTTAATAAAGACATTAGACATTGTTTAGTATTACATTAGGATGTTTGAAAGTCTGTAAAAACGAGAGTTGTTACTGGTAGGAGAACCACTGAACCCACAATCTACTTAAGAAAAATAATTTGTTTTTTTAAGAAAAATAATAAAGCATCTATAACTAAAGCTATTTACTTAAAATTGTATTTAGCACATTTTGTTTTTCAGCAAGGGTAATGCACAGAAAGCGCTAATGACATTTTAGTGGAAAGAGATTTAGGTGGTGATACTGTATAACACATTGTGATTTACTGGTAATAATTGAAAATCATACCTGGATGGCCCCCAGGTATTTCTTCCCCTCCGTTTCAAGCCACAGTGGAATCCTGGGGTCCAGAATCCAGGCCGAGGAGATGTTCATTTTTATTTATTTATAATATTTATTTATTGTTTTTCTTGCAGTCCCGCTCTGAATCTCTAGGGGGCTATCCTACGCTGACACCACATGTGAAAGGATAGTGCAGGTGGTCAAGGCTGGAGGAAGACTCAGAGATGGTTGGCAGCAGCTTAAGCGCATATTTATTTAAAGCAAAGAAAACCCTTACGGGCACAAAAATAAAAAAGTCTTGCAATACACAATCATAAAACTAAAAGAACCCTCAACCAAGCTGTGCTGTCACGGTGAGGATCATAAACATCTCTCTGTCTCTCAATGCCTGGCCACATTCTCACATGTATTTGGCAGGGATAGGAATTAACCCTATCCCTGCCAACCACCATCACAAAACACACTCAATAGACACCACACACACACACACACGAACAAAAATCCTATACAACAAACAACAATATTTATATAACAAACAAACAATAAATTATTTACATGTGCAGGGCTCTGCCCTGCCACAGGGTCTAACTAATGTGTGGAAGAGCCTTTTGAAACTTCATCACAACAAAACCCTGTGATATGTTTCCAAATGTCACTTGATTAATTAAGATAAACTGTTACTGACTGTTGTTAGGAAACCAACTGCAGTTTAGCATAGTTTCATGATTATCAATCTGTATTAAATTAAGTATGCATTAGTTAAGACTGGTTTATATTTTAGTCTTGTGGCCACCAATGAGATGGTTGTGTGACGTGACCAACCACAGTTGAGAAAATGTCAACCTTGGCAACCAGTCTCCCTTGGATCACCAGACTGTCACACAACTGGAGAGAATATAAATTGGCCTCAGCAATGGTAGCAGCCTTTACCGTGCTGTTTAAAGGGACCTATCTGGTATATACGAAAAGGCAGCTTACAATATTAAGTTGGCAACATTTTTTAAATTATCTACATAATGACATTGTAATTGGGGTTGATTTAGAGCAATGTAACAAATCAATTAAAATGTTACATTACAGTTACAAGCAATTCCCTTAACAACACTTAAACACACACACACACACACACACACACCTTAACATAATATCTACTTTAGGAGTCAAATTCTCCTTCATGGTGCATATTAGTTGAAAAATGATTCTGAGAGGCATAACACTACTCTCAACCAGAATAGACATAATATCCTAACAATAGCCTTCCACTGAAATAAAATACCTGTGCGTTGACATTGTTGACATTGTTCGGTGGAATGTGAGATTTAATAACAGACATTTTTAAACATTACTCCACAATTTCATGTTGAGATTAGAAAACGATCCAATGTTTATTCTTAGTCACCTTTGTGTTTTCTGCCACTGGTATAGACATTCTCTGTTTTTCATTAATGCCTGTGGTCAGTGGATTTGAAAACATAGCTCCTGCGTAGAGGTAATGGGCTTTCATCTTGAGTATCTGGGGGTTAAAAAACTGACATGAATCAAAGATACCCAGATCATTACAGCCTGACAGATGGAGTAGGTCACAGAGGAGCTGGGTTCATGAAATTTCAAGGTAGGTTATTTTTAATGGGATTACATGCCTCAAAAAGCACTTGATATTGGTAATAGTTGGGCGCCTAAAGGTGTGCAGAGGCCACTGGAGAAATTAACTGACTTCAGTTGAAAGCGTTAGTCAAAAATATGAACAGAGGAATTTAGGTCATCCATCACATATATCAGCACTGATCCTGACTGTCAAAATCCTCCAGATTTACAAAAATATCAAATTTGCATAATGCATTCTTATGGAAATCTAAATTCATTTTCTGTATACATTTTCCAGTAAGTGCTAGTTAACTAATTATTTCTCATTACACATGCATTCTTTTGCATTAGTAAAAAATAAAATACATTCATTCAAGCAAATTCGAATTTTTGGTTTTCCTGGCATGTACTTGAATGTCATTATAATTTGCTGACATTCATTTGTAATCCAGTTTGAATACAAAAATGAAAACTATCTGGAATTAATACTTTTTGAATAGGATAATGTATAATCAATGACTGTTATGAGCAGTAAGCTACAGGCAAAACATTTTAATTAATAAGGGACAATCTCTCATAGCAGGGTTGCAACACTTATAAAAAACTGTCTTGAAAATGGTCTTGAAAAACCGATAATATATTTGTTTTACATACAGTACATGTTTTATGGTACTTAATTTTAAAATATGAAGCAGACACACCATTAATATTTAGTAAAGGCCCTCAGAATGTATAGAAACTATTTAGTTTTAAATTGCAGTGCACTATTTGTTGAATGTCCCTCTCTCTAAGCTATGGTGCTGCTTTGTTTATTGAGACTTTAAACAAAAGCAGGTGGTAGAATGACATGCATATGGGAAACAAGAGATTTTCTTCTTAGATAGATAGAGTGGTGGGCGTATACAATGACTTTGGAACTGACCCAGGAACAGTCGTGAGCATGTGCAGGGTGTTCACAGGGCGGTTGATTCATCTGTCTTACCCAAAATGAATCAGGAGGTCCAAAGTCATCCTTCTGGTGGCAGACAAAACAAAACAAAGGGAATTCAAAACCCTCTTAAACAGCTGAAAATCTCAAAAAGAAACAGTCGTTCAATGAAGGAATTCTCAGGGCAGCTGCCTTGCAGTTGTTGTTGATTTTACAGTGCATCTTCAGTTGCTTCTTTTATGTCAAAACAAAATAGAGCCACAAGAAGAGCCTGATCTTGCTCTGCAGCAACAGGTTGATAAATGCTGCTTGAAAATATTAGTAATATTTCAGTTAGTAGCACAGAAAGATATAAAACTACTTTCTAAAACCCTAAACAATGTTTAAGAAAGAATGATGGTTCTATTTAACATAGGCTATAAAAGATGCCCTACAGTCACAGCAATTCATCTTTCACCATGTGTGGCCTTTGCAAACGCTTTGACACTTCATAGGAAAATACCATGAAAAAGACTGATGTTGTATCAGTGTCTAAATGACAATGGGTTTATAAATTGTAAAAAGAAAATGTTTTAAGATGCAGAGATTGTGTGTGTATATATACAGTATATATATATATATATATATATATATATATATATATATATATATATATACATATATACACACACACTGTATATATACACCGTATTACTTCAATTTGGCGCCGCAGTGTTTATTTTAAATTGATCTAAATGACTGCGGCCCTTAAACGAGGGTGGCGATTATACGAGGGCGGCCTTTATTAATAATACTATGCTTTACAAACGCTGCAATATTTTATTTAATGATTTAAGGCATTTTAGAAACTGCGCCATGAGAGGCTCCAATCTGCAGCACTATACTCTTGTGCCTTTTTGGGGCTTGAATACAGTACATTAACTGACAGTTAACGAGAGCCTATTAGGTGGGAGTTGGGAGGTCAGATGAGTACTGTACCAGAGAATTACAAGTGTGTATTGGTTGCTTTGGGGCGGGACAAGAAGAGGAGAGAGATGCAGTTGTTTTTCTTAACGAAAAATATTACCTCTGAATATCGGTTTGATTTCTGTTAAAACTAAAATATATCCTACTCAGTTATTTTTTTCTCTCACTGTAATTTACCTGCGTGTTTGTAATTTCTCTGTAAGAGAAACCAAAACTAAATCTTCTCTTAGATAGTAAGCAAGTTTTTTTATATATAATTGTACAGGACTGAGTAAAATTCCAATTGAATAAAAAACAAAACAACTAAACCCCCTACAAGAAGATATCTTTAGCCAGCTTTCGGATAGCGCTTAGAGTGACCGGCAAAGCTCTAAGTTCCTCTGAGTTAAGTTTTCACCATCCAAGTTGACAAAAAAAAGGGACGTGAAGGATTGCTGTGCTGTAAGTAGTTGTCTGTCGGGACTGTACAATTAAATAACATTTGCTTACTAAGGTGGGTGTGCATTAGTTTGTATTACATGCTGGATTGAGGTTGCAGTCTTTTTGGCGGTGTCATGTACATAGGCAGAGTTGCGCATTTCTTTCTTTATTTTTTGAGCAGGGGTAGAAAAAAAATACCTTTGCGTTTCTTTATTGAGAGCGGCGTTAATTCGAGGGTGGCGTTAATTCGAAGTAATACAGTATATATATATATATATACACTGACTGAATATGCTGTATTAGAGAGTATTTGGCTTATTTTGTTCCCCTATGTTTTTATAGTAGGTGATTTTTTTTTTATTGCAATTACTCAAAATAGATGATTTCCATTTTTCTGTCTGGTCTTCGTGGTTGAAGTGTAATGCTGGCTCCAGGGATCAACCTATTTTGCCTCCCTGGCGCATCAGCATACACAACGGCTGCAATGTTGGCTCCAGGGATCAACCACAGTGTGGCCTCCTTAGCGCATCAGCATGACAACCGTCTGGACTGAGCTGAGTAGGGTACTTCTCTGGGGTCTTCAAGTGGGCAGCTTCTATCCTTGGTGTTTCATAGACTAGCCCACAACACCATAAGAGGGCTCGACAGTGATTTTGGCATCCCAGCATCACCCCCCTCCGTCCCCCACTCAGCTAAGCCCAGCTTACCTTTACATCGACGTTGCTTTCTTTATACAGTGCTTGAGATCCCCAGCCAGAATCTTTCCGTCTCAACCACAGCCAGTTGCTGCTCCTCTCTGCTGCTTCAGATAAGTTCTTCACTATGCATCGCAATTCTTGACCACTGAATCCGATGTCTCTGAGAAACCGGGTTGTGGAGTGCGCCACAAATCCCCGACAACCAACCTCCACTGGGTAAACCTGGACTATCCATCCTCACTGTTCCGCTTCAGCAGCTAGTTGAGCGTACCGAAGTTTCTTCCTTTCATACGCCTCATCCACAGCATCCTCCCATGGCACTGTTAACTCTACCAGGTGAACAAGGCGTGCTGATCCAGACCACAAGACAATATCATGTTGAAGGTTAATGGTGGAAATCTCAGGTGGGAAAATAAGCCGTTTTCCAACATCTGCCAGCATTTTCCAGTCTCTAGCAGCTTCCAGATGTCCTAGTCGAGTTTTGGTTTTAATACTTTTTCTTGGTGGTTGCTCCCCTGGACGGAGAGATGTTCTTCATGTGTCATATATTTCTGGAATTGGTGGCAACCTGTTGGTCATGCTGTGCTTGTCTTCCAATGTGAAGGCCAAACATCGCAGCACCTGGTCATGACACCAAGTAAACCACCCTTGTCTAAGACCCACCTTCATCCTGTCAAAATGTGTCAATGTAACTGGCGATGAACACAAAGGACACAGCGGATCCTCTCTTACCCAAAGATTAAGGTTCTGTGGTGATGGGAGAACATCATATGTTGACCTGATGAGGAAACTGATCCTGCTCTGTTCCATTGTCCATAGATCTCGCCAGCCGATCTTGCGTTGTTCCACACTCTCCCATCTCGTCCATTCTCCCTGCTTGGCTTGGGAAACTGCCTTTAAGCACCTCATCCTCTCCTGCTTTTGCACCTTGTTGACTACCAGCTTCCTCCGTTGAGCTGAGCCTGCTTTGTGCCATGTAGGAGGAGCTGAATTGAGACCAAGGCCTCCCCTTCCATGCTGTGTTTCTTTTGCCGCCCACTTTCTTCCACTTTTTAACACAGGTGCTGCCTCCCTCACACTTTTGTCATGTGACTCTACCAATGTCTTTTCCAATTGAACCTTGGTGCACTTATATTCCTCGGTTAGAGCTGAGACTGGCAGCTGTAGTATCCCTTTACTATACAGTCCACTCTGCTGAGGCAGCACGGAACTCCTAATCATTTCCTGACGTATGAACTGATTAACGCTTCCAGCTTCTCTACCGTTGTCAAGGAAACCTCATACACAGTGAGTGGCCACAGAAGTCTTGGCAGAAGACCAAACTGAAAGCACCAGAGTTTAAGTTTAAGTTTAAGGTCCCCATGATACCATCTCCCAAGACTTTACACAGGCTTCTCAGACACTGTTGGTATTGCCTCACCGTTAATGTAGAACCTGTTATCCACTACTTTACCTTTAATTATAGAGATGCTCCTTGACTTAATGGGCTTGAATTGCATTCGTGCCCATTCAATGTTATTGATTAGTTTGCCCAATAACCGATTAGTGCAGGCTACTGTTGTAGTCATGATTGTCATGCCATCCATGTATGCTCTGATTCAAAAAATCTAGTCTAACTCGAATGTTATCATTTAACACTTGAGTTGTGTATCTTGTGCAGTATCGAATCCAGCCAGAATAAGCACATTGTTTTGAAGTGAATATTTCCAAAAGCTAAATTTGATGAAAGTAGAGAAAGGTGACATTTATATCATGCAGTCAAAAATGACTTTAGCAAAATGCTTACATGTTAGTGTTTAGTGCACTCGTCTGTTAATGTTAATCAGCTGCCAGACAGCTTGTTGATGGGCACTTTTTTTTTTTTTTTTTTAAATCCTGCGATTCCATTTTTGTAATAATAATAATACTGTGCTTTTGCTTTTATTACCCTAATAATTAGTGGCGTACATGCGTAGGCTAATGCAATCACTCGACAAAGAAGTTCTTCAATGAATTAGTCATAGTGAAAAAACACATAAAGCATTGCAAGTAAAGATAACACAGTCGTGTACGCTCCAGCTCCAGCGCAGTGATTTCACTGTCTAAGTAGGGCAGCACAGTTGCCTGCTCAACTCAATAATACTGTTATTTAAAAACATAAACTTAGATAAAACTGAACTGATTAAACTACAAATACTGAACATGTAAACTCCAGAAAGTAAACTTACCTGGTAAATACTACACATTTTTAAAAGAAGCAACATCATACAGTGATTTTTTAGCCTACAGACTGCAGAACCACCGCCCTGCTGTTTAAATATGTGATTTAGCCATGTGCGCTCAACGCTCACTCACTGTCTGCAGCCGGTTGGGTGTTTATAGTTAACCTCGCCCAACAGAAAGGAAACGTACACCAGTACGGCTGTGGTTTTATTTGAAAGAAGATTCAACATTGTTAATTCAATTGTTAAGTCGCAAAGTACTACAATGTGGTAAAAATGTGAAAAATCATTACAGGATTTTTCTCGTGTACCCCCTGAGCTTGAGTACCCCCAGGGGTACGTGTACTCCAGTTTGAAAACTGCTGCTCTAATTGGTGGCAGTCGCATTCCAGAAGCCAAGCGTTTTCCTCCAACTACCCATTTCGACACCCTTATAATTACTTTCACTGCCATGGTAAAAGCCAGTGGAGAAATGGTGCATCCTGCCATTATTCCAACTTCTAAACATAGCCATTTAGTGGTGAATTCCGAATTTGAAAAACAAAATTGCAAATCTCCAAAGTAGGCTTTCACCAAGTTTGTTATTGTCCTCAGTACACTGAAAAAAATGAAATGCTGTCCAAAGAAACTCATGTGGTACTGAACTTTATGCATTAGCTAAATCCAAGAATGTCACATGGAGCTCCTTTCTCTCCTTTTTAGCTGTTTGAATTTGCTGCCAGATCACACTGATGTGCTCTAAGCATCCTGGGAAACTTTGAATACCGGCTTTCTGTGCTGAAGTGTCAATGAAGCAGTTCTTAAGGTAAGCTGACAATCTCTGAGCAACAATGCTGAAGAAAATCTTGCCTTCCACATTTAACAGGGAAATAGGGCGAAACTGACCAATACTCGCGTAATCTTTTTCTTTGGGTATAAAGACCCCACCTGCTCTTGGTACAACCTGTTTTTCCCATGCTATTTTTATCAATTTCCACAGGATTCATAGAACACCAGGAGCACTCTTGTACACTCTGTACGGAACTCCATTAGGCCGGAGATGGTGACGGAGATTATATATATATTGGCATATTTAGGAAATTGCAATATGAACTGTATATATGACTGGCAACTAGAAATGAAAAGCAGCTCTTGTGCTCAGGTAAAAGCACCTTTGCATAGACTTATCTAAAAAAATTAACTGCAATTAGAACAACTCAGGATAATTGTGAGCATCATAAAATGTTAAAGGGATAGTAAAAACAATGCAAAGAAAATTACATTCAAAGTTATTTACTATTTCATTTACATTTGTAGATAATTACCTGCCTTTAAGAAATATATATACTGTATATATGGACACATATATAGACTTATTGTAAGTTGATAAAAATCCTTTAAATTCAGATGTTTATTCAGCTGGTAACTCCACAATATATAATATGTATGTATATCTACATATACATACATATGTATTATGTCTTCTAGATTTACAATAGGAAAGCACTTTATCCTTTGTTTGCCTTATCCGAGCTTATTGGATCACACATAAAGACATTCACCCCCTAGAGCAAGGATAGTAAATCCGACACAGTAGTTGCCAATTAACAAAGACTATTTTTTTTTCATTTGGAATGCAGGCTATTTAGAATATGTATGCCAGTCTTGTAAACCTAAGATTCAGAATACATTTTGTAGTATTTCAGATACTCATCCAATTCCATCTCTAAATATCCCCAAGAGGGAATGCACATCAATGAAGGCTTGCATAAATGTTTAATGGCTGAGACATAAACCCAATGTAAACATATATCCGAAACAACTTCGTTATCCAGAATACTACTCCCATAAAAATGTAAACGTGAATAAACACAAATTGGAATTCTAATGTTTTTGTTGCATGAAATATACCCACTTCTGCTTTGAACAATCTACTCAAAATGTAGCCACAATTAAACATATTTAAAATAAACCAGCCGAAACGCATATAGTACATTCACAAAACATGAAATTGCTCCACAAATGTAGTTACTTCAGTAATTAAGCAAGCCCTCTAAACCACTTAATTACCAGTAATCTATTAATTAATTAAACTATTAATGAAATACCTTGATAATCACTTTAGGTACTGTAAATATTTTGTCACTGCATTGTGGCACAGATTAAGTTCAGCAAAAAATGTCCTAGATTTTCTTTTATAATAATAAAAATGTCTTAATTAAGCTAAGCTAATTAGTGGCACCAGGTACTATATATTTAAAGCATTCCAGTTTACAGTAGGTTTATTCTGTTTTTTTTTAAACCACTACAAACTGCCATAACACTGTGAAGAGTATGTAGAGCCACCATGATGTGCCTCTCTGTTCAATAGCACAATATTTTTGTTTCTACATAATTTACAATGCTTAACTATAGTTGCTCTGGGGCTGGAATTAACCTATACCCCATCTAAAACAATATCTTAATTACAGAGGATTATAATAGAGTATTTAGGCCAGGGGGAGAATGCAATTAAAACTTTTAAAATAAAGGAAAACATAATGGTGCCGTGGCTTTAGGAGATTTCAGAATTCCTCCATATGGTCAATTACATCCTTAATCTGAGATCTGGGTGCTGAAAGGTGGGGAGAATGGTGTGAGAGATTTAGCCCAATGACAGTGACAGTATTTGTAGTCAAAGAATAGAACTAGTGATCCAACTTTTCTCTTTGCACACCAGAGAAAATGTGTTGCATACCAGTCTCAAAAAAAAGTTATTGTTTAACTTTGGGATATACTGTATAGCCAATACAAAACAGGTAAACTTACCCTTGGTAATAAAATATTGTACAATGTAAACCATGTTGTTAAGGAAAAAATTTGGTCTAAATCAAGTTATACTGGTAATCAAATTGTATAAATAAATAAACACTATGTCGAAGGCAGTATAAAATATATCCCTTCATTGATAGACATAGTGGTACAGTCCTTTTCTATTAAATACAGTACAGATACAGTTTCTTAAAATTCAAACAAAGTATTGTAAACAAGCCCCACCCCATTTGGGGTTTTCAAAATTGGATTATATATTTTAATTACTTTT
Source organism: Acipenser ruthenus (assembly GCF_902713425.1). NCBI lineage: Eukaryota > Metazoa > Chordata > Actinopteri > Acipenseriformes > Acipenseridae > Acipenser > Acipenser ruthenus. The sequence goes on along the minus strand of NC_081196.1, from coordinate 41,709,654 downwards.
ATTATCATTTCAGTTATTATCAGCTATTTTTTATAGAACTACTGTACTTAAAAGTTGTTAGTTTTGGGGAGGAGGGCAAGTAACAGAATGCAAGACTAGTTCATGCTTTGAGCCAGGCCTTCACTGGGCCCCAGGCTACTGTCAGGTATCGCTGTCCAAACAGTGCAGAACAGGCTATTATTAGGAATGTCAAGTAAAGCAATACATTTAAAAATGTTATTTAATTATTCAATGCATTCTATACATTTGTCAATACTGATCTTCTTGTACAGCCATTGGAATGTTAAGTTGCTCAGAGAAGTACTGGTATGTTAAAGATCGACCATTTCTTTTAGCTGGCTTATAAAGCAATTAGATTTCATTTACCCTAAACAAAGGACAGAGTATCTTTTGTCTTGTCCTTTTCACTTCACAGACTGCATTTGCAAAAATATATGTGGATACTCAAAGGAAAATGCAAGCACAGTTCAGTGAATCAAGAATTCATTGACCAAAGGCCAGAGAAGGGAGAGGGGGACAAGAGGATAAATCTGGCATCAATTGAGAGGAACTAATCTCTGGTGGCATAATAGAACTGTACATAAACATCCTGAGAAAAAAGGCAGCCAAGGATTAACTGTGTGAGCTCAGTGTCTACTTGATGTTTTGAGTGGGGAAACAGGCCACTCAGAACAAGTAACTGCTTTTTTTACTTCATGAAGTGTAGGACAGATCTATACCAGCAAGACTGTTTTGAAGCATCTGTCATTTGTGTAGATTTGGGCCACCAAGAAAATGCTTTTATTCTGGAGCAACCATTGGAGAAAACACTGCTCGCAAAGCTGTTTTCTTCCCTAAAAATATTGGAGCCTGGAATGTATCTTCTAAGGCGATGGACAGGATTGACAGATTTACTGTGTCTGTGTGTGTGTATTTGGGGGATGGTAATCCAAATACAAAGTATATCTTTGAGTTGCTTATGCAGATATACTGCATTGTTTTAGACATCCTAAATCCTATCATTTTGGTATATTAGGGAGATCAACTAATTGTGTTTTCAGACACTGGTATTTTAACCTCAACTTAATATGTCTTCAACTGCTTAAGAGATATCTTGAAATACTTTGACCAGTCCCTATTATGAACAACAGATTTTTTTTTAACTGTAAAATGAATTTCATACAGAAACCAGCAACAACCTTTAAACACATGTCAACATTGTTTTGAAAGATATCTAAAGGTTCTATGTTTAATGAATTTCTCCACTGAACATTTGACACGTGAAAGAAATTTCAGTCTTTGTCTAGGAGACTCGTAATAATTTAGAACACTGAATGTTTTCTGGTCTTTATCCATGTAGATTTGGGGGCAGGACACCCAGAGGATAAGACCAACTCCCATAATTTCCCATAAGAATAAAACAGAAGGATTATGCCAGGATTAAGCAATACATGCAAGACCATAAAACACAAGATTACAGCATGAAATATGCAAGGACGATACAAGGATAAAGGAAAGAATTTCATACATATCTTGCATAAAACTTGCATAAGATTTGCAGTCATTCAAATCTTGCAAGTTGCTTGTGTGATTCATGCATCCATTGCATCATCCTAGCATAACTCTTTTTTTGGAAGGAATGTATTCCTTATCCTTTTATAATCTTTGCACAGTTCTTGCTTGAAACTTGCACTGTATTGGTTGATCCTAGCATGATCCTTTTAGTGATATGGGTTCAGATAAAATAGTAAAGCCCACACACATAAGACAATGACAATTACTAAATTGCTCATGTCATAGACATAAGCATAAGTTGACTTTCTAGGCAGTTTATGGGGTACTAGAAAACAGACTTACATAGTTGTACAGCTTTCATACATATTTGACTTATAGTTTAAGGTATGGTGGAGTAACTAACTGTTTTATGTAAGGAGGTAGAAAATGTACTTGTATTATAAAAAATATAGAATTTCTAAATTATATTAAGAAATATGGTAAATAAAAAAAATACTGCCACAAATTTAACTACTTGGACCAATGTCCTAAAAAGTTCCCTCCTCCGAAAACATTAATGAAATGTGTGCCTTAGTTAATACTTTACTGAAACAAAAGCATAACGTGAAAAGCAGCTTTTTATTTCTGTTTGTTAAATTGGTGAATAACACTATGTAACACAATTTTTGTTCCTGGGTAGTAAGTGTTATTTCCTAATTGCTTATGCCTCAAAAGTATAGAAAATGGCTATTATTAATTACAAACTTTGCTTTTGTGACCAGGACAGTGATATTTTGAAATGTACCTATTTCCAATGAGAAAACGGGCAAATTTGTGTCTTTTCGTTCACATAAAGTCAGAAAAAAACAACATATGAATCCAAATTAACATGTATTTATACTAAAGTAATACAAAAATGACTACAAAAGATTTAGAAGTGAGTAGTTTTTCGAGATTTACGATTATACTGTAAATCACTTTCACGAATCAGCCCCCAAATGTAGTCTCCCATCATGTTCTCGTTATACTGTCCTTGGTAGTGGCGTTCAAAGTCCAGTATATCCTGGTGGAAGCGCTTGCCTTGCTCCTCCAAGTACGCTCCCATGTTCTCCTTGAATTTATCAAGATGAGCATCAAGGATATGGACTTTGAGGGACATCCTACAGCCCATTGTGCCGTAGTTCTTCACCAGAGTCTCAACCAGCTCCACATAGTTTTCAGCCTTGTGATTGCCCAGGAAGCCCCGAACCACTGCGACAAAGCTGTTCCAAGCCGCTTTCTCCTTACTAGTGAGCTTCTTGGGGAATTCATTGCACTCCAGGATCTTCTTTATCTGTGGTCCGACGAAGACACCGGCTTTGACCTTTGCCTCAGACAGCTTAGGGAAGAAGTCTTGAAGGTACTTGAAGGCTGCCGACTCCTTATCTAGAGCTCTGACAAATTGTTTCATAAGGCCCAATTTGATGTGCAGTGGTGGCATCAGCACCTTCCGGGGGTCCACCAGTGGCTCCCACTTGACGTTGTTCCCCCCCACAGAGAACTCGGTCCGCTGTGGCCAGTCCCGCCTGTGGTAGTGTGCCTTGGTGTCCCTGCTGTCCCAAAGGCAAAGATAGCAGGGAAACTTGGTAAAACCGCCTTGGAGACCCATCAGGAATGCCACCATTTTGAAGTCTCCTATGACCTTGATGCCATCTCAGAAAAATGCAGATATGTATTCACTTAGGCAGCTGGAACTAAACTGAACTGGTGGGCTTAAGGCCCCTGTATTTATACTACTATTTATATTACTGGAAAGTTCTAGAAAGTTGTAGAAGTTACTCCAAGTTTACTTAGCACTGAATCTATCTGGAATGTTCTGGAAAATAGGTAAATTTCAAAATATCACTGTCCTGGTCACAAAAGCAAAGTTTGTGGGGAATAATAGCCATTTTCTATACTTTTGAGGCATAAGCAATTAGGAAATAACACTTACTACCCAGAACCAAAAAAAAAAAAAAAATTGTTACATGGTGTAATTCCCTTTGTTGAACCTAAACAGAAAGCACTAGAGTACAGTATGTAACATTCCCCAATCCTCCTAAATGGAAACCGTTGCAGCACTAGTGATAAGGTATGAGCTATGCTTTCTTTTATTTGTTGACTGTGGGATGAAAAAGAAGCCAGAGAGCCTATTCTGTCTAACTCAGGAAACCTCAGGGGGGCCGTAGGAGGACAATGCCAGACTACCTGTCACAACCATTTAAAGCGCTTCAGTAAAGCTCTGTATTGTGGTTTCATATTATACTTATTATTGTATTATTTTTTTGGATTAAGTGGACATTTCTTTATCTCTGGAATGTAGGACAAAGCCTCACATTCAGCCCAGAAGCAATTAGAAGAGCAGTTTGTTTTATAAAATGTAAATACTTTTATACTGTAATTTTGTACTGGAGCCACAAAGATTAAGCCTTGGTGCTTGTAGAATACAAGGAAATCCAGTTGTAGACAAATTGACATTGTTCAGTCCCGTTGGCTCATCAGCTACCTAACATACTCGTTCCCTCCCAGACACAGGCAGGAAAACCTTTGTTTAAGATGCCGGAGGATGCGATAGTAAAGCGTTATCATCTCACTCCGCAGGTCATCCTAGACCTAATAGCTGAATTTCACCTTTTCATCACCTGGTTGACTGTCCTCCTGGTAACACCGACAGCATTGACCTTCTCCACTATAGACCATATGGCCTCTTTGGTAGCATAACTGATGTTGGCAGAGGCTTTTTCAAATAACTCAATTGTAAACATCTGGCTCACAGACCATATAAACTAACCAAGTGCACTTGCAAACTGCTTTGTGAACACAAGCAAACTCGGTGCTGAAAAAAATGGAAAAGGACCACAAAAAAACAAACTTTAGCTTGCATCCAAATTAACTCGGCCCCTTTGCTCGCAGATAAGTGTGATCAGCAAGCAAATTGATACAGTGTTTCAAACTAAAGTAACCAGACTGAGTCAGTTTGAAGCAGACCCAGTGTGAATGCAGCCTAAGTCCATATGTTCATCAACACTGTGCATGTTCCAGTCCAGTAATAGTTTGTATTACATACTGTACAATTGGGCCATGGGCAAAGCCAACATGAGAAATCATATTAGGAGAGATGTTTGCCTTTTATAGAATAATCATTTAATTGATTATCGTGATTTTCTATGGATTATTATTTGTAAGAGAGCAAAGTTAGAATGTCAAAATCTAAGATAGTCATCAATGCAATGGTGGCATAGACATAGCTGTTAAGCTGGTGGTCCACCACACTAAATATTTTAGGTTGTCCACAGATTATTGAATACTGTTGCAACAATGTGAACCAAGCCACAAACTGGTATTTTAAAATAGATACTGCTGTATGTTTTTCAACAGAATATGATGATTTTCTCAAAGCAAAGCCAAATGGACATTGGTGGGAAGGTGGGGTTTCTAGTGGATTATCAACAGCACTGAGGGGTAACCACTAAGCCAGAGGTTCCCTGAGGTCCACCTGTGCAGCTGCATTAGGCAGTGTGGCCCACTGTTAACACTTCTTGAAGAAAATGAACTGAAAACATTGCACTGTATATTTTTAAACCTGTAACACTGTAAATATATATTTACATCAATTTTTCATTTTAATGTAAATATTTAGAACAATAGAAATCACTAGGAATATGCACTGGAGGAAGTGCTTCTAGATCTTTTAAACATTCATTGAAACAGATGTTTTAAATCAAATCTTGAAATAATGCACCTTTTCACAATTAAAAATCCTTTTTATATTTTTAAATTTTCTTTCTTCATACATACCTGAACAGGCATCACATTTTAGTAACACCAGTGCAACCAGCACCATAACTTTTAAAATCCTAATTTTTGTACTTTGTAACTAAGACACAACTCTACTCTCAACTATAAAAATAGGAAAAAAAAGTCACGTAAATAGAAAATATGAATAAAACTTAAGCCCCTTTCACACTGGCACTCCTACCCAGGTCCGGACCCGGGTCCTGGCTACTCGGGTCACAATCCCACGTAGTGTGAAACCACATACCCGGGTTAACCCGGGTCCCAGCGACCCACCTCAGGATGTGGGTTGACAGGCTTTGACCAGGGTTGAGTGAGACAAAATACTTGACAGCCGTTTGTGAGCTGACGCAATAACAAACAGCCACACCTGCGTGAAGGTTTCACTTCCGCAAGGAACATTTTTGTTTGTTCTGTTTAGTCATATTTTTGTTGCTTGAGACACACCATGAGCCAGATTGCAGCAGGTTGTTTACTTGCGTCTGTCACCCAGGTCAACCCTGCTTTATCAAAAGCAGTGTGAAATCGTGTAGTTGATCCGCATAACACCGGGTTCTGACCCGGTTAGGTTCTGACCCTGGTAGACCCAGTGTGAAAGGGGCTTTAGAGTACAGGAGTGTTTTTAATGTGATGGATGTGCCCTTCATTTCATTGCAATTTTTCCAGCTGGGGGCTTATATTAGTGGGGCTCAAACTGATTTCATCTTCAATTTTTTGCCGTTCCTCTCAAAAAACAAGTGGTTTATTTTGCAACGTACTATGTTTTTGCTTCAGATGAGACTCAAGTTTTGACAGCTCTAAACACTAATTTGCTAACGTTTCACAGCATATAACACACTGAGGCAAAGGATACTCACTCGATACGGTATATTTTCTCACCACTTTCTTTAATTTTTTTCCACTGGCTCATCCCGAGTAGATTTAGATGGTCCAGGGAGTTCATCTTCACCACCAGTGCAACCTCCCCGTTTTTGCAAGCCGTTACTTTGTAGAGTTGCAAAATGGACGACTGTACTTCAGTTGCTAAGTTACTGCTCACTGAAGCGCATCTTCAAACTCACATGACACATTATAATGTTTCAGTTACTACCCAATACAATACATACAACCGTTTGAATACGAAATGTTTAAATAACGTACCTGTAATTTTTCTTTTTGAAAAAAGCTTTGAAACAGACTAAAGTTAGAAGTGTCAGGATGTTAACAATGAAAATAAAAATTACAGGTACGTTATTCAAACAGTTGTAGCAACACGTGGGGACGTGTAACATTATATTTTTCAGAACCCTGCTACTTACTCTTTAATACTGCTTGCAAGCCCCTAAATTAAGTGTCTGGGTTATTTCTTTCCAAAAAGGTAACTTTATCTGGTGTATTTTTCATTGCTGAAAAAAACAGTGTTGATAATGAGTTGTATAAAGTATAACTATACAGCTTGTATAAAGGTGGAGTATAAAGCTTGGAGAATCTAGCCCATAGTATCTACTTGACAAAAAAGGTGAACAAAATTACTAATGAACCTTGTTTGTTCCATCTAAAAGGTCTACAAATTATCTTGAAATGGTGTTGTTACTGTCAGTGGTGGAAGGGTAGGGGGATTGGAAGCAGCCTTTAAATTTGTATTGACCTGCTGACATGAGCTGTGGTTCTACTGTGTTACCAAATAAAATAGTCTACATGTTAAATTAGGGATATTTGAAACTCTTTCTGACTTAAGACTTCCAGTCTTCACTTAATCAGTTTCAGAAAATACATGAATACATCTAGAGCTTTAAGGTTTCTTTATTCATTAACACTATATACAATTTCTAACATGAAAAATAACGAGTACCATGACACTGAACTATTTACAATTCAATTTTTACAAAATGTTTTTACAAGTATATCTATTTAAAAAACAAGCTAGACTGAAACACACAAAACCAACCATTCTGTAACATACATAAATAAATATTGACATTAAATGACTAACACAAGCATGATTTCTACAGCCAGTTTAGTAAATACACAATTCTGTCATTTCTACACTAACTTATCATTCTATTAATAAAAGTAAATATGTGTTCATTGAGTCCTCTGTTAATTATTCTGTAAACTGAATTAAGCTAATATATTCAGAAGATGTAACACAGACATTGTATTTCATGCATCAAACAGAACACTTGAGTTTGGTCATGCAAAACCATATATGATTCAATCTACAACTATTAATTAATTTGCATTTTAAATTAAATGGATTCCTACATGCAATATCCTAATTAATCTTAGTTAAACTACATTTTTAGTAACAATAGCCATCAATATTATGTACTATTAAGCACCACTTGGGATTACTTAGTACTAGGTAATAAATAGTTTGATCCTCTTGCAGATGTAATATACTGTACAAGTATTATGGCACTTTTCCGTTTCTCAAAAGATGCAATATTGACTTTTTCCTTTCTACAAATCATTAAACCTGCCATCATAATAAGACGTCTTTTTGAAGGAAAAGGTTCATATAAACATGGCTTTCTATGCTACTCAATATTCTTCTCATAATTAATTATTCATATAATGTCATGTCGGTTATACTTTAAATGTGACATGATATCTTAGCGAAAATATTACCACCGGTATTTCAGTCTAGAATACCCTAGGATCGCACATATATATATATATATATATATATATATATATAAATCTCAAACAAGCCCAGCAAATGTGAAAGTGTACAGGAGGCCTTCGTTCAGTGCGTCTTAGTGACTGGTAAGTTCTATTTGCAATAGTAACTTTAGCAAGGTAGGAGATGTGTCCAATTAAAATAGTTGGACACCTTCCAGTTGAAAAGAAAAAAAACACCTCTCATAGGTTTAAACAGTAACATAAGTCTGTATTATTTATTTATTTATTTATTTATTTATTTATTTGCAGTGGGTGCTGCTCGATTTAATTTCTCTGCATCTCACTGTGTCTTCAGTGTTTTCCTGAAGATGGCTTTTTGTGATGCTGATGGTGCTGTTTGAGTCTGGGCCCTTTAAAAATCAAACAAGGAAACACTGGTCAGGCAACAAAATGGTAACGCATAACATTCTTATGTGTTCTTGATATTTGGTACCTGTTCTGATAAAGAATTATATTCATGAACTGGCACAACAATCAGTAGAATATAAGTATCATATAAACATAAACTATGATTGTTTAGTTTGATCTGTTCTGTGTAATCAGAGTTACAATGTACTGTACTAATGGAATACAATTATTTATAATTTGCTGCTTTTATTTAATGAGTCATTCTTATGGATATAATTCCACCACATTCTTACAGATAAAAAAAAGGTTTTAAAAAACAGAGAATATTTTCGAATCTGTGCCACAGTCAACAACTGGTTTTAAGTGCTCAGGTTATAAGAAGGGTTACTGCTGATGGGCAAGTTGTTGCAGCCAAGTTCCAAGTCATAAAAGCATACAAAAATAAAACAAGCCTGACATCCAATTTAGCAGAAAAGCTAAATGGCCCACAGCCCTAATGCCATATTGACATGTATTCACTACACTTAGTATGGCTTGTTAATTGTTTTAATTACCATATGTCTAGTGATGTAACTGTTAAGTGCTACTTAGTACTAAAGAACAACTGGCACATGCATGTGTTATCCAAAAAAGGGAGGGAACCCACTCTGCCACTTTCCACATCCCCACACATTTTATTGAGTATGCTGTAATTTGTTGCCTACTGTGGTATTCAAAATGATAAAACACAGTATAAAAAAGCCATGTTCTTCCACCATGACCCTGGCAAACTCAGGGTTTATTCTGAACTCTAAGTAAATATGTACTTACTGTGTGGACGAGCTGGTGGAATGTCAGGTGTTTGAAATGTTTTAACTGTTGCTGGGCCTTCTCCTCCCGTTGTTAACACCTGCACTTCCAGTCTGTACAAGATTGATGGCCTCAAATTTGACACTGTAAGATGATGGTGGTCCTGAAAGAAAGAAAGAAAGAAAGAAAGAAAGAAAGAAAAAAAAATCACTGAAACAGACAAAATCTCTTTACATTTTGTTGCATTGACTTTTTTTTTTTTTTTTTTTTTTTTTTTTTTTTTTAATTATTATTATTTCAAATATATGACATGGGTTCTAAAAAATACAGTCAAACTTACTTAAATTGTCTACATAAATCAACAATCTACTGAAATGTAATATCTAATTGATGTGGGTCATCCGGTGCACCAAAACATAATTTACATAATAGATGTAGCATATTGAATACGTAACGATGCAAATAAAATAATGAGATTATATAGCTCAGTTAAGCAAGTAGGTAATGGGAACACACCAGTGATGAAAAACTGACCTGCCTATACCTGTAGTATCCAGTGATTTAAAGGATCAATAAGATACCACAAACTGTGGCTTAGTGGGGTTACATTCCTGAGGTGAACATATGTTCTCCAGCTGAGGACATTGTATTCAGCAGCCACATCTCTAGTTTCCCATGGCTAGAAATGACCTACCCTCCACTCAGCACTCTGACCCACTGTACTTATTTTGATATCTAGTCTGCCAACTATCTGTGGGGGAGTTGAAGGGTCTTCTTATCCAACGGCAGATTTCTTTTCATGACACCATTTGTGTTAATAAATAATGAATACGTAGCGTCTGGTTTGAAGATGACTAACCTAATGACAGTTTGTGTAACTTTGTGTCCTGTACCTCTATTAATCCAGAGCCCTACATACATACATTTCCTTGCTTACATGACTATTATTATTATTAAGTCATAGTATTAGTAGTAGTTTTGCTTTACTTCACCATTTTTATATTTATCCAGCATTGAAATAGTTCTGTCATTTCTCCCTTAAGTTATAGCCGCCTGTCATAAGTGACTTACAGGAGGCAGTATCTGTGCCTGGGAGATGATGCTGTTTGGTAAACTGTACTGCCTGCTCTCCGTGGTGACCTCTGCCCATGTGACTTGGAACCCTGTCACAGGCTGGTGTAGGTTTGCCCTTGATATTCTCCAGAAGAAATTGCCTGTAATATTCCCTTCCTGAATGATGAAGGAGGCAGACAGGTTCTCTGGCTTGGCAAGCACTTTCTGAAGCACTGTCACTGGAAACAAAGACAAAAGTTTAATGAGCACACAGGGATCCCACAGACTAAATATCATACGCTATGTTGTTTTATATGAAGTAAACAAGCAGATGTGTTCTAAAAAATATATTTTTCAGATAAACTATTTGTTGTTTTTAAGCCAATAGTGATACAGATATAGAATACTGTCCGCTTTTAAAATTGACATTTTATAGAAGCAAAATGATAGTGAAGGACCCTTATTTGACCTATTTCTTGTGATTTCAAATTCATTTATGGTTCTTAAAAACAAAACAAAACAAAAAATTCCCCTGTAAATTTACTAAGGAGTTGGCAATTTGCCTGCAAGTTGCCCACTGTGGAAAATACAGGCCAACATGTTATCAGCTGTATTATTCACTGAAGCTTAAATTTGACGTACATAACATTACAAGTAAAAATAAGATACTAAACATACATAACCGATACTTACTGTGTAACAATTTAATCATAATACAACATAATACATTTGTCAAACAACTATTATGATAAATGTGCCAACATGTCATGCACCATTTTTAAATGCACTTACCCGTTTCTCCACAGTTAATGTGTTTATAGCTCTTTCCTTTGAGAACAGAGCAAGGTGGAGTGGTAAAGCTTGTAGTTTCTGCCTTTGAGCGGCCCTTAGATTTCATAGCCTGGACAGTCACTCTATACTTGCATGAAAACAGCAGCCCTTGGAGATGTATGTAGTTTTCCTATGCCAAGAAAAACAGTGTTTATTATTGAGGAGTTTCAATATTTTACAGTTCCCAAGGAATCTTACCAATGATTAAAGACATATAGCTGTAAAAGTAATAATTTCCCTCCAGTTGCCACACAACAAAATAAAGTATCATGTATGAACTTTACACGACAATACGCAACAGGGGTACATATTTCACCTCTAGTGCCATATTTCACAAAAACTGTCATTTGAAAATGTTATTTCTTCAATAAAACACTGGAAACAGTTGCACCACTCCAGTTAGATTATGTTGAATTCTTCTGTCAATTTTTATATAGGAGTTGAGTATAGCACTGGAAGGAATTGTATCTACAACCATTCTGAAGGTTAGTGTGTGATCACCAAGGACTGAGCTCATTCTATGCCTATGTCAAACCTGTGTCAGCTCTTCTTCAAAAACACTGGAGTATTTTGTCATGCAATCTTTTTGCATGCCTGTATTATTACTGTGTGGAAAATATTGAATTAAACTACTGTGTATTGCAATGTGTTGCACTGCAGTGTATTTTGGAGCGGCACAGTTAAATAATGTCACATAAAAGGGAAGAAGCGTCTATTCTTAATCCTTAGCTTCATATACGAAAACATGTGGGACCTCATGGAACTGCCAAAGCTATCCTTTGTGTCAGGCCTGCGTCATGAATAGTTCACATTTGGGATGAGGTTGTTGTAGATGTGAGGACAACAGAGGAAAATAGTTCAAATATAGAATTCTGGTTGATATGTAATTCAGCACATGCTGCTTAATAATCCAGGATTGTGAGAAGGACAGAAGTGTGTGAAGTGTATTTGCAAAGGCCTGTCTTTTGATGGCAAATGGTAAAATGAACAAGGACTAAATGTACTAAATCTACAGAACCTCCATCTCAATAAGGTATAGCCAATTATTTAGTTATTTCTCAGATATTGTGTATTTTAGTGCCCTGGCTGTTGCTGACAGGGTTTCACCTAAGACTACCACATTTAGACCAGTCACGGGGTATTCAAGTGTAAATATAAATCACAAAACACATGTTATTTAAATGAATCCTTAAAATAATTAACTTCAGAGTATGTGTAATGGATTTCATCCCTAAGAATTAAATACAGTGAAAATCAAGTCAAGCAGAGACAACTAAATTACAATATAAGAAATTTAGTTTTCCCAGTATACCTTTCTGATATGTTGCAGACTTGATATGGCATTACTAAAACTAACTGGGCCACCCGACTCAAAGTTCTAAAGTGCTTTACAGCATATGTGAATTTCCCAAAGCCTGGTGGCATTTTATAAAGCAAAATCATTAACCATGCACCCTAAAACCACAAAGCTAGTTGTTTTCATGAAGTGGACGCCATTTCTGATCATTCTGATTTGAAACAGCAAAGGCGTATATATCTTGATGCAAGCTATAAAGTATTTTGCATTTTCATTTGAGAACACAATCCTGTTAGTTAACTGAAATGTGTGCTTGGTTAATGTAACAGCATTGTTATTCACCAGATTATTTGCAATTCTTATGAATGTTTCTGAGAGAAACTGCCAACCAATGGCATTTGTGGCAAATCCCCAAAAAATAAATGTAGGTAGATCCTACATATGCAGCCACTGGTTGGAAGATGAAAGAAATCAATATAATAGTTTTGTCAATCGTCCATCCTGCTTGAGGGCAGAATACTGCTGAAATGTTTATATGCTGTTAGTAGTGCCTACCCGAGTGGCTAATCTACCCCATTATTTAGTGAGTTCTCACTAAATAATTCAATAAGATGTACTAAGGCCAAGACTCAATTTACATAACAGAATTTGCTTCATATTACAGAAGTTTCTAAAGCTATGACCAACCCTTGTAAATATCAAATCATGCTTCTTACAAGACCATAAAACGCAAGTTTAAAGCAAGAACGATGCAAGTATGATACCAGGATAAGGAAGGATTTCATGTAAACCATACAAAAAACTTGCATAATCCTTGCAATCGTTTTTTTCTGAATTAAAATCTTGCGATCTCCTTGTGTGATCCATGCATCCCTTGTATTGTCCAAGCATAAACCTTTTTTTTTGTGCAAGGCATGCATGAAAGCATCCTGGTATCATCCTTGCATGGTTCTTAGTTTAGTTTGTATTTGTTTACCTGTGTAACAGCTTTCTCAGGCCCCTTTGTTTCATTATGAGTGCAAGACTCTGGTATCCACTGGACATGGTAACGGGTAATGCTGGTATCTAAGAGAAAAAAAAGACATGCTTCTTAAGGAAAGCAACTTATTTATTCCACATGTTCAAAAGATGGCACCTGAAATTAAATGAGAACATTTGACAGAAATTTGAATCTGATTTGTTAGGCTCAATTAAATGAAGCAGCCTAAAAGCTCAAATATCTAAAGAATGATTAAATGAAATGACACTTGTTTTTTTGTTGGGATGAAAGCATTGACTCAGTTCAGGGAGATACCTATGATTGTAATTTGCTTCCATTGTGTTGAAATCCTCTATTTGTTTCTCTCCATAAATTTGTTGAAGCACTAAAGATTTTTTTTTTTTTTTTTTTACAAATCCATTTAATCTTTACAACCACAGATCCAAATACATCAAAAAGATAAAGTATGTTGCAAAATTCAATCCATAATTTATCTCCAGAAACCATTTGTTTAATTAATCACAAAACATGTCCGAGTTACACAGTCCCATGGTATGAAATTCTTTATTTATTAACCCATGTGGCTCATGAAAACAGAATGGTAAACACAACCTTCACCACCACCAATAGGCTTCAAATACATATGCTTGCGTGGCTCCTCTGGGTTCTACCAAGCATAACCTTTCACATGACTTGTCCTTGCGTACCTTCTCCCACACAAGCTTTGCTCTCTATTTAGATTAAAGAAAGCTAAGCCATGGAAGAATTATAGAACATTGTAGAACATTGTAGAACATTATGGGCACAGGAAATCTGCTTCTTATTCACATAATTCAGACCTAGTAATGTTTGCACCATTTGAAGACCATTACAGATAAAAACAACTTGGAGCATTATTATATTAACAGATTTCATAATATATTATCTCCCCTCACCCTATAATAAACAGTACCATCAAGATTACCTATGGTCTACAGTAAATGACACAATTACATTAGAAGGAGTGCTAACTAAGATTTTTAAAACAACTAACGTTCCTTCTGCCATTGACAGCATTACTCATTTTCATGTGTTGAAGATATTTTGGGTCTTTATATCTTTTTTTAACTTTAATTCTGGATATGTATATTTTTCAAGTACAGTCTCCGCGTATAGGAACATCTCCTAAGAGAACTCTTCGCCTAAGGGAACACCCTTGTGGTGTAACAGATTTTTCCCATTGTAAATGCACCAGCTAAAGGAACAGGAACCGTTTAAAAGAACACCTTCTCGGCACCGATAGCGATTCCTTCACAGTGGATACAGTACTGTTTTTGTTTCCTGTTCTGTCACAGCACAGAAAGTGTTTTGATATTCCAAACTGAAGTACAAAATAATAAGCCAAAAATAACCACCAATGATAAAATTGCTTTTGAGAACTGATTTCATACCTTATTTGGCACTCATATTATTTTGTTTGTTAATTATTTATTTTTGTTTAATGATGTTTTTGCAATGTTTGCCAGATTTAAAACAAGATTACAACCAGGAATGGAGGCTTGTATAGCGGGATTTAAAGATGTATTACAGTTAAGATACGGGGGATTTAAAACAGAATTGTGGTGATATGTACAAAAATGCTTACACAAAAAAAACCCCAGAAGAACGTGCCCGTAACCATAGGGATTTAATTGTGGAAGACAGCAAAGGAAAGAAGGTACAACTTAAGTGTGCAAGTACTGTTGAGTTACTATACATATTTTGACACAAAATAAAAATAAATTAAAAAAAACTCAAGCATTTTGGAAAGTAACCGAAAACATTAATTTCATACAGTATATCTAAAATGAAAATAGCTAAAAAGAAGCACTGAGAAATACAATTAATAAAACCCAAAAAACAGAAGCCCTAATTATATACAGTGCTGTCTAAAATCACATACCGGTACACTGTGTGTGTGTGTGTGTGTGTGTATATATATATATATATATATATATATATATTATAGTATCATGCCATTATAGGCCTACTGGTGAAATGGCCATGAGACAGTTGGTGCTTAACACATAGTGAATTATTTTGGCCATGAATTTTAGCATTTGTCATAGAAAAGACAAATTTCACATATTTTATAACGTTACCGTAGGATACTTTTTTTTTTTTTTTTTTTTTAAATCAATGATGCGGTTTTTTTTTTTTTTATGTCCAGTTCACTTTGAGTTGCTGAACACATTTTATATTGCACTTAAGTCGATATAAATCAGTCGATATAAAATTTGTGGAGTATAAAGGAATTCCTAAATATACTTACAAAATATAGCGATACAAGTTACAGCTGTACCGTTGGTCTATTAATTTTTGAACACCATTTGTTTGCGCATCTTTTGGCAAACTGAGTAAATTAATAACAGTCTTTCATTGCATGCAATGTCAGTAGCACAGCTCTGCAGTGGAAAAACAACCCAAGCTCTCCTTAACCGCACTGTGAGGGCTCAGTATAGCCCCAGTGCGGCTCGGTTGACCAGTGGAAAAGAGGCATTAGAAATACCCCCAGAGGTACGCGTACCCCTGGTTGAAAACCCCTGATCTAGTTTATCTATTTTGCATGGTATTAAACAGACCCTGACTAAAGGCTTTGTTTAGGTCATCAGCTGTGAAGATACTTGAAGTGTTTAAGCTTGGAATTTCCCTTGCTATTTGACTAGATTTACTATTCATCAATCTTTGTAGTTTGGATATGGAATTATACTGCTCATATTAATAAGTAAGTTATTATGCCACTGCAGCTCATGCCAAGAGCCTTGATTGTGGTTTAATAAACAAAGCCCTTGATGGCTTAAAAGATGGCTCTCGAGCAAAGCAATTTAGAAGCAGAAAAGGGGGATTTTGAGCTGAATTAAAAAAAAAAAAGAAATAAACAAAATCTAAAGCTTTGCACAAATGAAATGAAAGAGTCAAATTTAAGATGATCTGGTAATTCACTAAAGTAGCAAGGATGGCAGTTGTCTGTATCTTACTTCAAGGTCCTAATTTCGTGACAGCTTTTAAAACCACCATAAACATGAGTATTGTAAAAAAAAAAAAAAAAAAGGATATATTATGTTTGATCACATTCCAAAAAAATATATATTACGTTTGATCTCATTCCAGTTCTCCTTTTTCAAAGGACTGCTATAAAAGTTTATTCTGTTGCACTTGAGCTTTCAGACCAAAACTATGTATTTTCAAATTCCAGCAATATATTAGTTTAGTTCATCAGCAACTTTATGTCTGTCCACTTTTCTGTGAATTTCTTTTATAGGACCAAGACTATGACATGGTTTTCTTTACTAATAATCTGAGTAAAAACTGTGCCAAGACAAACTGGAAAGACCTTTGCAGTTATATTTATAGCATATTGCTACTGAAAGCAGTGTTCATAGAAGAACTATTAACAGAAAAGTTAAGTTATAAAGAAATGATTAAGGGTATATTCACAGAAAGGTTTTGGCATTCTGTAAGTTATTTTGTCACTCAAGGAAATGAACAATGTCTATAATTCAATGGCCCAGACTTTAATTGTAAACTTGCTTGACAGTGTCAAAATATTTTCAGACCCATAAGGCTGCCCTGTTCAAAATAATGAAAATTGCAAATGCTT
The DNA here is from genome assembly GCF_902713425.1 of Acipenser ruthenus. Lineage (NCBI taxonomy): Eukaryota > Metazoa > Chordata > Actinopteri > Acipenseriformes > Acipenseridae > Acipenser > Acipenser ruthenus. The sequence goes on along the minus strand of NC_081196.1, from coordinate 41,692,788 downwards.
TGGCCAGTTTATGATACAACACAATTACATTTCTTTATTTTCCTTTGAAACCGAGTTCCAAAATCTTTGCGTTCTTGAGTTTGTTATTTAAAAATTGGCTGCAGTGATGACATATTGGTAACATAAAATACCTCAACATAAATAACAGGGTTTCAGTCTTTCCATTCTGGTATGAACTGAAACACATAATATATATATATATATATATATATACACACACACACACACACACACACACACATAAACACATACATACATACTGTGTATATATATGATGGTCTAAGCCAACCAGCCGAACTACATTTCCCAGAATACCTGGACTAGAAGGGGTCAGTTTCACCTGTATTAAAAGGCTGATATTTAAACAGGGCTAAAAACCCTGTTCAGGTCGCTCTCGTTGGGTACTAGACAAAAGCTGAGGTGTTGAAAGGACATCCTGGAACTGTTTATAAGGTAACCATTACATTTAATGAATCCATATAAGAATTTGTTTTGAAGAAGCTGGTAAGCAGCTTAGCTGCCTGGTCATTAGACAGTGAAACGTCACAGTTTAGCTAGTAACTCCAAGACGGAGCTATGCTTTTGTTTTGTTTGCTGTTTTGTTAAACTTTTGTGAATAAAGATACAGGCACCGACCTGTTTAAACAATAATACTACGATTGACATCTTCTTTTTACACTAGAGGACGGGGCTAAAAGTCCCAAATGAGACTGACACTCTGTCAAACAGTGCCAGAATTGTCACATCTGGTGGAGAATGTGGGCAAGCCTCTGAATTTGTCTATGTGTAGAAGGAATTATAAAACATGGAAGAGTATTTAAAAGCTCTGATGCCGAATGGGGCTCCCGAGTGGCGCATCCAGTAAAAGCACTCGCTAGAGTGCAGGATGCGCTCTATAGCCTGGACGTCGCCAGTTCGAGTCCAGGCTATTCCACAGCTGACCGTGGACGGGAGCTCCCAGGGGGCGGCGCTCAATTGGCCGAGCGTCATCCGGGGGGAGGGAGGGTTAGGTCGGCCAGGGTGTCCTCGGCTCACCGCGCACCAGCGACCCCTGTAGTCTGTCCGGGCGCCTGCGGGCTTGCCTGTAAGCTGCCCAGAGCTGCGTTGTCCTCCGACGCTGTAGTTCTGAGGCGGCTGCACGGTGAGTCTGCAGAGTGTAAAGAAGCGGGCGGCTGACGGCACATGCTTCGGAGGACAGCGTGTGTTCATCTTCGCCCCTCCTGAGTCAGCGCAGGGGTGGTAGCGGTGAGCTGAGCCTAAAAATAATTGGGCATTTCAAATTGGGGAGAAAATAATAATAAAAAAAACTAATTGGCAATGACTAAATTAAAAAAAAAAAAAAAAAAAAAAAGCGCTCTGATGTCAGGCACAGCAGCACTACAACAAATGGCTGCAGCCCAGCAAGATGTGAATAAGCTGCTCAGGGAAGAGCAACAACGTACTGCACAAGAGCAACAATGTACTGCACTTGCAACTCAGCAAAAGATCCAGGCGCTGGCCGAAAAACTGGACGCAGTTGCCAGCGGAATACAAAGGGGATCTCCATCCATCAGAGCCAGTCATTATCTGCAAAAATGACCACTACTGATGATGTGAAGGCATATTTGAGGGCCTTTGAGCGGACCGCAGAGAGGGAGAGCTGGCCAAGGACACAGTGGGCTGGTTTGCTGACTCCGTTTGAGTGGGGACTTCCAGAAGGCTTATCACGATCTAGACCAGGAACAAGCCAAAGATTACTCCAAACTGAAGGCGGAGATATTGGCTAGGTTGGGAGTTACCACTGCTGTCCGAGCTCAGAGGTTCCACGCATGGGTATATCAGCCTGATAAGCCCACCAGGTCCCAAACGTTCGACCCGATACACTTGGCTAAAAAGTGGCTACAGCCTGAGGTCCGTTCTGCCACCCAGATCGTGGAGACGCTCATCATGGATCACTTCTTGAAAGGACTGCCCCCACCTTTGAGGAAATGGATAGAACAAGGAGACCCTCTCATTTCTACGATCTGTGGGAACCGAGCGGACCCAGCCCCTGAAGGCCCGAAGCCCCAACACATCCGGTAAGACTGATTTTGCGTTATGGGAAGCTGAAGAGCAGCCCAGGGCTATGAAGGGACTTGGGGACTGGGGTGAAAAAAAATCAGGGAGTTGGCATATGAAGCCAGACAGGGGTAAATCGGTGGGCTCCTGAGAGACCACCAAAATTGCCCTACTCAGGATGAGTCTATGCAGTGTAATGTGGGGAAGACTGGGGGAAATTATTCATTATTAACATACACTGAGGTAACTGTTTTAATGGGGGTGCAAAATGGTTTAAAGCATTTATGTCCCGTAACCATTGAAGGAAATGAGACCAAAGCTCTTCTCGATTCGGGGAGCATGGCAACCCTAGCAGCTGCAAATTTTGTAGTAGCCACTAAATTGGATCGGTCTCAAGATGTCAGTATTACGTGTGTGCATGGTGACACCTGCCCATATCCCACTGCCATAGTCCACATTCAGACCAGTGCTGGGTCTGTGGAATACCGGGTGGGCGTGGTGCCCAAATTGCCATACCATGTAATACTGGGACGGGACTATCTGAACTTTTTAGAGTTGTGGGAAAATAAAGGAATTGGACCCACCCAACAAAACTGAAGTAACCAAAATTGAGTGAGGAGACCGGGGTCAGATTTCCTTTTGATGCTGCCGAGCTGTATGGGGAAACAGTAAACCCTGGCGAGAATGGGAAAGAAAACAATAAAATAAAAACTCCAGCTAACGTTTTGTTAGGCGAAGAACATGACCAGCAGACCCCGAGTACCTCCCATAACCTTGGAGCAGAGACAGAAACTGAAATAGATATGTTGGATACAAATTGGGAAAATGTTGCTAATGCGCAGTTAAGAGGCCCCACATTAAGCTTCGCCAGAGAAAGAATAAAAGTAATAAATGGAACTGCTGCAAACTCAGGAGGTTCCCTTATCTTGCCCTCACTTCGTATTAAAAAATGATTTGCTGTATCGAGTAGAGAAAACAGGGGAGGATATAAATCGAACAGTTATTGGTCCCACGACCCTTACCGTCTTGGATTTAGCCCACGATCATGTTCTTGAAGGGCATTTGGGAATAAAGAAAAGACAGAGTACTTGGAAGTTTTTTTGGTTAGGAGTACATGCAGAGGTGGAGCAGTAGTGCACATCTTGCCCGGAGTGACAACGTACAGCCCCTTTTAAAGCTTTTCGCAGCCCTCTAGTGCCGCTCCCAATAATCGAGGTACAGTTTGAACGTATCGCTACGGATTTAATAGGACCTCTCGGGAAGTCCGCTGGGGGCACCAACACATCTTAGTTGTGTTGGATTATGCCACTCGATATCCTGAGGCGGAACCACTCCAAAACACTAGCTCCAAAGGAAGAACTCATGCTCATGTTTAGTAGTGTTGGTACTCCTAACGAAATACTGACCGACCAGGGAAGCCCTTTTATGTCTCGGGTAATAAAAGAACAAACTGTGCAAACTTAAGCACTTAAGAACTTCTGTTTACTACCCACAATCTGACCGCCTTGTGGAGAGGTTTGATAAAACTTTAAAAGCTATGGTATGTAAAGTCATCAATAAAGACAGGAAGAATTGGGATTTCTTGCTCCCCTACCTAATGTTCGCAATAAGGGAAATGCCCCAGGCGTCCACGGGATTCTCACCCTTTGAGCTGTTTCATGAGGTCTTTAAAAAGAGACTGACACTCTGTCAAACAGCGCCAGAGTTGTCACTATATATTATAATTGTATTTTTAATTATTCCTAAAACTGTTTGGGAGTCTCCCCTTAAGCAATTGTAAATCAACCAATTTGACATTGTTCCCAGTACATGAAATAATATTTAGTTTTATTACTTTTGCAAGGCACTATATATAGATAGATAGATAGATAGATAGTGCCTTGCAAAAGTATTCAGACTCCTGACTAATTCTCTCATATTACTGAATTACAAATGGTACATTGAAATTTCGTCCTGTTTGATATTTTATTTTAAAACACTGAAACTCAAAATCAATTATTGTAAGGTGACATTGGTTTTATGTTGGGAAATATTTAAGAAAAATAAAAAACTGAAATATCTTGCTTGCATAATTATTCAACCCCTGTGCTGTGGAAGCTCCCAGTTTACACCGATGAAAGAAATTGCCCTAATGAGGACACAATTACCTTACCATTGGCCTCCACCTGTGAACCATTAAAGTTGTTGTCACATTTTCTGGATAAAAACCCCGCTGTTGAAGGATTATTGGTCAGGCTGTGAATCTGAAGGAAAATGAAGACCAAAGAGCATTCTACAGAAGTTAGAGATAAAGTAATACAAATGCACAGATTAGGGAAAGGGTACAAAATAATATCCAAGTGTTTGGATATCCCAGTGAGCACAGTTGGATCAATAATCAGGAAGTGGAAGCTGCATCACACCACCCAGGCACTGCCAAGAAAAGGCCGCCCCTCAAAACTCAGCACTCAAACAAGGAGACTTGTGAGAGAAGCCACAGAGAGGCCAACAATCACTTTGAAGGAGCTACAGAGTTCAGTGGCTGGGAGAGGAGTAATGGTGCACCAGTCAACCATATCAAGAGCTCTGCATAACGCTGGCCTGTAGCTGCGATGTGGGAAAAGGTTTTGTGGTCAGATGAGACCAAGATAGAGCTTTTTGGCCAAAACTCAAAGCGCTATGTGTGGCACAAACCTAACACTGCCCATGCCTCAAGACACACCATCCTTACAGTGAAGTATGGTGGTGGCAGCATTATGCTGTGGGGATGCTTCTCATCAGCAGGGATTGGGCATCTTGTTAAAATTGAAGGAAGAATGGATGGAGCAAAATACAGGGAAATACTGCAAGAGAACCTGCTTCAGTCCGCTAAAAAACTGAAGCTTGGGAGGAAATTCACCTTTCAGGAGGACAATGATCCCAAGCACAAGGCCAAAGCAACATTGGAGTGGCTCAAGAACAAAAAGGTGAATGTCCTACAGTGGCCCAGTCAAAGTCCTGATCTCAATCCCATTGAGAATCTGTGGCACTATTTAAAAATTGCGGTCCACAAGCGTCGTCCAACCAACCTGAACAACCTGGAGCAAATCTGCCAAGAAGAATGGGCCAAAATCACTCCGACACTGTGTGCAAAGCTGGTACATACTTACCCCAAAAGACAAAGCTGTTATTGCAGCGAAAGGTGGCTCTACCAAATATTAATGTGTGGGGGTTGAATACTTATGCAAGCAAGATATCAGTTTTTTATTTTTCTTAAATATTTCCCAACATAAAACCAATGTCACCTTACAATAATTGATTTTGAGTTTCAGTGTTTTAAAATAAAATATCAAACAGAACAAAATTTCAATGTACCATTTGTAATTCAGTAATATGAGAGAATTGGTCAGGGGTCTGAATACTTTTGCAAGGCACTGTGTATATTATATATATATATATATAAATATAATAGATGGGCTTCAGTGAGTTACAGGAAAAATAATTTCTTCCGGGGTTTCTGTGATGTCAGAAATTATGAGACCGAAGGTCGAGTAATTTATAAAACTGTCACAGAAACCCGAGATGGAATTGTTTTCCTGTGACTCACTGAAGAGGCCCATCTATTATTTTTTATAATACATGGATACCCTTGTGATGCTAATATTAAAGACTAGGTGTTTTTCAGTGCTGTACAGACGTTCTATGTCGTTATCCGTTTAGTTTCTCTGATATACGAATGTACCAGCTTTACATTTTTTTTAACTTTTTTTTTTAAACATATTCTCATTTTGTTGATCATTAATGAACATTTCTGTACTGTGGGTATTGTCAAGCGATTGAAAATGAGACATTTTGTGTTTGAATTGAAAGTGATGGTCTCAAGGAGTCAAATGGGTCAAAGTTCAAGTATATTTTCCTCTATAGGAATTATCACTTTTTGACGTCACTACTGTGGTATTATCACTTTTCGAATGGCTCAGGATGCAAATATAGCCTTCAACCATGTATTTTTTTAAAATATATATATATATATATATATATATATATATATATATATATATATATATATATATATATATATATATATATATATATATATATAATCTAGTGGCCAATCCAGACCTACTCCAGTCTCATTACTTTAATCAACATGATCTCAAATTCAAACAGTGCAGCGATACCCGACAAAGACAGAAACGGAGCAACAACTGACTACATAGCAACAGATTTCTATCTGGAATAAACAAAATAACACCACAGAAATATCCGCACCTTCAGCAGTAGTACACACCACTCTTCATTTCTTATTCCTACACACTTATCTCAATCTTGTCTCCCATCTTTATTGGATTTAACCCTTCTTGTACCTACAGTATGCAGTTTCCACATTTTACATTATTTCACTCACTGACATATTTAGCTCACTTTAAAAAAAAAAAAAAAAAAAAAAAAAAAAAAAAAAAATTATGAGCGATAACCGATTCATTACTCTTAAAAGGGCCTAGTTTAGCACTTGATCACTTGGGGGTGGAGTCCACATTAATCCCTGGAATAAGAATACCAAAACTCATTTCAACACTGAAGACATTGACAAAGACTTCTAGTTGTAAAATCATAGATCTTTATATGTTGATTTCAATATTACATATAACATCATTGAGTGCTTGTGGCAATGTGCCCCGCCCCTGTGTGCATATTATGTGTTGTATGTTGCGTGCGTGTGTTAATGTTGGTGTATAGTCATTGGTACACGGGATATAAACGGGTCTGTGTTTCACATGTATTTAAAAATGCAGATTTGTATTTAGGCACGAGGAGGGCACAAATCACTTCACGTGCTGGTTAAATGTAATATGTGAGCACGGGGTTGCACAGAATTAATTCACGTGCTGGGATTCAAGTGAATAATTAATTAGTAATTGAATCCCAGCACAACAGTATATATAGACACATTTTCATTCACTCAGGGTTGGGTGTTCAGTGAGTGGAGAACGGGATTGGAGACGGAGGTAATAATAATAATAATAATAATAATAATAATAATAATAATAATAATAATAATAATAATAAATAGTTAAAATCTGCTCACCGTGTTTGTCTGTCTAGTCCATTTTGTTTGTCTTTTTTTGTTTTGGCGTATAGTGCCGTGTCCTGTTTTGTGTTCCAACCTTTTATTTTCTGTTCTGTTTATTAAATGCTGAGCGAAAGCATTCGCTCAGCTTCACCAAACCACACCTCTCTGTCTGTTTATTTCCTGCTTCTGGTCTGACGCCACCCACTCCGGCCGTCTTTGTGACAGTGCTTTACAGTTATGGATACAATGCTGGTTCCCCTCAGCATTTCTGAGGACTGACACCATGTCCACTGCTCCTTGGCTGTTACCTTTGCAATAGCTCATTACAACACTTAACATAACATGGCCTGTCTAGGTAGTTAAAACTACATGGGTGTCTCCCATAGTGAAATGTTGGTAGTCAAAAGTATTTAGAATGAAATGTGTAATTAACAATGCTCAATTTACCTCCTCTTTTCTTCCAGTAGACCTTCACCTGAAGCTGTCCGTCCTGGTAGAATGGAGCACCTATCTCTAGAGGACTAGTTGGACTTTTCCCTGTATTAGAGCTCAGAGTGTGGCTACCCCCTTTCCTTGTCTTTGAAGTGGTAGGCTGCTCCTCTGGAATAGAAATGACAGTATTTATCATAACCTAAGATAACCATGCAAACCAGAACACAAACTATACAAGGTAAAAAAGAACACAGACCAAAAGAGAAAAAAATAAAGCTACAAATCGTTTTATTCTTCACAATAGCATCTAAAAGATATTTCTATTTTTTTCCATTTTCATATTTGTCAAAATAACTGTCTTTTGTTTTGAAGTTCTTTTAATATGCATTTTGCGATGAGTGATATTTAGCTAATTCACAGCAGCTGGCACATTGGCATCAGCAACTTAATCCTGTTCTTTTGATGAAGGCAACTGACTTATACATTCTGTGATCTGGGTTCTGAAGCCATTTATGACACAGGCAGACAACACTAAATTCCACAGATTTAGAAAGAAAACCAAGCATACATGCTATGAAAATGCAATTAAGTTACTGAGAGGTTTTACTTTACATGCAGAAAACCTATTCATAAGAGCCAAAGCCATGAAGATGAACTGAACCTAAAGGCACGTGATGAACTAAGAAAATCATCAAAAAAAAAATCTAGCAAACAAACACAGCTAAGGAATGGAATGCTGTGGGTTTAAATCCAGGTCACTGCTGAGTATAGCTCATGTGACTACATGAAGGGCAGACAGACCAATTCGATTCCCTTAAGTCTTCTAAATAACCACAGCATGAAAACCAGTGTTTGCCACTCAGCCCCTTATCTCCAGCGTGACAGAAGACAGACCTGCCAGCAGTAACAGTACAAAATGTTACTCGATTGCCAAATGGCACAGATACTGGCAGAAAATGTAAAACTGTCATACAAAAAAGCTTACTTGTGCCATTTGCTCTCAATGTGCTGAAGTATAGGGAGACCTTTGCACTCTTCAGACGCACTTGTCCCCAGTATGTGATGGCCTGCAGTTCTACCATATAACTGCTGTCTGGCTGGAGCCCCTCCAGATCAACATAGTTTTGGGACTGTAATGGGTTGAAAAATAGAAACAATGTACACACATTACAAATACATCTTATTAAACGCAAGCCTGTGGCCTGTCAATGTCACCAAACTCCAAATCTGTGGAACGCTACACTGGCACTTCTTAATGGGGGGTGGACAGGTATTAAAACCTTGTGTCTTCACCACTGAAGTTTTAATATGGTGTCCTCCCACTATAATTTTGCAACCACTGGTATAAAAGATGCTTGAGGTCGCATCATTTGACAGTAAGAAACCAGCTCCAGATATGCATGTCTGAACATTTTGGAAGGCTTTGGTCAAAAACAGTGGTTTAGTAAAGACAATCTAATTTCAAGTACAGTAAATAACTGTCAAAAAGTGAAGAGATTCTAAATCAACAGTTCACTTTATTGCCTAAATGTGGAAGAAAGACACCTACTTCTTGGAAGTGTCTACTTTCTATAATTTCTTCATCCCTCAAGAAATGTTGTTTCTCACATGCCTGGCTTTCCAAATATTCACTTCTATACCATTAGTATTTTTGTTTAATGGGATTTGACTAAAATGTTCTTTACAAATCGTTCCTTATTCTCCATTAAAAACTGTCAAATCCAATGCTATTACATTTCTTTTAATGGATTGACACAAAGAAATAAATACCCCGTTGGTGGTCTTTCTTCTCTTTTTCTTTGCCGGCACCATGGATTTCCCACTGATAGTCCAGCTCCAGAAGACTTTGTAATGGTGGACTGGAATGTCAGGCTCCTCGGGAAGAGTCCAGGAGATCCTTGTGGAGAGGGAGCCGTCACCATTTGTGGTCATGTTCGTGATCCTCAGACTGGACGGTGTCGGAGGCGCAGAGGGATCTGCAATCAAAACGCTATTTAGTTCCAGCATGTACGATTCTCCAGACAAGATAAAAGCAAGCCTAAAGCCAGGTGAAGGAAGATTAAAACAATTATAATAATAACACAGAAAAGAATCTAGAATCACTCACTGTGAAAATAGAATAGAAAGCAATTAACAAGACATGTGAAGCTGCTTACTCTGACAACTTGAATTCCAGTTAAAGAGATATGCATTTACATTTTCATAGTATCTCATTTACATTTTCATAGTATCTCATAACACATGTGGTATATGCTTCTACTTCTGGCTGGAATTTGTGTTGCTAGTTGAATCGGCATTGAAATAGGTAAGGTATTTGTTAATCAAAATCGTAGGTAAGTTATTTGTTAATCAAAATCGTTGTCTGGTAAAGGTAAAGGCTGCACTTAAAAGAAAAAAAAAATGTAATTAAATTATCCAAACTGTGTTTGGGTGTGTTGAATTGTGAGGTTGATGAGATTATTGTGTTAAGTATATGGCTCCAGGCCTACAGGATAGTATAAATTGGCAATCAGTGTCTTAGAACGCCAGCCGTTCTAAGCGCCAGCCTTCGAAGGGCCACACAACCAAGGGCAGTCTGAGCTGTGGCAGTCAAAGCGAGGACAGGTGGAGCGAGGACCTTTTCCAAATCCCTCCCAATGGCTACTAGAGGCCTCATTCCCACTCTGACACCTAATGTCTGGATCCCCTGGACAAAGCGGGCTCACTCTTTCTCCACTCCTAGAATGAACACTGGTAAGTACCTGCTGCACATACCGTTACTAACCCCTTTTCCCCCTACGCTGCCTGCTACTAATTTGAAAATCTCTGCTTCTCAGCGAACTTATAACCGATACCAATCTTGATCTTATCTGTCTAGCTGAAACCTGGCACTCTGTAAATGACTTGTACTCGCTGCATCTAACCACCCCAAAGGGCTATTCCCTCTTTAACAAACCGCGCCTCACTTGCTAATTCTGTGTTTGCTTTCTCAGTTCTTTCTTTGCCTGCCTTTTCTTCATTTGAACATCTCGCCATCAAGCTCCCCTCTCTCATGTCCCTCACCCTTGCTGTTAACTACCGTCAACCTAAGAATAACTTTTGTTGCAGAGTTTTCAGAATTCCTCTCCCTCATCTGCACTTCTACTGACAAAATCCTCCTCCTAGGTGACAATATCTACATGCTTCCCTTGGGTCATCCGCCAGCACAGTCTCATGTTTCACTCCTGTGCTGACGATACCCAGCTCTACTTAAAACTCGACACTGGAAGCCCCTCTGCCATGGTCCGGCTCTTGGCTTGCATTCAAGACATTGAGGCCTGGATGTCTGCCAATTTTATTCAGCTGAACACCAGCAAATCTGAACTCCTTCTAGTAGGCTCTAAAACTCAACTTAGAATCTCAATATAGCTGCCCTGAACCTCAGAAACTGTCTGCTGCTGCCTTCCCCCACAGTACGAAGTCTTGGTGTACTTCTTGACAGCAACCTCTCCTTTGATGCCCACATCTCATCTGTGGACAAATCTTCCTTCTACCATCTTTGAAACATATCCAAAGTCCATCCCTACCTTTCCCTCCCGGATGCGGAGATACTTTGTCATGCATTTGTCTCCTCTCGACTCGACTACTGCAACTCTCTATATGGTGGTCACCATAAACCGACTGCAGCTAGTTTAGAATTCCGCTCCCAGGATCCTTACCAGATGTAAAAAAAACATGGACACATCACATTCCGTCTTGCCCAGCTGCACTGGCTACCTGTAAAGTTCAGGATTACTTTCAAAACTCTCCTGCTCACCTACAATGCCCTTCATCACACAAGTCCCGAGTACCTCCTCACCCTGCTGACCCGCTATGTCCCTGCCCGCAAGCTGAGGTCCTCCGACTCTGGCCTGCTTGTTATCCCCGCTTTGATGCCTGATGCTCTCACCGTTGCTCGCTTTAAATCAACTCTCAAGACCCACTTGTTCTCGCTTGCTTTCCATGCTCTTTAAGCCTGATATCTGCTATCAGCTGCTAGTTCATGTATTATGCTACTATAACATGTATTATGTATTTTTCACTATTTAATGTTTTATCCTTTTTTACTGTATATCATGTATTATGCACTTCTTTGTATTTTAAAGTATTATGGATTTTCTTACTGCATCTTTTAAAGCGCTTTGTGATGGTGGTCCACTATGAAAGGCGCCATATAAAATAAAGATTGATTGATTGATTGATGTTCCTTTTCAGTCACAAGAGCAACAGACAAAGGCTGAAGTTTTATTATAAATGATACATATAATAGGATATAATACATTTTTAAACAAATTAAATATGTAGTTGGTATTCTTTTAAGCCTCCATGCAACTAGAGGACATATATTGTTCTTGCTGTATTTTTGTACTCATACAAGTGACAGATGCTGGTAGTGAATTAAAAAAACATATTCAATTGAAAAAAAATGCACACTGGTAGGATGAACTTTGAAAGCACAATGCACGTTTGACTAGAAACTAATACGATCACATTGTTTAGAAGAATTGTTACATTTGCAGCAGTTGCAATACGTCCATAAACACTTTGAACCACCAAGAGGGTGAAGACAATGAAAGTAATATTTTGGCACTTCATTCTGTCCTATCCAACAATGTACTGCATGATTCATTTCATCTCTTGTTTTGGTATTATATTAATATAATTGAAACCTGTATGAAAATATAATGAAAAATATGAAAATCTGTATTGTTCCTTAACAATACCAGTGTTATCTAACAAATTGGAAATCCCACAAACAGTTTATACAGCACAGCTCTATGCAGTTGAATGCTAGATCCTGTTAAAAGAGGCCTTCACACGCAGAGGCAAACAAACGAAATGGTCCTAGTGCTGTACTAGTGCACGACTGATGAGGCAACAAGCAACAAATGTGTATGCTACTGGAGTTACAATTTTCTTTTCATTTCTTTTTCAAGAATAGGGCCACAGCATGAACAAAATTTTATGCTTGTTACACAGATACAGTTACTGATATTAGACTGATGGCAAGCCCAATATTTTTGTGATGATCCTAATCCACAGAAGGTTGATCATGAAAAAAAAGTATGTGACAACGAATCAGATATGTCACTGAAGAGTTGTTCACAGAGGGTTGTTATACACTAGGTAGAAAAACAGATAGCTAGATATACATGCTTGTGACATGTAACAGAATATAAAATTTAGATTGACTGACTGGTGTCAACATAGAAATGCAATGATGGCCAGATGTTTCATCATTATACTTCTTTGTTACACAGGAATGAGGGAATGTATCTGATGGGTAACCAAATACCCCTGAGCCAGAGAACTGCCAGAAACACACAGCCTTTAGCTTACTGCTGGAATCCTGTACCTGAGGACATGCAATTTACTTCTAGGCTGAAAGCTGATTCTGTGAAAATAATCAGTAATACTGTGTGGGTATATGAGCTGAATATCTAAAAGTAACTGAAAGACAAGTTCCTCATTCCTGTGGATTCCCTGGAGTGTGAAATTATAAATCAAAATAAATAAAAGAGTATGGTATCACTGCCGTTGAACTTGCTGGAGGAGCAGTGCACTGTATGTAACATGCAGAATTCAGTGTGTTAAAGATTCCCTCAGGCTCACGTAAGAGGGTTCAGAGGAACGACAATGTAAACTATATTAATCTCTTATTTTACAGTTTATTATCGCTTGGTCATTTAGTGTTGGATATTGCAGTTTTCTATAATGGTTGTTCAAACACAGGAACGACAAATTGGTTTGTATTCCAGGCAAAATTATGCTCATTGCATGTTTCCTTTTGTATTAAATAAATATGTTATTAAATGGCATACGGCCTGATTTTCAAAGCTTAGCAACTTTTTTTTTTTTTTGGGGGGGGGGGGGGGGGGGGGGGGGGGGTAAATGAATATATTCGAATCTGTGCAAAAACAGCATGACATTTAAAGTTAAAACACAGAATCAATGAAGATTTTTTCAAAGTGATGAGAGCAAGTACATCCATTAAACATAATGGAGAAATTAATTTCTTGTTATTTTTTTTCTTTTCTTTTAGGAGGTCATTCTGACTCCTGCTTTTTCATCGTGAATCTGAGTTATAACCTCACTTCAACCTGGGCTGTCATAGTCTGCAGCCAGTAATACCCCAAATTTGCAGTAAATCTGTATTCTACGGACCATAGCTGTGTCTAATCTCTGATTAACCAGCTTTATCAGGTGTTACATTTTATAAGGGCACTTTCTTAAATCACTCCTTGCTGTATCCTGAGATAACCAGCTGCTTTTCAGAATTCATTTCATGAGATGTCTGACAAAAAACTACATGCAATTGACTAGTTTACATAGATATGCCTTAGAAGGCAAAGACAACTGCATCTAGCCATTTTGTGTATATTCAAATATATATTAAAAGCGTGAGAGAGATTTGAGTGGGATATACTGTGTTTTAAAAGTGGAAATCTGATAACTCACTGGGATTTCTATATTAATGGAACAAGCATGCCAATGATATTAATCCCCGTCGCTGTAAATTCAGAATTAGAGTCATAGAAACATGAACAAGTACATCACCACAACCCACATCTACAGTATGAGCTTTGAGGTTCTCTTGCAAACCCGGACAACACTTAATTTAGGTCGAACTGTACATATAACTTATATAAGGACAGAAGTGATTTGTAATAGTTCTTAATGGTGTGAACGCTCTTTATGCACCAAGGGACCGTGCATGGGAACAATCAGAAGTGATTAACTGAATGATCGTGACTTGGAAAGCATCAATTATCTGTGTTTACTTTATTTATCAAAATAACAAAGAAAGGCTTGTTACAACAGATCCATTATCCTAATTCAAAACATGTTCACATGTTGCGCACAGTAATAAAGAGTTGCAAATATTATCTGTCCACGTTTCCCCTCCAATTAATATAAACTGTTGTAATGTGTGCCTAAAATCAGTTAAGTAGATTGTGCTTGAATTCTCACACAATTTGTTATCTTAGTATTTAAATAAAGCTTGTTCGATAAGTGCTAACTTGCTTAAATGCTATGTTTTTAATGTTTCAGTAATTGTAGGGGTCCAACACTTATTCAGTGCCCCATAACTGTAGGGGCACTGAATAACAGTTATCCTGTCTTTTCTAGTTTATTATTAGGAAATAGGGTATATTTTTATTTTACTTTAATCTACTATATTATTTTAAGTGTTTTAAGAAACAGAATTTTGGGTTGAAGCTAAATCCTCTGCGGCCATTAGATATAATATCTTCTGAGCATCTAAGTTTCTGTTTTTCGAACTTGAATTTTGAAGAATAAAATACTATTATAAATAAGCATGTTAAGTATGTATATACTGTACATGAAACATCCACTTATTTGAAAAATGTTTTGCCATTAGAAGGGACATTTAGCTCCTGTAAAAGAATCGCACTCACCGCGGTTCGTTGCCCCTTTAAAAAACACCGACCCAACACACAGAAATGGATTTTTAAGCGCGGTTGCGCAATTTTTAATGAAAACACAAAAACAAAATAAACAAAACAAACACCTAGCTCTCTTTGAACACTAACTAAAACAAAACAGGAACCTAAACTAAAACAGGACAGCTAAGCTGTTTACCTGTATGAAAACAAACAAAACAGCACACACACACAACAAAAAGGCTTCACTCTACCTTTTTCATTTTTTTTTTTTTTTTTTTTTTTTTAAATTACAGCTGTACCCACACACCAGCACAGTTGGGCTTCTACCCTCTTCAGCAGCCGCCCAGAGCAGACTGACTGCTCTCCTTTTAAACCCTGCACCTGGCTCCAATTTTCAATAGTAGCCAGGTGCAGGTAATGATTAATAATAAAACAATTAACAAAAACCATTAAACAATTAAAACAAAACCAAAATGTGCCTTCCGCACATGTTTTTCTAGAGAGAGGAATTAACCCCCTCCCTGCTGTCTCACACTCCATAGTAACCAATGCTGGCATTTTAAACATGTCGAGATTCTGCTGCATTTGTAAAAGGATTACTGCCCTGGGTACTGAAGGACATTTAAGGAAACAGCCATGCACATTGAAAATCTATAAAACGGCACACAGGAAACAGCTGCAATATGCAGTAAAAAAATTATTAGTCTCCAAGGGCCACCAAACAGAATTTTATTACAAGAGGTTGGTGTCTGTTCTGATTTTACTAACTCCAACATGGTGCTTACAGCATGAAGATCACAGCCTCCTCTTTTTTGTTAAAGCAAAGAATGTGGAGACCATTAAAATATGGAAAGTCTATTTTAGGACCCCTTTTCACCAAGTTCATTTTGAAGTGATAATTTGATTCAGAGTTTGTTTAAAAGATGAACCACAATCAGAATAATTAAAGAGGGGAGCTGGGTTTACATGAACTGCTGGTCTCGGCTCACTTGAGTTTCAATTCAACCTACGACTCAAATTTGGTCTAGTTTCAATAGCAATTGCCAGTGACTCTTGCAAGGAAACTGACCTGAATGCACAGCAGTGCTTGGTTTAGTAATACAGGTACCATAATTAAGATCAACACTTCAACTGTATTAAAAACAAGAATGTACTAATATTTCAGTATTAAAATAGCAACATTTGCCAACCATTTATTCTAAGGCCCTGGGTAACTTAAACAGAAGAATACAAGGTAGGGCATACTGTAGTGTACAGCATAGAAAACATACTGTAGTGTACAGCATAGAGAACATACTGTAGTGTACAGCATAGTGCCTCTATGTGAACGCCCCTCAACTCTAAGTACAGTATATTGATACTACATAGATTGCAGATTCATAAATCCTTCCATATTTCTACCTGCTTTAAAGTCTGCCCGATTTAAAATGACTGAGTTAATTGCAATCCTTAGTGGCAGTAATTGAAGATAAGTATCTGGGGTAAAAAGTGGCACACAAACCTTTGGAAGAGCGGAAGTGTTTGCTGGGGGCAGGGAATCCTCTTGTTCCATGGACGTTAACAGCAGCCACTCTGAACTGGTACCACCTGCTAGCCCGGGTGTCAGACAGTTGCACACGCTCATCTGTTGTCTGAGGGTCCGAAAGGTTAAATAAACTCACAAGAAAGGATCCTTCAGGTACCACACACATACTGTAAAATG
Source organism: Acipenser ruthenus (assembly GCF_902713425.1). Taxonomy (NCBI): domain Eukaryota; kingdom Metazoa; phylum Chordata; class Actinopteri; order Acipenseriformes; family Acipenseridae; genus Acipenser; species Acipenser ruthenus. The sequence goes on along the minus strand of NC_081196.1, from coordinate 41,676,179 downwards.
TCATTTTCACACTATATAAAATATCATACTTTTGGTTGTAAGGAAGTACTGTACCACCATGAACCGGCGACCTCCAGGCTATAGGGTGCATCCTGCACTCCACTCGGAGTGCATTTACCAGATGCGTACCACCATAAACTCTTGACCTCCTGCTTGTCATACCTGAGCCACAGTCTCCCAGTCAGTAGCATCATCTTCACTGGGGTGTATTCCGTAGTTCCATCGTCTCTGGACTACATAAAGCACTGGTTCCACAGAGATGTTGAACTTTGATGACCATTTGATCTCCAGCTGGCCAGATGGGTACTCTGTAAAGCTCAGTTCCTTCCTGGGCTTCAGCGGAGCTCCTAGAACACAAGGTTTTATTATTTCATTACTGCCATATGAACATTTAAACAAAGTATCATTCTATCCCTGTGCAAGCATTGATGAGAAACTTATAAGAAAAACAATATGTTTTTTGTAAAAAAGGAAAAAGTCCAATAACTGTAACTAGCACAGTGTCAACATCTTGGCTAAACCTACAATTACTCACCTTGAATAATTATTTATTATGAAAAATCAGAGATGCACTTTATGGTGCTTGGGCACTACTCATATTGATCTTTTTGTATTTGATAACCAAGGTCCACCAACTTATCATTTAATTAATGATGATTTTCATACAGTCACAAAATACAGCACCTCAGTTATTTCCATGCTATATGGTGGCCTTCAATCAACCTTTCCAGGGGCATTTTAAATTAAGGGGTCTAGAATTTTAACACATTTTAAGTTTGCTAATGCAGTGGTATTTGACTGGAAGTTTACTGGAATTTCATAAAACAGCAGTAAAACAGCCTAGTAGTTTTAGATTGAATCAACCTCCTAGTATGCACCATAAGCTGCTTATAATGTGTGCTTAATGTTGGGTAAAGACATATTTATTATAACAGTTCTTTCTGTACTTTTAAATAAGTATCACCTCCATGTGTGTCATATTGTGTTTAGTGTGCAGTCTGCAAGGAAAAGGCTTTGGCCCATTAATGATCAAAACCATTCTGTAAGATCAAGAAGGGAGAAACCAAGGACTGGACTTGTAGGCTGCTTACGATAAATATCTGCTTAACTAAGTGATACTGCTATTCACTCATAACAATTGAAGACATTCATTCTGGGCTTCCCTGGCTGGTGACTCCTTAGTGGGAGTGACTATAAATACATCTTTTACTGCTCTTTTCTCTTTTTGGGGTACTATTGCTTCATTAAAAACACCAAGAGCTGTCACTGAGTGAGTTAGATGTCTCCTGAATAGACATAATACAGTTCTGTAGCCACCCCCGCAAAAGTTTTGGAAATCTCATACAATACCTTGCTTTCACTATGATTATCACTTTTGTAAGACACCCTTTCATTATTTTTACATAGATGAAGCTCTTGGGTTTGTTTGAAGTTTACCACTTCCACCACTCATACTGCCTAAACATCAACAATCTACTGACTCCTCTAGGCAGCAGCCCACTCAAACAGCTCACTTCGATGAGCAAGTAGCAACTTGAAAGCGATGTGCAGAATCCGTCTTCGAAGCCTGTTGACCGAGCTTCCGCATTTTGGAAAACCAAGTCTTATCTAATCCAGAGAAAATACATTTGATTTCTTTCATTTCCATCCGGATAATGATGTATAATAATTCCACCAATTTGCATGTTAGAATATTCCCCCATCTGCTTTGTATTCAGTGCTGTTGGACTTCCAAGGATTGGTAGTAACTAACCCTCTCTGGTAGATGTAATTGTATCCAGATGGGTTAACTGAGGTATAAAGAGCAGTCAAGCTCTGAATGTGTTTTTGACTGATTTTGCACACACACATACGCACGCAAACACAAAACCAATCAGCATTGCAGCCAGATATACAGCAGCAATCGTGCCTTTGTATTATGTATATGGTTAGCCTTTCATCTGTCATGAAGAAATAAGTCTGTGGTAATCTTTGTAAATCAATAAACCCAATCAAAGGGGGTTGTCTGTCTTATTAATTATCCAATAAACTTTTAACATTGGTTAGGTTTTGACGGATGGACCTTGACTTCTATAAATCATTTTAAAAAGCAGAAAAAATAATGAATATTGTCACAGCTCTAGTTTGTAGATTTAATTAAATGCAAACCCCCCCCCCCCCCTTTTTTCAGCCCAGATGAAATATTGGATCAACATTAAAATTATCTTTTACATCTCCTACATGGTAAATTTTAATTTACCTTAAATTGTGCTAGTTCAGAAATTGTTTTTTGCAGAGATTCAGATTTATTCTGAGTTAATATTTCATCATATCTTACTTTTAGTGTGTGCTCCATCTTAAAGATGCATAAACAACATTTAAAAAAGCTTCTGGGAGCTTGGCTGGTATCTGCTGCAACAGATAATCCTGAAGCTGGTAAAGATTACTACTGTTGTATGTGACGCAGCATTGCTTTAAACAGTTAGAGTGTACATCGGTTCACCTGCCCAATGATTTAATGTGACATGAGAAAGAAGCAACCAAAGAAACATTATCTGGTCATAATATGTAAAACACTAATAAGGTGCCTTGTAGGAGATTGTATCTTATATTCAGGTGATGATGTAAAAATATAATACATAGGCAGAGTGATGAGCCACAAATCTCATAGATCAGGTCCAATCAGAGTTCTGGATTACCCAGCACAGACCTGGGAAACTAGGAAGGAACACAAAAGGATCATGAAAAAGCCACTGGTATGCCAAATAGATTTCACCTTCCAATTAATAGGCAAAGAGGCTAACCACTAATTAATAGGTAATGAGGTTAACCACTAATCCACTTTAGGAATAAAATAACATTTGACCTTGTCTCCCCTCTGGATAAACTCAAGTTATAAGTCTTATACCTTCATCCAGCTATGTAATATGAAAGCACCAGGCATGTGAGCAACAGTGGTGTGAGCTCTGGAACAAATTGGACTGTTGGCATGCCAGTTTTTAGATTACAGCAGAGCCTTTGATTCTATATTATCTTCAAACACAGGTACTGTACATTACCTTAATTTCTACCTCAAAATCATGTTCCTCTCAGCCTGTACCTTTCTTACAGCTCCCAAAGAAACTCATTCAGTGCAGCAATAACAAATCACCCCTTTCCAGGACCTATGGAAAAGCCTTCCAATATATTTTACTTTAGAGAGTTTGCTACAATTTATGTGAACAAATTAATGATACTGAATGTCAAGGTTCACTAAGCCAGTACACCCAGACAGCTGCTAAATGTTCTAGAGTTCCAAGTATTTCCTCTAATCCATCACTTCCACAAGGTTCTAGGAGTGCCAACAGCATAACAAATTATAATGAGAATTTACAGCATGGCCAAAAGTTTTGCATCACCCGAGAATGATCTAATTTTGCTTCATGAAGTCGAATGAAACCTACTGAATAATGTTACGTTAACATATTAAATTACATACCGCTTTGTAGTTTTCCCATATACTTAACCAAAAACTGACAAATTGAAAAATGTGACATTTCGAAACATGAAAACGTGCAATTTCCAAAAAGATGTCACAAATCTTGACATGCGTTACTCAATTAGAAGTAATCAAAAGGTGACAATTAGTAGTGGTAGTGAGTAGATTTAAGCTACATAAGCATGATTTTACATAGATTTTGTAACTTCAGAGCAAGGGGAAGAGCCATACTTCCTCGGAAACATGTGCAGCCATCATTGCACTTCATGAGGAAGGCTTTAGCAGTCAGCAGAGATCATGCCAGCCAAAGCACAGTATCTAAGATCATCCAGAAATATAAGAAGACTGGAAGCTGTAAAGCTGCCCCCAGGTCTGGACACCCAAAAGTCAGCACTGCTCGCCAGGAACGCCACCTATGCCATTCAATTTAGAGATATAGTACGGCCAGTAGTGTCCACTTACTGCGGCAATGAAAAAAAGTTGGATTGAAGGCATCTCTTGGAGAATAGTCTAGTGTCAGAGAGGCCTGCTAATAAGCCCCTTCTGAGCAAGAAAAAGATTGCCTGAACTTTTGTCGCACATACAAAGACTGGGCCAAAGTAATTTTCGCTGACCAGTCCCCCTTCAGCTGTTTTGGGAACCGAGGTGGATTAAGAGTTTGAAGGCGCAAAGGAGAAAGATACGCCAGAGTGTGCTGTCCCAATGACGAAGCATCCAGAAACTGTCTGTATCTGGGGATGCTTTTCTGCCAAAGGCACAGGATCCCTACACGTTTTACACAAGGGGACAGCTATGAACAAGGACTGCTACCTGAAAACACCGTGCCTCATTAAGTCCATGCCTGAGAGGATTAAGGAAGTCTTAAACACAATGGAATGCACTGCAAATACTAAGTAATACTATTATGGTTTCTGGTAGACTTTTGCAATATCATTTTGTAGTGTTTTTGATTACACAATGTTAAATAAAAGATCGAAATATTGTTCATATTCACTTTTCTCAATCCTAAAATTCTAGAGTGATGCAAAACTTTTGGCCATAGCTGTATTGGGTACATAAATGAAAGTGAGGAAATACTAAAAGGCTGAATACACTCCTTGATGATGTTATTGAAATACAATTGCAAACATGTTGTACTGCATAGAATTGTTGGTAAAGTTTATCTACAGATTCCCTAGTCCTTAACATAATAAAATCATGCAACCCCAGTCAGTATACCATACTGCAGAATACAAAATTAATTCAAAAGTATCTGGCTTCATAGGAGATACTGGTGACTGATGCTGGAACCCTGAGACCAGTGTTTCTGCTGGCTCTATCAGCAGAGGGGACTGACTTATCTGTTTAAAACTCAACTCAGTCAGCTACCCAAGAGAGTTCATTATACGCTTAGCTGCTGTCTCTCTTCAAACACCTCTGCCTAATAGCCTCACCTACTGGGAGAGGCAGGGCTGAAAGAGCAACTGCAAATTGCCAGTTAATGCTTACTCTTTATTCAACAATACTGGAAACTCAGCCAATGTGGGATTCATCTTTTTACAGCTCATATTTACAGTATGTGGTTTGTACTTAATCTATTATTATTATTATTATTTATTTCTTAGCAGACGCCCTTATCCAGGGCGACTTACAATTGTTACAAGATATCACATTATACATTATTTCACATTATACAGATATCACATTATTTTTACATACAATTACCCATTTATACAGTTGGGTTTTTAACTGGAGCAATCTAGGTAAAGTACCTTGCTCAAGGGTACAACAGCAGTGTCCCCCACTGGGGATTGAACCCACAACCCTCCGGTCAAGAGTCCAGAGCCCTAACCACTACTCCACACTGCTGCCCTCATCTAGGATGCACATGTGTCATTTTGATTTTTATGGTTTAATAAAACAGAATCATTACTGTATATGTCTAAGCATATACTATTTACATGGTATTACAGACCCTACTCGCACCACCTAAATGGTGAAACATTACCCTGTTAAGTTAATGGCAATCCCTTGGTTTTAATGTGTGTTTATATCAAATTATTTAGGAAATGTAGATATGGTAACAATCTTTTTGATTGTTAATTCAATAAATACACCCCACATGTCCTTAGTAGATACAGCATTTAACAGCCTAAATCTAACACAATAACTTAATGACTACGATTCTTATTCAGGTTTGGGCTATTTTAGCAGATTCTGTTAAACTGTTTGACTTTCATGCATGTTTCAATTGAGATCTAAGTAACTAAAATATAATTTGTTGATGTCCGTTTACCACATTCTTCTACACTTCCATGCACTCTGTTTAATGAGAGAGCAGGTCTTTTTGTTTACATCCCCAAAGGGTAGTTTTAGATAAGAGAAACACATACTCTATTACTCTGTGTAGACAAGTAGGTACTGTATGTGTCTGCTACTACAATACTTGAAGCAGTAGGGTGTTGTTCAAGCTACAGTTCAGAAAATAAAATAAATTTTTATATATATATATATATTTTTTTAAAGTACTTTAAGTTTATTTGAGGGGTCCATAATACTAAGGTTTAGCATCCAGTTTACACAAATATCAAGATATTAAATTTTCAGATGCCCTGTAATTAAATATTTTTTAAAAATACCATCACAGACAGTATTATTACTGCCATTTAGTAATTTACTTTCCAATTAGAGTTTATCAAATGGACTCCAGTTTGTGGAGCCAACCCAGTATCAGCTGTATCCTACAACAGGCCATTTCTATGAACTGTCAATGTAAATGATACTAATGTCAATTTAACTGTAACACATATGGCTTACTAAATAATTATACCTATAACTATTGTGTTTACTTGTGCAATATTGAAATACTGTAATTTTTATATATATATATATATATATATATATATATATGAAAAAAAAGTAATCCCTTTGCAGTCCATTGAATGTGCCATTGCCTGAACACCCATTTGTGATTGAACAGATTGATCAAAACCATTAAAACACTTAGCAAATTACTCCCCATGTGCTTTCCTTAAGGCCCTCTTAATGTTCTTTCTGCCTTTTTTCACCCCCCCCCCCCCCCTCCTTTTGTACCTCCAACAGTAACCTTTCAGGTGCATCTCATTAATTCGCTCCCACTACTCCTCCCCGTTTTTAGATAGCACCTTAGAAGCCCCCTTTTCTCCTAGTCTTCTTCAGGGTCCTCTGGGCACATCACCTTCAGACCCGCTGTTCATTAACGAAAACGGAGCAATTGTCACCCGCCATTGGTTCCGTTTTCACCTTTCCAGGTCTGGATTCGCGGCTGAGCAGTTCTCCGGTCATTCTTCAGGATCGGAGCAGCCTCTTCAGCTTCTCGCCACAGAGTTCCAGACTCCCTCATCAAACAGTTAGGTTGTTTGTCCTCCAGTGCTTACCAAGTTTACATTAGAACAAATATAATAGATCTTAAATGCTTTTACAAACATGTGTTCTTAAGCGTTAGTAGCCTGCCCGGAGGAAGTGCAATTGGATCAGCCATGGATTCCCAGAGGTTTATTTCCCAACTGGGGTTTTGTTTTCCTCTCCTGAGCGCTGACGGTCACTTATTAAAGGTTCTGTGTAATTTTGCATTCCGCATTATTCCCTACTGAACTATATCCAGTGCATGCTTGTAATGCCAGGAGCAACCAAACATGTGATATGAGGCCTTACTTACAAAACTTTAACTCATGAGTTATTTTTTGGATGTTTATGTGACTGTTTACATTAATTAAATAAAGATGGTTTTTATTAAACTTTTCTAGACTAGTGTTAAAGAAGCCTTAATTTTAAAACTTGATATAAATCCTATTGGACAATAACATCTGTTGTTAAAGGAAGGTGATGTTACTCCCACCATATTTGTATCTTTAAGCATGTATGATCTACAGTGTCACTATCTTGACTTACCCTTGTACAGATTTTTTGGTAGCTGGCAGGTGTGTCCACAGCCATTGGAGCAGCATTTCTTCACCGTTGAGCACTCACTGTCATCCTCACAGCTCTCCACGCAGGCAGCAGCAAATCCACTGGCTTTCTCTGGGGCTGGGCAGTCTCCCTGCTTCAACGACTGGATGGATTTCAGGAACTCACAGCTGGTCAGACACTCATAGTGTTTCTTGGGAAACAGAGGCTAGGTGGGGTAGAAAGAAAAATACAGAGAATACAGTGGCTTCTTCTCACTCCCATTTCTCATCTAACTAAGAAACACGGTTATGGAACAACAGTGCATGTCTGAAATATGTTTAGCTTGCCTACAATAGGTTAAAAGCTTAAATGTGATGTCCACACGTTTCAACGTCATTTTTACCTTTTTTACCTTTTTAAGTTTTACCTCTACATTGTCTACAACTGCTACTAGATTCCCACAATTATTCAAACATTATAAAATCATATTATACATGTTTTTCTCAGTCAGTGAAAACAGTAAAAGGAAAAGTGCCTGAAGGTTGGCGTACCTCGCATAAGTTTTGGCACTGATTCTCCTTCAAATCCCAGGCTTCTTTGCAAGGCTCCAGGCACTGAAAAGAGAACAAAGCATCAGCCTCAAAGACGCCACATCAAAGAGGAAAGAAAGACACAGGTTTGTGCCTGCGGCTGGCCTGTTTAATACTGAGCCACTTACAGTGTATCTATGCATGCTGTATATTCAGTTGGATACAGTGAAGAATTCTGAATAAATGTCTAATAATGTGTACCACTGCACTTGGTAAGAAAATAAAGTTTACATGAGCACAGAGCTCCTATCAGATAGGGGTTATTAAGGCGGCAGAGTTTCCTTCTGGCTTAAATCAAGGAGCACACTTTGAGGATTTTGTTTCAAATATACTTGGAGAAAGCAGGTATCTGATATACTTTGGCACAAACACCAATGTGTGTTCTTTAAATTATTTCTTACTGGGAAGGTCTTAGTTAGTCATTACTGAAATATTTTGAAGCATTTGGAATATGACTGAATGAGGGCAGGTAGTACTGCATCGTATGTCTTTACTTGCAGTTTGTTTTGTTTTTTCAGTTAACAAGTACATTAATTAATTAGGTTTGCCATAACTCTTTTTTTTTTTATTTAGTGGTAATGCCAGTTTCCAGGCAACCCAAACCCACTAGATCTGTTTCATCAGGATTCACTGTATTTGTACTGTATTTAGTACGGGTGTCAGATTAAACATTTACACACTTCAGTTTAGTTTACTACAAAGAAACTAGTTGAAACCAAACTGAACTTCTAAATTAACTGAATGTTATTCATGGCTTTGTTACTTGAACAGTTTATTTTTGTACATTTGGTATTGCTAACTAAATGGTGTGCACTGTTTTACCAATTACAGTGCTTAAAATTATCTGTGGCATTTTTCTACTGCAGGTTCAAAGTAATCTACAAACACAATATTCAAAAGACTAAAACCTGACATCTCCTGGTAAAATAATAACTGTGTGACAGATTAAACTGCGAGTTGTGAGACATGTAACAATCTCTTTCTATGCTTTGCACAAACCACAATTGACATCCTTTTAATCTTATTGACAGTATGCTAAATTGATCAGGCTTTCACAACCACTGTGTTATGCCAGGACCACACTATGTTTGCAATCATAACACAGACCACTGCTCCCACAGCCATGCCTAGAAACTGAGCCCCCATACTTTTGGCTACAGTCCAGCAGAACCATAAGTAAAATACAAGCTAATGATTTCAAACCCACATTATCATGGATTTGCCAACACATTTCACATGATAAACCAACCTTGCTTTCCAAACAGCATGACAGCTACCATTCTGCCACATTTAAGCCATTAGTGATTTCTCTGAAGGTAATTTAATAAGGATTGTGTAACATAAAAAGGGAAAATCAAAATGTAGTGTTTTTTTGTAAACTTTATCATGACAAGATCTGTTTGCGTATTACATTTTCTGCTTATTATTAATCTGTAGGTTATGAAATGTCATTGAGAGCAATTGAAAAACAATGTAACTACAGTACACCCTCGCTATAACGCCCTTCGGCTATAACAAACCTGGCCCCTGGACCCTGGACCCCAAATAAAAAAAGATCATAAACACACTGTCAACATCCCTGTCTGTATGCACGGGACGCCACCTCCTCAATGAAGTAAATGCTTTCGTCTTAAGAAAAAAATGCGCGCTGTATAACTATGACTCCGCAACAAAAATCGTTTTATGTTGCACAAAGCTGGAAACTATATTAATCGTTTGAAAAAAGGAGTAACGCAGGTATGTCTCTATCGTGAATATAGGTTGCCAACCATGCGGCAAAGCAACATTGATTAATAAATAAATAAAAAACAACAAGAAAAAACAACACTTGAGGATCCGATGAACTTTTCTTGTCGGGTTGATTTGGAATAAAAGTTCAGTTTGGGATTCTTGCATGTTGGATTAAGATTTGGTGCACTTTGAAACGATTCATGTCAGACTGATTTTAAATAAATTTTCAGCTTCAATTTGCGATTTGTGCTTTCTGTACTGCGTTTTAATTATTTAAAGAATAGGATAAAGCAGTCAGAATACTGTACACATGAGACGAACAGGTACATGTAATTCTACTTTTATTCACAATCTCATCTCATTTACTTACTCCAACAGATTATCGTTCATTTTGATTGTCCTTTCGCTATAACAAACCCCTCGCTCTAACAAACAAAAGGCTTGGACCCCAACAGGTTCATTATAGCGAGGGTGTACTGTATTTTCTTGCACCAACTTACAATCCACCCGCAATGTAAAATATACAGTATATCACCTTTTTGCATTAAACTTGTACGTATGTCTCTTTCATGGTGTCGATTTATCTATGATATCCAATTCATGGAATTTAGTGTAACAGGCCTGAAGCATCTTAACCACTATGCAAAAGAGCTGGGCTTGTTTGCATGTGTGCTTATAGAGCTTTTAACCTCATTTCACTGACAAGGTTCAGTACCCGCAGTAGTGGTACATAACGCACAACACTATCTGTTACAAAAGTCTTAGCACTGATTTTATTCAAAGTTCACTGTCCTACAAATTCCTTGAGTGCTCTTTGCATCTTTTGCCTCATCCAAGCCTTCTCACTGCATTTCTAGATGAAAATGCTAGACACAGTGCTCACCCACACTGCCTTGCCCACATGCTTTAACCAGTTATTACTTTCAAAGAAGGGTAGTACATCTCCTACCCCATACTCTTTCAATCAACCTGAGAGACCCTGTCAAAAGTGCCAACAGGAACCACCTGATGTGATGCATGATGGAGAAAACTCATAATAGTCATCAACATACAAATCAGTGGTAGAGCAGTTATAATTACTGCCATGCAGGACTGGATCAAACTTGACAATCTAGAAGGGACCAGCTTCATATTCCAGCCACTATGTATATATGACATTTTAATTACATCTTCTAAAAGTCTTGACTATGTTATTACTTAACCTGCTGTAGAGTTTATTTGGTTTTGACGGTGGTGGACCACACACATATCAAAGCCCAGAAGCAGCAGGACACTCAGATTTGCAGCTTTGAAACAAGTTTCTTTTGAGAGATCTGCATTTGCCCGACACGTCTAATTTATACTAAGCACAGTGTCTTAATTAGCACTTGTCTGTTTCCGCTCTCGAGTTCATTAGTGCCACAGTGAAAGTTCTGCAGATTGATTATGTAAGTGGCTGGTTGTAGAACCACACCTTAGTGCCAATTAGATCACCCACAAATGGCAGAAGAACTTTGTTGCAAACTTGTAACTATTTGTATGAATGTTCATTTTTTCCACAAATTAAAAATAGGATAACCCTTTACAATTCAGATATAATTCCATGTGAATATAAATTGAAAAGTTCCTAATACAAAAGATCTTCAGTCAACATATCCACCTTTACGTCATTTACTGATGAAAAAACCACAACACATTTTAATGTAATCTTTGTAACCAGTACCAAGTCTCTGGAACCAGAGAAGCTAAATTCTGGAATTTCCCTCAGGGATACCAGTTTTAAATGCATGCAACACTGTAACCTTTCGTAAATGTCATACATAACATTACAATAATACATTTAATAAAATAATTTTTTAATCTTTATGAAATGCTGCTATGGGATTATTCTGTATGTTGTCCAACAGCAGCTGCAAAAGCAGATGTCTCCGTGGAGTACAATAATGACCTCCAAGATAAAAACTGTGAACACTTCAAACCTCCCATAACTACAAAATGCTGTGTGATTATTACAGTTCTCTTCACACTCAAGACAGCTGGCAGTTTATTTAACATCCCTTGCTATATATACAGTAAACAAAGCGCACTGTCTAGTAATATTGCTGCTGTGGGAAAAATAACAGGCATTATTGCAGAGAAAGTATTTTTAACATTAGGTAGATAGATTATGTTTACAATTAGGCATGCTTAAAATTCAAAAGGTAGAGCACACAGCACACAGTCACACTAAAGAATCAAGAAGGGCAGTTAACATATTTAAATGACTGGTAAAATACATCAAAGCTGCTGGAGTATGTCCATTATTTTGTCATTTAAAATCTTTTTAAAAAACAAACACTAAACTTTAAAGCTGCAGCGTCCAGTGTAAAACCACACCATGAGAAAACACATTTGTAGGTGAAAAATGCTAAAATAAAAGTCGCTACATTTAAAAAATATATAAACACATTACATTTTTGGTCCACTAAAATAAACGCCTTTACATAACCTCTGCAAGTAAGAAATTGTAGGGTCTAGTGTGACTACACAACACAAAGTAATAAATTAACATCCAAACTAGCACTAGCATTAAAATGTTCAATACAAAAAAATTGGATTATAGCGTAACAGGAAAGAATAAATCAGACTGCTGAGCCTGTACCATCTGATCCGAAACCACCAAACTTCTTCATTATCTGGACTTACGATAACCCTAACCCTAACCCTGAGTCATTCATTGCACAGAGCAACTACTTCTAGGCAGTTTTTTTTTTGTTCACGTGAGCCGCGATATTTCCTCTCAGGCATTATTTGTGCATGGTTATTAAAAATTGTGAAAATTTGACTTTCAGCTAAAATTTGAGGGGGCTCCCGAGTGGCACATTCAGTAAAAGCACTCGCTAGAGTGCAGGATGCGCTCTATAGCCTGGACGTCGCGAGTTTGAGTCACAGCCGACCGTGGACAGGAGCTCCTAGGGGGCGGCGCTCAATTGGCCGAGCGTCGCCCAGGGGGAGGGAGGGTTAGTTCAGCCAGGGTGTCCTCGGCTCACCGTGCACCAGCGACCCCTGTAGTCTGGCCGGGCTCCTGCGGGCTTGCCTGATAGCTGCCAAGAGCTGCGTTGTCCTCCGACACTGTAGCTCTGAGGAGGCTGCACGGTGAGTCTGCAGAGTGTAAAGAAGCAGGCGGCTGACGGCACACGCTTCAGAGGACAGCGTGCGTTCATCTTCGCCCCTCCCGAGTCAGCGCAGGGGTGGTAGCGGTGAGCTGAGCCTAAAAATAATTGGGCATTTCAAATTGGGGAGAAAATAATAAAAACTAATTGGCAATGGCTAAATTTAAAAACAAAACAAAAAAAATGGGGTGAGAAGATCGTTCAAATAGTAGTGTTGACTCGGCAGAATCTGGTAATACAAATTACTTAATACTGCACATTTCAACTTTTCTGATTTTGACAAGTGCGAACCAGGATCTGTGCAGAGTCTTTAAATAACTGTCTAGTTTTTATTTATTTGCCAATTAATTGCAGAACACATTTAAAATGCAAACAGTAAATCCACAGAGAGCAAATTTTCCATAGGAACAAATCTGAGGACACAGCCTGTGAAAACCAATCAAACTACAGTTCAGAATGATTAAATATGGGGGTCATTAGCATTAAAGAAATATATCTGCAAACCGTATCTACTACAGCACGCTCTGTATAGATGTAACACATTAGTTAAAGTAGCAATAAAGGATTCATAGGAGCCTCGCTGATCCCAAAGGTTGCTGTGAAATCTCCTGTAAACACCAGTGTATCCAGATCATGATCCCTCCTGCAACAATCATGTCTGTCTATAATGTTTACTGGAGTAATTCTCCTTCTCCCTCAACTCAGATAAAGAAACAAATCATTCTACAAAATACATTGAAAGGTTTTTATTCCTCAAAAAATTGAGCAAAATCGTATCTTTTAACGAACAAGGTGGTTAGAGAACAAGGGTCTGTTCTCGTTCCAACACCGTGGCTACTGATGTGAAACCACTCAACTATTTTTACTGTATTACTGTTTTCTTTCTGCCTCCTCACCAAATGCATGATGTCAGCCATACAGCAATTTGAGGTTTAAAACCAAATAGTTTTGTAGACAGGTTTTTTTTTTTTTGTTTTTAAGAAGGCACTTTGATCAAGCTTAATTATAGTCTAGGTTTTGGCAAACACCATCATAAATAATATCATTACCCTACCACGTTTCAGATGTACTTATTTTGAAAGATAATATGATGTCTGTAAATGTACATATTTTGGAGTATTAAGGTAATAAAAATGTCACATGCATTGATTGCCACTCCTTCACATATATCCTATGCACTAATAAAGCTTACTTTTCACGTGTGAACTTCAGATTAAAGCATATGTTATGCAATTACTTTGGTTTCAGCTGATACATGAACGATAACCTCTTCATGGAGGCCTGTGGAGTCTTGAAGTACGTACCACTGTGTTCATATCCTCCCAAAGCTTGCTAACACTGTCCTTCAAAGAGGCATGTACAGTATGTGTTATATGTCATTTAAGCGGTCTAATGAAGGTGATTATACTTACACTTGTCTTTAATCCTAGGGTGCTGTAAGGAACATTATATGAAGGATGAAATTACAGATTTTTAAACCGCAATATAGAAATTCAGATTATTCGTTTTAATGAAAGTTGGAGATGACTGTAATGTAATCGCATGCAGTAGTGTCGATAGCATTTTGTTGATGTGGGGTGCAATTGTGCACAATTGTCCCCCATCCCACAAAGATGAAGTCTTCCATCAAATATGTATTTTTAAATAAACATACACCTTTGTATGTCTCATAGTTTTTGGGCCCCTTCTCTTCAATATCTACATGCTTCCCTTGGGTCACCTCATCTGCCAACACAGCCTCATGTTTCACTCCTATGCTGACGACACCCAGCTCTACTTAAAAAACTCGACCCTGGAAGCCCCTCTGCCATGGTCGGGCTCTCGGCTTGCATTCAAGACATCGAGGCCTGGATATCTGCCAATTTTCTTCAGCTGAACACTAGCAAACCTTAACTCCTTCTGGTAGGATCTAAAACTCAACTTAAGACTCTCAATATAGTTGCCCCGAACCTCAGAAACTGTCTGCTGCTGCCTTCCCCCACAGTACGAAGCCTTGGTGTACTTCTTGACAGCAACCTCTCCTTTGATGCCCACATCTCCTCCGTAGTCAAATCTTTCTTCTACCATCTTCGAAACATCTCCAAAGTCCGTCCCTGCCTTTCCGTCCCAGATGCCGAGATACTTTGTTATGCATTTGTCTCCTCTTGACTCCTGCAACTCTCTATATGGTGGTCTCCCAGCATGCACCATAAACCGACTGCAGCTAGTCCAGAATGCCGCTGCCAGGATCATCACCCCATCTTGCCCAGCTGCACTGGCTACCTGCTCACCTACAATGGTCACTCTCCTGCTCACCTACAATGCCCTTCATCACACAGGTCCCGAGTACCTCCTCAACCTGCTGACCCACTATGTCCCTGCCTGCAAGCTGAGGTCCTCCGACTCTGGCCTTTGTTATCCCCAAGCAAAAGTGCACCACACTTGGAGAACGCTCGTTTAGCTTCATGGCTCCGATTCTGGAACTCTCTCATAGCTTTGGTGCATGATGCTCCCACCGTCACTCGCTTTAAATCAACTCTCAAGACCCACTTGTTCTCGCTTGCTTTCCATGCTCTTCAAGCCTGATATCTGTTATTAGCTGCTGTGTTGCTGCTACTATTTCATCTATTATGTTACTATCATGTATTATGCACTTTCCACTGTATTTAATGTATTATGTTTTTTTTTTTTGTTTTTTTTTACTGTATAGTATGTATTATCCATTTCACTGTGTTTAAAGTATTATGGATTTTCTTGTTACTGCATCTTGTAAAGCGCTTTGTGATGGTGGTCCACTATGTAAGGCACTATATAAAATAAAGATTGATGATGATGATGATGATTGAGTTTTTAAAGCTGGACAGGTAATCATCCTCAATTAAGACTGCAGACAACTTACCTGTACTGATACCACTGCAATTGCATCTCAACAAAGCATCACTGAAACACAGTTTCCTCACAGCTGCCTATTGGTTATTTTTTCTGCTGGATCAATATCAAGGGGAAGCCATTTAGTCTTGCAGTAGTTTAAAAAAAGGAAATTGCTACATAATATGTACACCAGAACAGCACCTAGCAAAATATTTTGCATGTCGACGCTCTTGCGTTTTTTTTGTGGTGTGGTACCCCAAGAGTGACATTTTCTGCATTACCAAGTAGTCACAGCCATGGGTGCCTTTCACTTCCAATTTCACGCTGTAATAAAATGCAGCAGTTGTTGCGCTGAGGGAAACCTGAAAGGCTTTTTGTGATCCCAATTTGACGGTCAGATTAAGCACTGGGTTCTGGCAGCAGGCATCTGTGCTTCTTCCAACAGTACCGACACAGAAGTAGCTGCCTTAGAGCAAACTTCCCAGGAGGGCACAATTATTCTGTGCAACTCAAACGAGAGTCTGGAAACTGTACAAACTGCTCCTTTCCAAGTGGATGCCCCAGAAATGGAAACTATGACACATGTGAAGAAGGCAGAAAGAAATGATGATCTGAACTGTTCTTCTTTGCTCTTGTATATTAGGCTTGACATACAGCCAGTAGATAACTCCTGCCTGGACTGTAGCCACGACTGCAGTAATAACAATTTAAACAAATTCAAATGCATTTTAGTAATTATCATGATTAGAAAACTGCAGTGTTTGTGTATGTCAGGATCAATTTGACAGAAAGTACATGCCTCCGGGTATGTGTGTGTAATATATATATATATATATATATATATATATATATATATATATATATTATATATTATATATGACACACACCCGGAGGTATGTACTGTGGTTTGTTGTGTGCTGTTTTTTTTTTTTTTTGTAACCATAAGCAATCATAATCCTGACTTCTACAATAGCTTGCTTGGACTAGCAGCAGAATACTTATCAGACCTAATCTAATCTAATGCCACTAACCACCTCTTACAATGCTTAGACACACATCTACAGTAACCCACCTAACTGCTGATTAAACCTGCTAATGGAATACCCCTCCAACCTCACACAAAATCAGTAGCTCAGAGACTGTCTTGTCAAAAACATTCTCAAGTAACAGTTGGTCTGTTCCCAGTTTCATTGCTGACTCATTCAAATAACAGGAGTTAATGGTTCCAGTTGGTCACTCACTCACCGCAGCAGGGCAGGTATCACCTGCCATCACCATTAAAAACTTGAACAGAAACACATGTATAGTCTAGGCTAGCCTGCCTTTCCACACCTACGCATATAAAAAGTCAGCCTAACTCTAGTGGTCTGATATAATGCAACATGTTTTGTTTGTTCTAGTAGAACATTAACATCGGAAGCACTGTAATCTAGATGCAGATTATTTTCAGCCTTTGGGTGTATAAATTGCTGTCTTGGGTTTCAAATTAAGAAACTAATACCAATGTAGAACTAATACCAATTACTAATACCAATTTAGAACACCTAGTCTTTGTTTCTCTCATGTTTGAAATAATTATGCCTAGGGGTTGAACAGTTTTGTGAGTGAATGTGCTGTTGCGCCGGTTTATTATTAATAAAAGGTTTTAACAAACAAAACACTACACAAAACAAAACAGCGCAGTGGCCAAAACAGACAGACTAATAAACAGACACGGTTCAAACAAGTATTGTGCTGGTGTAGAACCAGCACGCGTAGCAATTATTATTGATATTTTCTCTCTCCCCTTAACTCATGACTCTCGTGGTGCCTCTGAACACACAACCTTGTTGCACCTCTGAACACACAACCCATGATCACCCTATGGCTGGAGCCTTAATTAATCATTTACTCATTTATTCAATTCACAGCTTATCACAGATGGCTTGTGTGGCGTGAGGGTGGTGACGACAATTTCAGGAAGCAGTAGTCAAAACAAAAGTACGGCGCTGAAACGTGTATTTATTAAATTAAACAACAAAACAGTTACAGAAAACACAAAAAGAAAGGGCACAATGGCCAAATAAAACAAACAAACAAACTATTTCCTTTACAAAAACGAGTATCTTGTTCGCTGGCTGGTAGCATTCCCTCTTGGCCTCTAACTCTCCAACAACAACACTTTAATGAGCCAAGGAGATCTCTTTTATATCCTGTGGTTGGACCCTTAACTACCCATTGATCAAACAATTACCCTATTAAGGCTTCAGCCACATTCTCACATGTTTATTTAAGCATGGGAAAGTAACCCCATCCTTGTCAAATAATAATGATGCCGGCTTTTTGCCAGCAACAAATAATAAACAATAACGTCAGACGGCTTTCGTCCGTCTACACGCAGATACAATATACAATAATAAATACAAATGAAAACAATAATCATATTTAAATAAAATCCCCCAAATAAATAATAACAGCACACATATACTATATACATAGGGGCGGGCACTTTGCCACATGGCTCCAGCCACATTCCCATGTGTTTTTGCAGGTTAGGATTCTAACATCCTCCCTGTCACCCATTATTCCCCACACACACACACACACACACACACACAGACATCCCTGTGCTCACATACCAACATACCTTTTTAAACTGCACATGATGTGATTGTGCAATCCCTGTGCCTAAATACAAATATAGATTTTAAATCACCCGTGCTACATAACCCACACTTCGTGCATCACTGCACACATACATATAAACATAAAATATGCACAGGGGCGGGGCACCCCTCCACAGTCCCATTTAAAATATCTGCATGGTTTCTTTTCAAAAGCTGCTGATGGAATATAATCCTAGTTATTAAGGGTAGCTCATAAATCAAAAAAGTTTGCCTTATTTTTGCTGCACCAGCTGCTTCATTTGTTAAACACTTAGAATTTCTGAAACAGCCATTATTTATTAGACCTGCTCCCTGAAGAATGGCGCTATCCAAATTACTGCATTTTCTAAAATATGTAGATTTAGAAATGACCGCTAAAGGATGTGCAACTTTAATTTTTGCCCCCAGAGCAACCACTTCATATCAGTAATTCAGCTTTTTTGAGTCTTAACATAAAAAAGATACTGAGGAGGTTAAAAATGTAAATTCAGAAAATGCTGATGTTATAAACTATCCCTTTGGCATGATCTTTCCGTAACATTAGGGTTAGGGTTATGGGGGTGGCGTGGGGGTGGTAACATCAGAGAAAAGGGTGGCGACATCTGTAAAAACTGCAGTCGTACAGGCAAGTGCATCGTTTAGAAAGCATCTGCCGGAAGTTACATTCTATGGCAGAATGACTTCTTTTTTTCATAGTCACGAGTCAGCGACGCTTACAATGTTATCAGTGGAGCAATATTTCTGTTTCATCTTAGTATTTGTCTATTTAGATCTCGGAAATGGATTCTGTAACTAATATGGCCTTCTTAACTAAACCAGAAGTCTGTTAAATTAAATAATAAATGTGTTTAAGTAACACTGCAGTATAAAACAGAAACAAATGCCTTTCTGTCTTTTTTATAATATTTTCACCAGAACCTTGATTTACCTACCCCCCCCCCCCACAATTTTCTGGCATAAAATTGAATTTCCGTCACAAAATTGAACTTTCTATACGATGTGCCTTCCTCTTTTTTTTTTTTGCGGCTGCAGTTTTTTTAGATGTCACCAACCCTTTCTCTGGTGTTACTATCTCGTTTCAGTCCCCTGGTTGCAGTTACGGCTTTGTGTAGATTTGCTGTCTCTTCTCACTTCTCGGCCTCTGTAGATGCTTAATTAGCAATATTAGGTGCCCCTGGTGAACATCTCCAGAAAAGTAAAATCCTTCTAAACATGAGGTTCTCAGGAAATAGAAGCAGAATTGTATTCCCATGTGTAAAGCTGAAAAGGGAAATATTTGGGAAGTCACCAGGGCCTTACAATGAAATTACCTTGATCCTATGCTTCCAAAAGCTGGTTTGCCTGACATTAACACACTGTGTGCCTTCAGAGACCACACAGTCTCAAGTCTTATTAACATGAATGGCACTAATAGAGATGAAATACTACACATTACAACTCCCTCTTCATGCATTTGTTTTGCTAAGCATTACCCTCCAAATATTTAACTCCAGCCCTAGTGTTTTTAAACATAGTACTTTCTGGAACAGGGGAGCTTAATTTGCATCATCACTGTTCACTGGTTTACTATTATTGGATTACTACTAACTGTTTAATTCGGACATAGGGCTCAATTCAATAAATTACCAGTGGGGTAATGATAAATGTCATAAACTGAGCAAACGATCAGCAATACTTGTTTAGATTGAGCTAACACATTATCAATGACCTGCATATCCATTTACAATAAATATCTATCCACATTTACTCTGAACTCTTAGCTTAAATGGTTTGCTTTAATAAGATGCATCAGTTTGTATAGTTCAAGAGCCTGAGCTTATTTAGTACAAACTCCTGTTAAATGTAGGACACAACTGCTCCTAGAAAATATGTTCTGAAAGTCACTCTGCATAAACTTTCAGAAATCACACCATCAACTTCAATAAGACAACAGCTTCTCTAATCATGAACATACATGACAGAATTCACTGCATGGTGAATTTAACAAAAAAAATTAGTCATGTTATGTGATTCATTTTGATTAAATATAACAAAGGGACTGAATCAGCACTATGTCATTTTTTCCCCATCCTAACATCTTAGCATTGCAAATAAGGATGTCTGATGGATGATATATGTGTACAGCAAGCTACTAATTTATAATAAATTATAGCATTTTTTAAATTAATAAAAATGCTTTTCATCAACGAATATTGCATTAGAAATACAAAACATTTTTTTGCCTTCAAAAAAGGACAACTGCCTGGCCAAGAGGACAAGGCAATCAGGAATCCCCATGGCACTATCAAAGGGGTTAGTTATAATACTAATGAAACCCAAGGAGGAGAAGACCATTTGACTACTTTTAAACCGACTGGCTAAGGTTAGTGACATGCATTGAAGGCTGTCATGTTCTTATAAAAAAAGACCCTTTAATGACTGAGTTGGCTGCATCTGTGAGGAGTTGTATTATGATATCTCTCAACTGACAGTAGTTTACCACGAAAGATTCTGTCATGTTTTGTTTTTTAAGACAGAAAGAAGATGACAGATGGCAAGCCAAAAAAGCCTGTTCGTTAAGGATTAAGAATTTATTTCAAAATATCCCCATTACTTAATTATTATTATTATTATTATTATTATTATTATTATTATTATATCATAGTCCTGACAGAGTCCATAGATCTAATAATTAGCACAGGGTGTTAATTATGTTTATATGGAGGATCATAAAGGAGCATTGAGACTCGGGTGTCTATGGATTAGGTGATTCAAGGTAACAATTCTGAAAGAGGCAAGGAGATTAACTTGATTGTTTTCAGGTTGCTACACTAGTTTTTATACAGGGTTCTGCTGTTTCTTTCATCACAAATTAAGCACTTGGAGTAAATGAGATGACTACTTCAAAGACACATGTCAGTTTGTAGTGGGTTAAAATGTTTACACAGGATTACATGACTCCTGTTAGTACAGAATTCTCAAGAGGTCAGTAAACAGCAAGCTCCGACAACAAAACACTGCGACCTGAATTAATGACATGTAGAAGGTTTTATTTAAAAACAAATGTGTTTTATGCCTTGACTTTTCATGTGGTATCAAGCACATGTTCTCCAAACAGTTTATAGTCTTGTACCATGTTTATCATCATTAGTCTTACCATCTTTGTAATACAAATAAAATAAACAAAGTCCATGTTCTAACTAATTCTTCATTTGTAATTGTAATGACAAAGAAATATTCAATATTCATTTTAGTTTCAAAGGAAAATGGGTTCATTTGGAGTAATGTATTTAATAAGGAAATTAAAAGTTTAATGGCATAAAAGTGATATAAATGCAAAAAATAGTTTTACGTTTCTTAGATCACAGTTAGTTGACGTGAGTAAATTTGAAACAGGACCTGGCTTTGTTGTGGCTTGGCAATAACAGCTGCACTGGTTCTCTCTCTCTCTCTCTCTCTCTAAAACTGAAAACAGCATTCCCCCCCCCCCCAAATCCACCAACTTGATAAAACAGTAAGGTAATAATAATCTAATGATTATCTATATACCCATCAAA
Source organism: Acipenser ruthenus (assembly GCF_902713425.1). Lineage (NCBI taxonomy): Eukaryota > Metazoa > Chordata > Actinopteri > Acipenseriformes > Acipenseridae > Acipenser > Acipenser ruthenus. The sequence goes on along the minus strand of NC_081196.1, from coordinate 41,654,333 downwards.
GAGATAATATATCTACAATGGGCCTGATATTTAGTCCAAACCGTTCTTGGCATTTTCTTCTGAAAGGAAACAACATGAGTTACAATTATTAAACAAATAATATATTAAGACTAAATTTTAATTTAAAATCCTGTGTTGTTTATTTTTTTTTAACTGGTAACTTGTTCTCTTCCTTTCTGTAAAAGAAAACTGCTAATGAAAATTCGGAGCAAAGATTTTGAAAATGTAGCCCATTTGTTGAAATCATACTTACTTTTATTATAACAGATAGCAAAAGTAAGGTCACCAAGAGCTCAGGTCAACAAACATCAAGTGTGAGTTGCTGCTACTCACTGATTTGTTTTGACGCCACACATTGCAGCACAACCCTGCCAGAAAGGCTCATCAAACGATGGCTTATTCCACTGTCCTATATCCTCATAGAGCAGTCAATTGAACCTTAAACAGACCTATTAACCAGTGGTATAAGAACAAAAGGAAAAACGTTTCATACCCACCCGCAGCATGTGTGATTCGTCAAGGCAAATTGTATAATTTGTTTATGAGGCTCAGGTACGCTAAATCATTTCCTATTGAAGTTTTTTTTTTCCCTTCAATTACTTATTTAAATGCAATTTGAAGAACAGACAACAATGAGACTCTGAGGGATATCTCCCCAGGATAGACAGGGGCAGACCTATTAATTATGAATACCCCTTACGTTTGGGATAGTTGCTTAATTTATGAGGCAAAAACATGACTTTATTCCTGCAAGAATGCCAAACAGGCATAGGTTTGACTTGATCTAAAAACCATTGTGAAACTGAAAGAAAAAGAATTAGAGACAGTTTCTTAAGAAACATGTATTCATTGTAAGTTTGTAATTTTTCCATCATGATGGTCAGATATTACATATCTCTACACAATAGCCATGAGTTTTGCCTGCACTGAATTAATGATAGTAATCCAATGCTTTAATCTGTTTTGACATCAAAACACATCCTGGGGCATGCGAGTCATCACGATTTCAATTTCAAAAGATACATAAAAGGTTGCATATAAAAGGTTCTTGGTGAAAGTGCTCACACAAAGTGTACAAGCTCAATATCTCACAGCGTGGGCTGCAGAGTAAAAAAGGCAGAGCGATGGATAAGTAGATAAAAAGTTCAACCTGGGCATGAAAGCCACTAGATGGACCAGACAGCACCCTTACATTAATATCAAAGTGGAACTGAATTGATAGAATAAGCTGTCACTCACTCAAACATGCTCACCTCAGTTGTCTGGAACAGAACCAGTAAACAGTATAGGAGAGACACACAAGAATGTCTATGCTGTAAGTATACAGTCCTAAAGTAACAGGAGAAAGTTAAAGCCTTAGGCCTCACAAGAATGTATGTAGGGAGTTGCCAACTATTATGGAATACAAGATATGTGCCTAATCTTACTAAAGCCAGTATGTGTATTCCTAGAAACATGTCTGTGTCTCTTTCGACCTCTGGACTGATTCAACACCTGAGTCCTTGCTGTAACAGACCCTGACCAGTTGTATTTATTTTTCAGGTGGCCTTTAACACTGCATTCGTCATTCTCTCATGCTGCATTACTGATAAGAGGCTTCCCTGCACTTTAAATAAGGTTCCTGGGAAACTCATCTGTCTGCATAATCCCTTGTCACCCCTGGGTGGGTTTATACCTGCTATAAAACGTGGTTTAATGATAAGAATTGAATCCTCTGAGTTGTAGCTGCTGCCCCAAAGCAGACATCATGGGAAATAGAAGCTGTCTTAATATTTCAAACACCTTGTTTTAAAATCAGCATTGTATTCAAGTACGTTACTGTTTATGTGTTCAGTGATGGATATTAAAATATGAAATGGAATTTTTAAAATGACCTGGAATGGCACAATCAGGATCACATGAAAACGAAGGTCAGTAATGTCTTGCGGCTTCTGCAATAACCAGTGCTTTGACAAGTTTGGATCGAGTAAAAAGTTGTCCATCAAACTGAAATCAAAACCATAAATCTACAACTATTCAATAAGTACAGCAGGGAGAAGGCTAGGTGAGAATTACGACTACGCAAACCCCAAGTGTGGGTCTTAACCACTATGAAAAAGCAGTGCAGCTTTTAACCTCATCTCACCGACAGGGTCAGAATCTGTGGCAATGCATAACACAACACTGTTAGGGTAGCATTATTACCCTCAGAGGTGGTCTAACACTGTCCTACTTTAGATGCACTTCCCAAACCTCCTCCTGTGAAATGGCCAGGAATGTGCAGCAATGTCCATAATAACCCCCAATTCTATTTCTATGTCACATAGTATTATCACCTCTATTTCATCATTAGCCAGTTTTTCTCTCTGGGTATTTTTTGAGTAGTCTATACGGGAAGAGGTAGATCCAAGAGCATTATTCATGTATATGCCATGGTTAGTTATGTCACACTGTGATGGTATAATAGTACTTCAAAAGATTGCCTACAGGGTGGTATATAAAGAAATCCTAACACAAAGCTCAAATAACTTCAGAACTGTTGAGAACATTTTTTAATTTTACTGATTTGCACTGTCTGAATATTTTGACTACATTAACGTCTTGTTTCTATGGGATCTTTAATATGTACAAAGCAGACAGGACGTTGGTTCACAATCACATTTGTTATTATTATTAATATTATTATTTATTTACTTAACAGACACCCTTATCCAGGGCGACTTACAGTTGTTACAAAATATCACATTAAAGTATCATATTATAAAATATCACATTAAAGGAATATCACATTACAGATAACAGCAGTTATAAAATACAATAAAGTCAGTAGCACATAAATCAAATGAGCAAAATAAAGAATGCAGTAAATAATTACATTTTAAAGCAGTTAACTTATAGTAAAAATATTTGCTTATGCGAGTAAAGTCCAGTTAGAACACATAGTAAATAAGTATAAATGGATGAGTATGATTTCAAATAAGAGCAGTTGAAAAAAAAAAAAAAAGTGAACACAGATACCTATAAGATTAAAATCAAGTATAAGATACATGAAATAGTTATATAATTAAGAGCAGTAGTAGAATACAAGTACAGTGCAAGTACAAGCTGATGCAAGTACTGGTACAATTGGGTGCCATATAAACCTGTAGTGATGTTGTCTCAACAGGTATGTCTTGAGGAGGTGCTGGAAGGTAGTCAGGGACTGAGCAGTCCTGATATCTGTGGGTAGGTCATTCCACCACTGAGGGGCAAGGATGGAGAAGGAACGGTTCTGGAATCAGGGGAGCGGAGGGGGTGGGTACAGTTAATCTGCCCGTGGTGGAGGAATGGAGGGGGCAAGAGGGAGTGTAGGGAGAAGTTATAGTCTGGAGATAGGAGGGAGTAGTAAGATCAAGACAGCGATAGGCGAGTACAAGAGTTTTGAATTGGATGCGAGCAGCAACAGGGAGCCAGTGCAGAGTGAAGAAGCAGTGTAGCGAAGGAGAAACAAGGAAGGGAAAAAACAAGGTGAGCAGCAGAGTTTTGGATGAGCTGGAGAGGACGGATAGCAGAGGCAGGGAGGCCAGCCAGGAAGGAGTTGCAGTAGTCAAGGCGGGATAGTACCAGGGCCTGAACTAGGAGCTGTGTGGAGTAGTATGTTGCTGAGGAAAAAGCGACAGGAGCGGCCCAGAGTAGAGATGTGCTGAGAGTAGGAGAGGGAGGGGTCAAGGGTGACGCCGAGGTTCTTGGTGGATGAGGAGGGCGACAGGGTGGTGGATTCAAAAGACATCACCTCACCCTAAAACAGGAGTGAGTGACTGTGGTCATGAAGGGCCCTTCTATGCCGAGGTTAACAGGTATGATAAAACAATTTACTGCATTTGATTAAAATAGTTCAGTTAAACAATTACAAAAGAACATGGTTGTAACAAAACCAGAGCTGCCCACTTCTGCTAATGTCTAACATCATAATCCTACCCCCACACCCCACAAAACATTACATTTTTAATAAATAAAAGTATGAAACATTACATTTTTCATAAATAATGTGTTGTTTTTTTTCCTTCAAACATTTAAATTTTAAATACTGCATGTGGCAAGTGATCACCTACATGAGGTCTGATGACCTGTAAAATGTTATCCAAACAGGAAATATGTTTGATCCTCATACCTCATGATTTTTTTTTATTTTATTTTGTGTGAGTCTACAATTATATTTGCTCATTAAGGTATTCAGTAAAACAATGCAGACAGTCAAGATGCAGTAACTACAGATTACAGGCCATTAACTTCCTCCTGCACATACTGATTCCCACTGTGCCTCTCTTGTAAATCAAAAGTAGAAACCGAAAGGAAGAGGTTCCTCGATGCTCACTCAAGTGGGAGTTGGCTTTATGGCTGTGTCTGGATATTGCTTTCACATGTTACAGTAGTTGTAATTTCCTGGAGCCATTTTAGCCTGTGGAAGGATTTGTATTTTTCAGTTCCTGAACTATCATCAGAGCTCTTGGATTTGTTTTATCACACTTAAGAAGTCACACGAAGGACTCAAAAACAGTGAGCAAAAATATGTGCATTTCAAAAATAAACCAGTAAAAACATTATAATATGGTTTACATGCAGTCCTGTTTACTTTGGGGACATTTAAAATGCAATGACACTCTTCAAGACAATTGGGTTCATTTCTGAGGTTGTAAATCTTCTGTGTTTAAACTTCTATACGCTATATTAATTAAAGTTTATTTGGTATTTACAGTCATTCTTTTCAAATTGTACATTGATTTTCACACTGTACAGTACTCAATTACAGTGGATAACAATGAATAAAGAGCACCCAAGCCCCCCCACCCCCCAGAAAAAGATTATATTTTACAAATGGCATGCATATGAATTACTGATTGACCATTGAATGTTTTATCCTGTAAACCCTTGTTGACCATTCCATCCCAAAATAATACAATCTAAATAAGATTCAATATTTGTCAACATGCAATTCACTATGCATAACGTCAACTCAGAGCTCAGGAACTTTTACTTCAAGGAGCAAGTGTGCATTAGGCTTCATAAATCGAGCCCTAAACATTTCAACCTGTAAGCCTTACAAAAGTCCCCCTTTCCTGGAGTCTTCAATCTACCCTGTTAAAACATTTCAGCTCTGCTTGGGTACACGAGTGCATGATGAGCCTTGATAGTAGGGATATTATTGTACAGTACATCCTTGCCTGTTTGACATTTATGTATTTATTCTTTGCATTTCTAGTGACGTTACATGTATTTATGTATTTATTGATTTTTTCATTGAAAAAGCTCACCCAACTTGAAGAACTGAATCTAACCAGCTTGTCCACATTGAAAGATTGCAAGGAAATGTGTTTGTCTTCCTTGATGCAAAGAAAAAAAACTACACATGCCTCGCAAACACACATCATTGTTCCTTTATGGTTTATTTTAAATCAGCTGGAAGTTAACCAGTTTCTGGAGTATTCTCTTGTAAAGGAGCTAGAGGTCACTATTATTTTAGCAGGACACCAAATGGCACATTTGGTGGATCCTGTACATAAATCTCAGTTTTGTATATCAAGTCACAAGGGGCCAGAACACACACTTCGTATTGCATTGAGGTATAACCCACAACAGTCTTCAAACAATGTAAACATTTGTCTGACTGTTTACTAGTCATGTGGCCAGTGCAGAACCTGCATACTGTGAAAAGGACAGTGACAAACAGGACTGTTGATTTGTTCCTCAGGGTACTGCAACAGACATCACAGGTTTGACACCTTGACAAGCTTCTCACTGGAGTATTGTTTTTTTCCCCCCCACAGAGACTGAATTAGTCTGCAGTGTCTGAAACGTGCCTAAAAAGAGTTTGTGATAATGGTCAGTTGTGGGGTTTGTTAGAATGTGAGTAGTGTTAACTACAGCATCACTTTATATTGATAGATACACCTCAACAGGGTCCTTCTCTTGACGAACACATATTTCCTTTTATTAAGTCCTTCACTTCATCAGAGAGAAATGCATAAACAGAATTAACTAGCTATTTCTTTTACCAAAGTAAGCATGGAAAAAGCATGGTACAGCTGACTTTTCTGCTGTACTTTTTAAAGCAGAATGGGTAAACCTCACTCCATATGTTAAGGAATTCAGAAAATCCTGTAGTATTATACTGTCTTTATAGACACATTTAGAATCACTGTGTGTGTTTTTTTTACATTTCGGCACAATTTGCAATTCTGTTTTAAATTCCACAAGCGCGTAAATACACTATCGTACTGTAATATAGCTTTAAATCTCACGAGCAAGAACATCTTGTTTTAAATCTCGCAAGCGTGTTACAATCCTCCAATAGAAATATAGGAATTTGTTGCCACTCTGTAGTTGGGGTGGGTTTAAAGTATTCAAAACAAATCAATACGAGATACAAGTCAGAAAGAGGGACATTACTCAACTCCACTGGGAATGTTTTTTTTTTGTTTGTTTTGTTTTTTTACTGGTGTGTACGGGATATATACCGATTCATTTTTTTTATCATCTTTTATTGGTTAAACCCAAAAATCAGAAGCCCTATGTATAATGCACGTATAGTTAATGACTGATTACACGATTGTTTAACCAGCTCTAATATGAGGATAAACTTATTTACTACTTTCACTAAGGCAGTGATAGGACCATGTGCCTCCAAATAACTAAATCGCTGCCTTTTTTCTTCTTTCTTTTAGGATTGATTGTGCAAAGTTCCTGTGTCCTCTGAAGTGAACGCAAGAAACAGTTTTATTTGCCAGCTGTCTTTGTCTCCAGCCACTGCTCCCAGAGCCCTTTAGAAAGCTCTCCCAGTTTTGTAGCCATACCCACCACACAGTGTGTGAATAATGACCGCTACAGATATCAGTCAGTGGTGCAGTCCGAGACCAAGTGAAAATTAACAACCGTAACTTGATCTGGCCTTTCCTGCTGGGCCTGACCAAACCACACATCAGCGCTCCCACCACCCAGAAGCAGGCTTTTGTAGCTCTGATGTGAAGTCCAGCTAAATGAGCACCCAATTTTTTATTTTTTACATAGAAACAGAAACTTGCTTTTGTATTAAGGTGTACAGTTTTTATCTAACTTAAATGGCAGCTGTATTTAAATAATTGAAAAGATCTGTATTTTATTTGCATTTTCAGACATTCAAAAGAAACAAATGACAGTATAAAACTGTAATACAGTGGGAATCCCTCTATTAAGGTCACCAAAGGGTTTACAGTGTAAAAATGTCTTAGAGGAAGATCCCAAGATTGTCTCAAAATTGAAAGAAAATGACAAAAGGTATGGTGAGCTTGCCTTGATATGCAACTGGTCACAATGAGGGAATTCACTAAAAAAGAGGGCTGGGAAGCATATTGCTGCTCTAAACCTACCAAATGAAATATGTGTTCTCTTTTCTTTAATACTAAGTTCTTGATTCATTTCTTTAATAAAAAACTGACCAGATGATTGTGATTCTTTAATCATTTTTATGTCATTCACTTCCATTTTATAACTGCTTTGAGGGTAAATCTTGGCTTTGAGTACAACTGCGGTCAATTTAAAGAAGAAGGGTCATTTCCCTTGTAGCAAGGCCAACAGACTCTGCAACGTACTGTAGGAGTGTGCTGCAACAGCACAGAATAAACCCATATTTGGGAGGCACATGCAGGTTAGAAGCTGACTGCATGATTGCATATGAAATTGTGAAAGAAAGTGACAAATATGTTCGCCTTTCAAAGAGTTAAATAAAAGTAGGTTGATTGTACACTGTCTCTCTCCATCACAATCTGTGGCGGTTTAAACTGCAGCATGAATCATACCAAGATTGAAAAAAGACTAACAATATTACTATGGAGTCCATGATGCAAACAAACTTACTGGATGACTTCCACCCACAACCCCTGTCTTAATATTGATCAACAAATATATCACACAGCAATTTGATAAACATAATGCAAAGAAATGTGGCCCTTGGGACTCAGCCCTCTCCAAAGCACTTTTGTCCTTCTGGGTGATGTGATTGAGCAGATGTTACAAATAACTTAATGACTGAGGACTGGGTGAAGCATCAACCCCCCTTACTAAGTAGAAGAGCCCAGCAAGGTAACTGCAGGGGGGTTGGTAGATCAATAAAAGGAAATAAAACTGTGAAAGGAGGGCTTTAAATAAAGGGGTGACCAAGAGCAAGGTTCTTTCCTCTACATTTCTCTAAAACACACACACGACTATACAATATATGCAATTCCAAATGTTACTGTCCTTGGAATTCCATTTCTCATTGAGACTGTGGATTTGGAAATAATACCAGATATTTAACCTGGTTAACAAATGTAGTTAACAAAAATGTTTGGATACTACTTATTCTGTGTCTACAATGATGCCATTTGGATTTGGAATTGTGTGCTGATCTCATGCCAGATTCAGGGAATGGCAAATAAATATTTTTGTGATATTTGCGTTTGCTTTCAGGTCCTTCCAAACCTGGTCACGCTTTGTTAAGATAAAGAGCTGGTCCTAAGGTTTTAGAACCTTTGGTGTGCTTTGCTACTTTTTTTCTTCCAGTGATTGCATTTGAAGTGCAGAAAAATGGGGATGAAAAAAAAAAAAAACGTTAACTGGGACAAAGCTGCACATGCATGGACTCACTGCATTTCTTCTGAAAGGGTGGGAATTTCTCTGTTATTGCATGCTAATGATCCACCAAATGCTCCATAATGCCCTTTCTTTCAGGTCCCAGCATGAGGGCACCAGTGCAGATTATCATAACAATATCAACGCTGTGAACAGGCCTTGCTTTGGACACTGTTTTAAGTATGACTTAGGTTGCTGGAGTCACAAATTAAAGCTGGAAGCTTTGATTTTCACAATCACTGACAGATGGAAGGGTGCAGAAAAGCTTTGTTTAAATCATTAACTCATTTTTCCACCTGCATTATCATGAGGAGGGAGAAGGACAAGTCCATTATCCTATCAACAGTCAAGTATGCATCTGAAATGGTCGTGTTTTTGTTGGCTACCACTTTTGTAAACTTGTTTACCTTAACTTACACACTCACCCGCTCTTCAAATCCAAGTACCTAATCACTGTCTGTGGAACAATTTACACACCGACACTGTAGGCCTAGGGACCCATTAGAAATACTAGTTTAAATTGAGGTGATTGCTGTCATTTGTTCCCATTTGTTTAGAAAAAGTGTCTTTAAAGAGTGCCACTGTAAACACTGCAGTAAATTAGGTCCAACAGTTGGTTTAACTAAATAGTACAATATATTGACTTCAGACTGATTGAAGTTTACTACCAGCTCATAAATACATTGCCAATGAATGTTAGTCTAGTCAACAATAATTTAAAAACCCAAATCAACCAATCACTAACGCGACTGAACATGTGTTGCTGCTTACCCCTTATTTCTCTGTCATTTATAAGAATCTGTTTTGAGGTTTACTTCCTATAAGTGAAAGCTTATTCCAGTTGACTCTTAAAAAAAAAAAAAACGCCACTCAAAAATGTTACTCATTTAAAAATACACAGACAGGCATGGCCCTAGAAAGAAAGTACAAAGTGCAAGCTGAATAATACTCAATTGAAGTCTGTGGTTTAACTGGTGGAGTGAACCACCCAAAGCAATATGATTTTAAGCAACAAGGATCTTAATGATTTATACTCTTCTGTATTACCATTATTGTGTACCATATCAGAGAGAAACAATAAAGTGAGTTTTGATTGTTTTCACAAGAGTCAATTATTTTGACCACCTGAAGCCCGTTCTTATAAAGTCTAGTATAATTTAATAGTAATGGCAAAAACAGGAAGCTAAGATATACCAAATTTAAGCCACTAAATAACCCCCAACAAATCCCTTCACCTACCTGCATCTAAACCTACTTAAAACTGACTATAAAGAGCAGCTTCCTTTTTAACAATATGTGGCATCTGATTTTGACTCCAGGAAAACATGTTTTCAAAAACTGTTGACAATACATATCTGTTAACGTGTCACAGCAGGCAAAATTTCACCATAGATAATTTGATGCATTTCTACAATTATGAATTTGCACACTTCTGACAATTATGAAAATTGTGCTATGCATGGACACGTCAACCAGAAAATACCCCATTATGAAAAAAATAAATACAAATTCCACAATGAAAAAAAAACAGTCCAATGTGCTGAAGTGCATTTCTTTTATACAACTACAATGTAAGAAGTATTACATTCAGATAAGCATCATATACCCAGCTGTGCCTGTAATCCTAATATAAAATCGAGGACGCCTGGTAAGAGAGGCCTTGGTAACATGCAGTATAGTGCTTTAAACCTTCAGAAAATCAAAGACTTTGGAATCCATCCATCCATGAATATGATTTGATCTTTTGATATACCTACTGAAATAAATCATATCAAATTTGATTTACATTATTGTATTAAGGCTTCCCTCGAAATAATAATGCAATTTTAATCTGCTGTACCTCAGACACATTTGCCCTCTGAAAAGTGTCTGCACTTAGCAAGGACAAGAGATGATTTCGGGAGGTGAGTCGTAAGTGAGCGTTGCCCTTTACTCTCTGCAGGTCAAAGGTGAAAGATGAGTCCCCTGAGAATCATAAGAAGTATCTAATCTGCAAACATCTGTCCTGTTAACTAATTTGGTTACACAGATACAGTGTCTGTTTAAAGCGATTCCCTAAACAATTTTAAAAAGGATATTAAATGGTTGAGACAACTCAGAAGCTCTTCAGTTTCCCCAGCGGTCAAAATGAAATGTATCCCTGTAATGGGATGTAAATGTACCCTTCTGCTTAACCAGGATAGGGCTTTGGAAAGACCATATTAAACATGAAACAACTACTATAAACCCCCACAGTCATTAGTGTTAAAGGAGAACATGTTGAAATGAAGGCTACATATACATCTTGCATAATTCCTATGAGAAGCAAACACTAAAAACCTTCAGAAAACAGCAATCTAGATAGGGATAGGGTCTGATTTCCACTTTTTAAAAACATAAAAATGCAGAATTTATGCTTTCTCAGGCAATATTAAGTTATTCTCTATTCAAAAAGGATAGTATTAGATTCAATCCATGTCATAATTGCAGATCATGATACAATTCAGGTGGGGCATTTTTTGGCGGTTTTCACAAAACTAAATTACCACTAATCTTGGACTATTGCCTCCAAAGTAAACAGTCATTTATGTTACTACTTTAGTTTTGCTGGTAATTTATAGTCCTTTTCACCTTTCAAGGAAATGCAAACTCAAGTTTGTTATTAGCAAACGGATATAACCAGGATTCTCTTCATCATCACTCATTCAATGGTAAACAAACTATGTGTTACTCTTGGAACAAAGCAGATGTTTTGAAAAATGGAATTGACACAAATATCCACTGCTGCAATTGAGTTTGTTTTCTCTCTTTTGGCATCCAATATCATCCATAGCTTTAAACACTCAATTAAAAGATATAGAGAAACACAATAAAGAAGGTACTGGTAAGTAAAATATAGCAAATATAGCAAGAGTGTTAATATGTTCCCAGAATGACAGCAACTGAAGGCATTTCATTCACGATAGACTTGTGGTTTGATGTGTGTGTGTGTGTGTGTCATAGTACCCCTTTAGCTGTCAGTATCTTGTGTTGATGGCCACACATCTCAAAAGTTGGCAACATCACCCCCCCTTACCACCCAAAACTAGCCCTATCAGACTACCATATGCTTATGATGCAAAAGAAAAGTCTCTGTAGAAGGCCTGTCAACAACTGTAGAAGAGTTAAGAAGACCTGTCAACAGCTGTCCAGAACTGAACTCAACAGCAACCACAAATTCAAGAGATGAGAGGAGACTGTATCATTAGGGAAACCCATATAGGCTTACAGAAAATACTGTACCAGGCACTTGTTTAACAGGTGTGTCTGTATCCAAGACTGCACATATGACTTGTACAGTCAATATACCTGTATATATATATCTTCATTATCTACCAATTACAGAAAAATCAGAAATCAAAATCAATTTCCCCACTTCCTTACTTCATTCAAGTAAATGCCACTCTGACTCAAGCAATTATATGTAATTAAACTGAATACTTTTGACATAGTAATGAAAAATGTACAAGTAATGGTTCTTAGATGATCTACAATAAAATATATTGCTTTCTAATTGTTTGCAGATTTGGGAAATGCAGTGCCTAATTTGTATTACTACTGAGTTTTTCTAGTTCTTTTTTAATTAAAATAACTTTACCTTAAATTGAGAAATTACTCTAAATTATATGTTTTTCATCTCAAATTCTAAAATAAATGGTTAAAACATTTAAAGATTGGGTTAAAACATAAATGCTGACACAAACATATCAGGACTAGTTTGTGCAAACACGTTTCAAGGCGGCAATCTACTTAAACAGGTAATTATAAAATAGAAGGTAAAACTGTAATCCTGAAATGGCAACATTTAATTCATATTCTCATGAATACCAGTAAATTCAAAGAAGCACATACCACTTTAAATCATTACAGTTTTGACATGTTATTGCATTCTTGTCTGTACCTTAAAACAAACAGTCTTATGCATTCAGTCTAATACATTGACACCATGGAGTGTGATCCTGTGTTTTTTGTGTCAGTAGTGGAAGATAACATGCCCTCCACCAAGCTTTGAGAAGAGAAGCCTGTTCCAAATAGTACATTTTCATTCACAAGATAAACAACCCATCACTGTGTTGCACTAGGTAATATAAGAAAGTTCTGAACCAAGTTAAACTAATTAGGTGAACACACAATCAAAAAAGGCTGTCCGAGTCACTTGTCCTAATGAAAGAGGACAATAGGTTCTGTCTACAAGCTAGATATGAGGCAGGAAAGCTGGTTGGTTGGTTGCAGAGACACTGCTCTTGCTTTAAGAAAAAATGTCTGAAATGAACCCTATTCACACAGCCGAAACGCACATCGATGCTCCACAGGTGCTGGTGTGGGATACACATAATTTAAACAGACTTCTTGAAGCAAAAGTCATCAGTACTATATAGATACTTTGAATTCTCTATCCATTGGGTTACAGCAAGCATTGGGCTAGGTTTCTTTTTTTTTTTTTTTTTTTTTTTATCAGCTGCACTGACACTGGTGCTAAATTATATCAAATAGTACTACTGTAGACAACCTTAGTTGTGCACCTTCATCACTGGTGTGTGTATCAAGTGATTTACAAAGATTTAAAATAATTCTGAAAGTTTGATATTTATGTAATGTGTAAGACACTGTCATTTGTATTTATGTGTCTTTGGTCATTAAATCAGTAAATTTTCCTACACCGAAACTAGGAATGTCTATAGAAACCCATCTGGCCATCGCATTGCCAAGTCTGTGAACTATTGTTATGATCTCCGTTTCATCAAAAACACGGGCTGAGATGGACATTTGTTTAGAAACAAAGGCACACTGTGAAAAAAGATTGTATGTTCTCCAACACCTTAAAGATTTATGTACTGAGTCCCATAGCAAGTTTACATTAAGGTTTACATCACTACCAAACAGCTGGAACATTGAAGCAAAAAAAAAAAAAAAAAAAAAATTAAATAACACCAAATACTAATGGAACATTTAATAAAAAAATCTTGAAAGTGTGGATTAAAAAAAAACAGTTACTGATACATGGGTTCTCACTTTTTGGAAAAAGGTGCTGTATTCCATACCACACAGAGCAGGTCTGTAACTTCCACACTCCAAAATCTCTATAATGTTAACATTCTGTTGAAAGGAATGTAACACGAATAGACTGTAAACTAATTAAGATGGTCTCTACTTTACCTTGGAGCACTGCTTATGATTCTGACACCAAACCAAGGACCCGTTATTCTGAAAAGAAACATATTGGACAACAAATGAGTGACAAATTAGAGACATGTATGCATTCTCAAAAGAAGTTCATAAAGTACTGTGATATAGAACTGTTGGAACATATGTAACGGTGAACATTAACTTCAGTGCCCAATTATTGTACCCCCAATTTTCTCCCCGATTTAGAATGTCCAATTACTTTTCCCCTCAGCAGCAATTCCCAACACAGGAGAACTGAAGGTTCAGTGGGCTTCCTCCGATCCCACAACCAAGCCAGCTTTCTCTTTTACACCCAGGAACTCGAGAGCGGACGTCAGTGAGCTACTGGCCTCTGGAGGACAAGGTCCAGCCCTGCAGGTGTCCACCTGAGCTCACTAGGCACCTGGATGGTAGGGTCTGCTGTACTAAGAAACAGTCCCTGCCAGTTTTGCCTCCCTAACCCGCTACAGTGACGCTCCTTTCTAAGTCCTCAGCCAGGACCGGCGACTTCTCACAGACAGGACATGAACCTGCTCTCCCCTGACTGTATGCGCGTTATACATTGTATGACTACCTTCAAAAACAAAAGCAACATTTACCTTTTAAATCGGGGGGTTAGCATTCATCTCAGTTTTTTACATTTCTAATTACACTCTTTGGCCAAGGTTACTATGAATCGCACAGAAAATCTGCATATTGTATATATTACTTGCCAATGATGTGACTCTTTATGCTCATTATAAAATGAGAAAGTGGAAGATTTTCCTACAAAAGTTACTTGGGCCTTACTTGGGACTTGCTTTTTGTTTTAGAAAATTAAAACACAACCACAGGTGTATGCAATGGATACAAAACAGTGTTACATATACAGTAAATTATATACATAAATAAACAGCAAGACAATAATACATGGCAATCATTGATTGGAGTCTATTGGGGCCTATTTTTATAATCTGAATGACTGAGAATCTAAACCCCATCAGCAGTGAAATCAGAGGGCTCTTTGCTAGACGGTAGCGTAGTTTTGGTCCTTAAAAGAGTTGTGTGGGTGATTTTTGAGAAGGACAAACACTAAAATATGATGGTGCCGCATTGCCCACCTAGAAACATGACATATCCTCTATGTGAAACACTAGCAGAGATCTTTAATTTAAATATCAAGGGTATTTCTATTCAGCAACATTTAGTTAACGACTGAACTTGCAATGCATTTATCCGCTTGTTAATGCTTTTCGAATGAATTCCTTGTACCCAGTTCAGCTACATGAGCAGGCTTCGTGTCTCCAGTCCCTCTGAGGGCAACATTTTTCATCATCACAGTGGAGGAAAGCTCAGAAGCCAGTGCAATCATATTCTCATCAGTAGTTAAGTGTCCCTGCTGGGACCCACACTTATGCATGAAAGCAATTTGGTTTGAGTCGGAGCCACTTTATGACCCACATTATTTTATGACCCACATTATTTTGCAGTTCTCTGGTGCTACTCAAATCAATATTCCACAGGAGGTCAACCACCCAATAAAGATCATACTTTTCGATAAAGCTCGTTAAACGTCGAATTCCCCAAAAATATGAGTGACTGAAATAAATTTATATTTTTTCTTACCAAAAATAATAATTTAGAAATCATCTCTAGTCTGTTATGCTTGCTGTCTATCCCGTCTCCGTTCCGCTCCGAATGGCTAGGGCTGTCGGTCAACTCAGTGGTCCCTTAATAAGCTAGTGCAGTTTCATGGTCAGTCATTTCATCCTGTTCCGACAGATCTCGCTGGCTGAAGCAGCGCTAGAATGCTCTCATTCGCTTAAAATAACTTTCAGTCATCAAGACCGACTGTGAACTTTCATTTGCCAGCTACAGCGCCTGTCATTCAAAGCGCCTACTTTGATATTAGCGTGTTTAAGTTTGAGTAAGCTTTTGCTATTACAGTGACAGTTACTAGTTTGTTTTGAAAATGGGGCGCAAGAGGAAAACACTTGAGTATTGTGCACAATACACTGATCGACAGCAGAAGTTTCTGCGGCGAGACGAAGCGGGCCAGTCTGCCTTGCCTCCAGTGAGTCCAGCTGTGCAGAAGCAGGAGAGGGGCGGAACTCAGAATAATAAGTGCAAGTTAGTTCTGTTCAGCTATCTAATGTTTTGTTCTGTGCATATTATTTTTACTTGTAAATGTATGCTATAAAAGGTCTGTGTAATACACTTTATATGCTGCGTTTTCTACGGTTTATTTGAGACCATTTTTTAATTTGTGTAGAAACTTCAGCTTTACAAGGTATGGCTTCGCTGTGACCAAGTGTTGCTTTTCATAATTATAAAATCAGGGATCACAAACAAAAATAAATAAAAAGGAATGATTTCTCATTTATAGTATACTAGCAGAAGTAAAGTTCCAGTAAATCTGAAACAGATTTAAAACAGAACTCAGAGTCCTGAGAAAAGAGAAACTTTCTCTTTCAAGTCCAACATCTTTAAAAGGGCTAATGACTTCATTTTGATTATACTCTTGCCAAGTGTTGTGAAGTTACAGCAACCTGCTTATTCGGATCAGGTATCCGTTCATGGAGAAATACTAGGCTATTCAGATACACATTCATACAAATCAAAAAGTTTCATATTTAAATGTATTAATTACTGGTTATTTATAGTCAGAGATGGAGCAGTGTATGTTTTACAGTACTAGTAAAGAATACACTTCCCCTTCTAGGTGCCATATGAAGGGTAGTGTATATTTCACTCTGCCATCAAAGTGAAGACATATGTTATGTTTTGTCACATTCTAAGCGGCCCATGATGTTCTAAAATAGTATGCTTTATAGTGTAAGCACATGTAAGCTCTGTGGGTGGTGTTTCCTGTAAAATGTTATCAAATGTTATCGTTCTAACAAAAGCATGACTTACTAGCACCTTATTTAAGCTCTGTGTTGCATCTTCAGCTGTTATTAATTACATATAAGAAATCAACCAATCACAGTTACCAATTCCCCAAAATTCCAGTACATCTTACCATGTGTATAGATCACATCCCATGTACAATATAGAACATACAGAACAATTCTAAAGTAAAAAATTCAAACAACCATGCTTTTTATGTTTAATACTAGTTCCAGAGTACGAGATTCATTTTTGTGATTTAAATTAGAACCGTCGTATACACAACAAATTAACTTACAGTATGCGGTCAGCAGTGTGGCGTAGTGGTTAGGGCTCTGGACTCTTGACCGGAGGGTTGTGGGGGACACTGCTGCTGTACCCTTGAGCAAGGTACTTTACCTAGATTGCTCCAGTAAAAACCCAACTGTATAAATGGGTAATTGTATGTAAAAATAATGTGTTAAAAATATATATATATATATTTTTTTTTTTTTAATTGTATGTAAAAAATAATGTGATATCTTGTAACAATTGTAAGTTGCCCTGGATAAGGGCGTCTGCTAAGAAATAAATAAATAAAAAAATACACGATTGCTGCAAATTGCTAGCCAGTTCAGCTTCAAATGGGGTAGGCTGTATGTACAGCTAAAACTACTGTATCTTTGTGGAATGTAAACAAACTTGAACATCAACAACTGATAAAATAGACTGCACAAAGAAATGAAAACATCAAATGAGACACCAAAATTGAACATAACAGTGGGACAATCTATCTTTACCTGAATGAAAAATACGGATTTCAAAAGGATGACGTAAATCTTTCCAGCTACGAGATGCACAAAAAAAAATGCCTTTGAACATATTCTTTAGTGCAGGAACTGATAGCAGAATACTTAGGTATTCCACTGCCAGGTTTCTTTTGAATACAAAATAAAAGGCTCTGGTTAACCAATATGCATTACCTCTTTGCTTTCATTCAGTAAAAGCAGCTCAAATAACTAGCATCTATACATGTAGTAACTAACCAATGTTATTACATATAAATGGAATCCTATTGTTCTGTGTTTGTCATGCTATTTGCCAGTACATTAACAGACACTGAGCACCCTTAGATGTCTGGATCTTTGTTTTGTGGTGCATCAAATGTCAGAATCCTGCTTTAGTAGTCGAAGCATATTATTATAAACCCTAAAATGAATTAATTTACTTTATTTTATTTAGGATAGACCATTTCCTTTCAAGAGTCCTAGGAGACCACAGGTCGGTTACAAGAGTTAAAACAGTTGCAGGAATGACTTTTTCAACATGATAGTTATTCCAACTTGAAGGAGCAAGGAACCAACCAAGAGATTGGTATATTTATACACATGATATGGACTTGTCCAAAACTGGTGAGATACTGGTCTCTGGTAGTTGATTCTTTGTCTAGAATTATTGGAAGTGTAATACTGCTGGACCCAAAGATATCTTTTGAACTATTTTAGTGGCAACCCAAGGGACAAATCTCAGAAACAATTAATATCAGTGGGATGAATGACTGCGAAATGTCTCATTGCCATCAACTGGAAGGACATTGACAAAATTAGTGAGGACAAATGGCTTCGCTCACATTTGGAGATGCTAATGCTGGAAAAATGTCTTGTAATTTATCTGATGCATATAATGAAGAACACCAAATGTGGAAGCAAATAGAAAAAAATTATAAAGGCCACTCCAGTCTGTCCTATACTGGATCTTTGGAACTCAGGTCAACAGATTACTTAAACCACTGCCTCAATTTTTTTTTTATTTTTTTTTTATTTATGTACTTGTTACTCAGACTTGCTTAACCTTTGTATCTGTGCCTAATTGTTATTTTTTGTAAATCAAACTAAACCAATAATAAAAATATAACTTTGAAAAAGAAGGAGCAAGGAACACCTTCCAATTTACTTGGCATTCAATTCTGTACACACCTAAAAAATATTTTCAACATTTGAGACAAAAAATGTATGAAAGAATAGTCTGACTCTGTCTGTGTGTGGGTTTGGTGGCGGCAGATAACGGCTGTGCCTTGCCTAATTTTGATCCATTACAGTGACACTGGAACAGGAGGACTGAATGGGATGTTACATCAGCTGTTGCAAGCTGACCCTGCAGTGTCATTCAGATATAGAGGATAATTATAGGTCAGGTCCTGATTCCTAAAGTAAAGATCACATTCCATATACATTTCAGCACACTGCAATAAACCAAAAATGAAGGAGAGTTATTTAAAACTGTGATTCCTCTAATTAAAGAATGATTCACTCTACAGTGATGTTACTGTACGATTGTCCACTGTTGATGCAATTGGTCAGACAATGGCTTGATAGGAGAATGCAGTTCCTTTCAGTGTAACACTGTAGTTAATCAGCTGTCAAAGCAGAGTTCACAATAATGTATAAAAGAGCAACAAAAGAAGAAAGAATATGAGAGCGGGGCGACTGTCGGCGGAGTGGAAGACACTGCTGGTCTTTGAGGTACATAATTAAACACAAGTAAAATGCACAGGCTTCTGCTTGAAGGGATCCCAGTGACAACTGTTTAATGAAGATGTGCTATAAAAAGACAAGAGTCACCATCACATCAAGGAGCCTCCAAAACATTTGTCAATGCAGAACGCTAGTTCACCAGAGGTGTAGCAAGTATATAGAAAGGGCTTGATTTAGTGAGAAGTCCATCGTGATATAAATACATTTTGTCAGGTGGAACCGAGTCTAACCGAGTGAAAAGTCTGTTCATTTTTGTTCTAATAAGCTTTTTATATCGAAAAGAAAACATAGAAAAAGGAATCCAGTGAAAAAAACAATTTTCCACATATAGTAAATGTTTTTCTTTCCTTGCAGCTGAAAAATACCACCTTCTTATGAAAGATATTTATTCAGATAATATAGGCATTAAATATATATATATATATATATATATATAGCTTCATTTACTATGTTAAGTTTCATGGCTTTAAATCAAACAACACAAACACATTACCAGCCTGAAATGTGTGGTGTTCCTTTGTCTAACATTTGTAATGTATAAATATTTCTATATTAAAAGTAACACTTTCTCTACAGATTTAGGAACAGTACTGCTTTTCACCATACTAATTAGGCAAGGTAAAGTGCTCCAGTAGCTACAGCAGGGATATGAGTAATGGCATGCTTCCATCACTCTGCAAAACAAAATGTTTAAGAAATAATTTAAGATTATTTTTCCATCAGCATCAGCTAATGTGGAAAAGAAACTAATGTGAAGGATTTCTTTTTTAGCACTGTTTTGAAAACATAAAATAACAATTGTAATCTTCTGTTTTACTCCCTGTGGTGAGGTTTACCTATTCTAAATCCATTTGGAAGAAATATATTCTCATAATATGTATATATAATTTAAATGTGTACATATTTCATGTAAAGTGCTTTCAAGTCTATTTTTTTTTTCCAGTAAATGACTAGTACAGACTTAGCGCCTGCTGCAGTGTGGAAATTCTATCAAGATCTGGCTCTCTTTACTGATGGGAGAGAATGGCCATAGACTGTTTTAGGGGAAGTGCCTGAGATTTTTACTAAGAGGGCTTAATTTAAAGCTGTCAAGTCACTGTCAGTAGTTAAAATGTCTGTCATCAGCCTCTTACAGGTTCTAAAGGGTAAATTAGCCTGTGTAGGCATAATGAGTTTCTCCATTAGAATGTACACATAAATCTATGTAGCATACATGTTGCTTATTTTCAGATAAGCTCCCCATTACTTGTGTAATTATGCTATATAAATACATGAAGTTGCTGTAAACTTCACATGCTGCAGATGGGCTTTTTTTGCAATATGGCTATGGTCAATTACACCAACAGTAACACATCTGGAAATCAGCTTATTTATGGAAATTCTAATCCAGTTGCATGCACATCGGTACAAATCACCTGTGCCTCATATGTACATGTGTAGGTGGCCATGCAAGTACAAAACATGTGGTGCTCTTTTAATGGTGCACATACGGTACTATGCGTCTACCAGAAACAAATACAGGCTTACAATACATACAACAAATGTGAGAGTTAATGATGCAACATTTTGCTTGGGAGATACTAGTAACGATTGCCTTATCAAAGTAGTAACATGGTCCTTGGAATATTAACACCATGAAGCCAAGATGTTAAGGCTACATCAATTGAACTTTCAGGAAATAAAAGTTAGAATTTCATAAGTATAGGATAGATCGTTCCAGCCTATTAGTTGTGATATTCATTTACAAAATGACATCAGTGCAAATATCCTACGACACACAAAGCATGGCGTTGGAGTATGCCAACGATGAAGAAACAAAATTACATAAATATCATATGTAATAGCCTGCAATCAGCCATCCTATTTATACCACAAGGATTTTATACATGTAAATCAAGCCATTAGGATTAACTGTAACCCAGCAACCGGTAAGAGTTCTTATCGATGGGTGGGGGGTTTGGGGAAGTGCTAAGGCATCCCAGTCATACAAATAACATTTTACATTGATTTCAGTTTTTCTTTTTTAGTGCAAACAGAAAATAATAATATTAAAACAATTCTGAGCTAGTGGGCTGGCCAGTGTTTTATGAAGTGGTTCTCATTCTCTTTTATTAGACCGTTATCAAGCACCACGAGTGGCAATGTTATGTTATGTGGCATGTGCCAGGAATAACTTTGCAGCACATAACACCCAGAACAGGTATATATCACAGTAAACTTTTATAAATGATTCATCACATTTTGAAAAAGGGCAACACAAACTGAAACTTCAACTGGGAACTCAAGGTCCCAAAGACCAAAGTGTCACACATCTTTAAGGAATGCAAGATGTCCTGGAAGACAACTACAGATTGGCATGTGCATAGTCATAAGAGACTGGTGGCTGAAGGAAAGAGGATTCTCAAACCTAAAAGGTGTCAATCACAGGGCTCCCGAGTGGCACATGAAATAAAAGCACTCGCGTAGAGTGCAAGATGTTCCCCATAGTCTGGACGTCGTCGGTTTGAGTCCAGGCTATTACTTTGCCGACCGAGGACGGGAGCTCCCGGGGGGCAGTGCACAATTGGCCGAGTGCCACCCGGTGGGGGGGGGGAAGGTTAGGTCGGCCAGGGTGTTCTCGGCTCACCGTGCACCAGCGACCCCTGTAGTCTGGCTGGGCGACTGCAGGCTTTGCCTGTAAGCTGCGTTGTCCTCCGACGCTGTAGCTCTGGGTGGCTGCATGAGGAGTCTGCAGTGTGAAAAAAAAGCAGTCGGCTGACAGCACACGTTTCGGAGGACAGTGTGTGCTCGTCTTTGCCACTCCAAAGTCAGTGCGGGGATGGTAGCGGTGAGCTGAGCTAAACAAAAATAATTGGACGCTATTAAATTGGGCAGAAAACACCAACAACAAAAAAACTAATTGGCAACTACTAAATTTATAAAAATAAATAAATTAAATAAATAAATAAATAAATAAATAAATAAAAGGTGTCAATCAATAAAGAAACAAAGCAAACTACTGAATGCAGGCAGTGAGAACGCTGTATCGAAGAGAACATTGCGGTGGGTGTTACACAAGATAGATTGTCATCAATACTTGGGTGTGGTTCAGAAGTTGTTCATGCATGCCAAATAACAGTATAAAGACATAGGGCTGATTGGTTATATTTATTTACAAGACTCTACCGTAAAAATATGTATGTATTAAACCTATTCTAAACATCACGTAATGTTAAGCTTTTTAAGATCTAGGCAAACCTAATCTTATATACAGTACATTGTATTAAGACTTAATTTAATGATGCGTTTACTAATCTTATTTGGTATTTCATGTTTATGAGATCCAATTGGCAGTATGGTGGCTCATTCATAACACCACAGGCTATTCTGGATTACATGTAAACTGTAAAACAAAACAAAAAAAAGTCAAGGGCAGGTGGCAGGCACATCATCCTTGTCTAACGAAGATGGTTGTATTGGTGTAGCTGATGACCCCTCTCCTCTGGTTCCCTCCTGTTTTACGAGACTTGAACAGCTTAATGTGAGGACTCCAAACAGGACTCATGATACAACAGCTAGCATCGCAACTTCTTACAATTCAGGGCTGCTCTTGAAGTGAACGACACTGGGGTGTACCTTATGTTAACCTAATTCTTGCCTTGTACGCATTCCACAGAACTTTCAGGTCAGTCATTATAAGTGTTCATAAAACATTCTTTTAGGTTAAACAGAACTTTGAAAACTTTGAATATACCAATACACAGTCCCTAAAACTGTTGAAAAGATTTAATGATCTGTAAACTTGACTGAATTAATGGCTTGCATATCTGGTCTGACTTTCCCACTCCCATTTTTTCTCAAAAATTAAGCAGAATTAAATCGTTTACATAACATCTCTACAGGCCCAAGGCCATGTGCTCGAAGGCCAACAAATTATTTAATCAGAAAATCTGAAAGCTCTTCTGTACCCAGGCTTTTTATTATCATTATAAAAAAACATAACTGCTGACACATATCACTGTGCTGACATGACAGGTGGCTTTATATCCAAATTTGTGCTAATTAAATATCACACTATATTGCACTGCACTCTGTACCTCTCACAACCCCATTACTGATATATTTCTAAAGTCAGTTTGTAATATGTGATCTGACTGTAATATAAAGTTATAATAACAATGTATTCAGCCCAGCTTGTCATTGCAGCATTTTTCCTTACCCTATTAAACTAGTGAAAAGCACTCTGTGGTCGGGTTTGATTTTTGTCAACCACAAAAATGTCAAGAGGCTACAGTACATTGTGCTTTTAACAACTTCTATTTGCTAATTAAACATGAGCACACTACAGTACATGCAATCTGTGCCCGTCATTAATGTGGTAGGTTACGGTTAGATTTGTGTGTGTGAGAGAGAGTGTAACTGCCTTATTCTGAGCGCAGTAAACCTAAAAGAATTTATTTGTAGAAAAAGTCGCCCAAGAATGTATAGCCAGACAGAGGAAGTAACAAAGATCTATTGCTACCTTTCACAGAACTCCCGAGAGCGAACACTGTGTCCACTGAAGTATGCAAAACAACTGACACAACATCAGGAACGGGATTAGAAAATGCAATTTCTTTGCAAATATTTTACTCCCGAGCACGGCCATTTAAAGGGATTCTCAGAGGGTCTAGTAAATACCAGTGAACTCAAAATGTGTTTGACTATTTAAAAGTCCGACATTCAAGGTTTTTCAAATATATCTAACTTTTTTTTTGCACAGTAAGCCGTTCTACGTCCTGTAATCATTTAAAGAAATAAAATCAAATGTTTAATTTATTAACATTATAAACCAATTGTGATTGAATTATTGAATTGTAATTTTATACGTCTAGGTTATTGAGCATCCCATCTATAAAAGAAGTAGACCTATATAATAACATATAAACACACTTTAGTGCAAATAACATATTATAACTTAGGCTATATTCTCCATAATTTATTATAATTAAATATGTGTATCACGAAAGGTTCTTAATAGCCTGTAGCGCACCGTGAAATGTTGATCTAACCTCGGGCAAATTACATGTTGTTACCCGAATTAAAGCGATATGGCTCACCACAACAGTCCTTCTGATATTTTAATCTCATCAAAAAAAGAGTGCCAACAGCGTTCAAATAAACCACAACTCGCTGAACCCTGTATGTATTTGTGTTCATATCTAGCAGAGGGGGGTTCAAATTTGGAAATCAGCTGCAGACATAACGAAATGTATTTTTTCAAAATACAAAATGATTAACTTAAGTGGCATAACTAGTGCATTGAATCTTGAATTGTATAACTGATTTGTATTCACCGATAAACCCGGAGAAATCCAGAATGACAAAACACACCCAAATATAAGAAAAAAAAACAATTAATCAATAATAACCCGACAGAAGACTGCCAACTTCCTATTAAAATCAAATGATTCCAACTATATATTTAAGTGTGTAACCATTAGGTGACAATATCTTAAAAGACATATATAATTTTATTATTAATTGTTGATCTCATGTATAAATAATGTTACTTTCGTTTACAATTTAACAAAATGTAAAAACAGATGCACAGATCCACAGCCGGGCCCCATTAAAATCAACAAGTGTTGCAAGGAACATCAGAACTCTTGGATCAAGTTTTGATCTCATTGTGTATCACATCCTTACGGTGGAATAGGCTACCAAATACAATTCTTCATAAAACCCGATATAACATGGATATATTAATACAGTATATTCATAATTAATTAACAGAACATCGAACATGTGTTAATAAAAAAACGTGTTTCTATTTCTCTAAACCGTTGGACAGTTCTTCAATGCAGTGTTACAAAAATAACATCGCCAGACGACTTATCTTAATACGCTTTTTCAACAGAAATTATTTTTTAGTATAGGTATTAGTGCAATAGCCAACTTTATATGTTCCTTACACCACTGTTTAGCCAATTCGACTCTTTCTCGTGGACTTTTCGTCATGAGTGACACTTGGATTATCTACAATGGAAGAGCATGCTGCCACTTTTCTATGTGAATGTTGTGTAGGTGACGTATCTTTAATCATCGCAATTGATAATGAACAGGATGAACAATTACATAAATTAATTCTATTAGCATTGAACGTTGTCAAAGAAACATTACTAATCTGCACATCTCAGGTTCAATAAGATAAATGCAGTGGCAACTGAAAAAAAATGAAAACCCGTCACACTGAAATGTAAAATATTACTAGTTCATCTACCTGAAAATGTTTGAAAAAAGCAGAGATGCGAGTGATGTGCAGGCTCAGGCATCGGGATGTGCATCTTGCCCTGTAAATACTGCCAGTGAAGAAAGACTCATCCTGCTTCCAACCACCGGCATCAGCCCAGCTCCAGGAGGCTGTAATCCACAGAAATAGGGTCAGATACAAACTGGGATTCCTTACAAACATTGTGTGACCGAGGTGCCTTTATCTCTATACACTGATCAAGCTAAACTGCGTGTGTCCCTGCTGGAGAAACTAAAGAAACTTCAATAATCCACAGGGGAGGAGTCATATAGCGGCATGTGGCGCCCCATTGGAGAGGGCGAGGATGAGTGGCAGTTCAGGCAAGCGGTTTTACTGCAAGCTGGTCACACGAGCTTTAAAATACATCCAACATTCTGAAGCAGGACTGTGTTCAATGCTCTCACTAAAATAGGGTTTATAACTGCACGACTGAGGACAATAATGACCACCACTCTGAAGTTAAAGACGAAAATGTCCCTGATACAAAATATAATAACTAAAAAAAGAAGAAAAAAAAACAGTGTAGAGACTTTATTTGATCGTGTAAAACTGTTAAGGTGACATCTGCAGAAACTGCAGGTGGTCTTTGTTATATTGAAATAGTATAACAAACCACTTTTGTTAAGAACTAGATTTGGTAAGATGTACACTGCCTCAAAAAATGTAAATTAAAATAAATATTTCTGTAATAGGCTATAATTTTAGATATGTGGTATATTTCACCTATATATGTTTGGCATTTGCCACTTAAAATTACTGTGAAATACACATGTTTATGTGTAATAAACATGTACAAATAACCAGGAGAGTCTTCTAATGTAATGTTATATATATATATATATATATATATATATATATATATATATATATATATATATATATATATATATATATATATATATATATATAAATTCCACTTACAAATGCATTTTATTTGACTATTGTATCGCTATTTCCTTCATTTACATCACGGTTTTGTAATTCGGAAGAGTGTCGATAGAGTGTAAATGTATGTATGTATTGCTTTTTGTTGTTTTTTTTATTTGTGTTATTATTTGATCTGTTCTGTTATTATGGTAGGTCTACAACAAAAACGTTTTTCCAAATATATCTGACAGATATAATATTAAGATATACTGAACATTGTAACCCTATGTCATATCCTAGATCGTTTCTTTTCTTTTTTTTTTTTTTTTTGCATACTCGTTGAGGGGAAACAGCGACCCACACTTGGAAAATAACAGCTCAAACAAGCAAACGTGAGAAAATAATCAAGAAGCATAAATCCTGAACAGGAGAATTGGTGAAACAATGTTGGTATAATGCAGCACTGAAAGGAGTCATTTCTACAGTAAGTCGACTTACTATTTTAGTTGATTTGCCTGCAGGAAAGCCTTGTTCTATCCCCATTCTAAATTGAAATCTTATTTGCAATGTTTTGTAAATCTGGTAAGAGGAGGTAATGGTTATTGCTTCTAAGCACTGAAAAAAACTCTTACTTTGGCATTTGGCTGTTTTTAATTATAACAAAGTTTTCTGTGACTCTTTAAGTAACTCCAAATTCAATATGCCTGACCTTGAGCTTTCTGTGGTTCTTCTGATGCAAACACGCTGAAGCTACCATCTTCTGATTTTTAGGATCATCCATGCCCACCTGCTCATCTGAATGAGTTAGGTCCCAATTCAGTTAAACGGACAGGTATATCCTCCACATGTTCATAACATTTACTTTTGTATGTCCGACAGTATGTGTATTCTCTATCATCGTCTAATACTGCTTCTGCATAGCCTATGCAGCATAGGTTATTGTTTATCACCCTTACACAATACACTAGCAACAATGTCCTTTTCACATGGATCTGCTTTTAAATGCTGCGTTTCTGTAGTAAGGTGGTAATGTCATTTACATGAACCCCACCCCCACCACCAACACCTCCACCCCCAGGCTGTGATTTATAGATTTTCCGATTACAAACTCATAGTTTCAGATGGGGCAGAAGTTATAGTTGCACACCCCTAGTGGTAGTTTCTAAAAGTACCTCAGCAGAAATTTAGCAGCCCTAGTTGTTAGAAAAATGTACATTTGTTAGAAAGCCTGGTTAACAATGATCTAAGCAGACACAGTAGTTGATAATTATTACAAAAAACACTCGTAACAGAATGTTAAATAGATAAGCAATTCAATAACCTGTAGATGTTATAAAACATTCATTTTTTTCTGATTATAGATGATGTGCTATTTCATTCTAATTAAATATTGTTTCACATTTGTCGAATGACACATTTCCATTTGTACATTTTGTATAACTGCTATTTATTTATGAATTGCTAACCACTGTAAGATGTATCGTCTTCAGCCTGAGATTTAAAACCTGGTTCTCATGCCCTTTCATTGGGTAACTTTGTTGGCGTTGGAGGGATTAGTTTCTGCCAGTCTGAATCCTAATTGGGGCTGGCAAGAGTCCCAGTTGAAATTGATTTTTTCTCGATCTGTTGCTGATGGAAAGGAACAAGTCTGATTTCAAATCGTTTTCACGCGAGTCCCAGTGGCTGATGGGAAAGTGGCATATAAAGGGTGACCATGTACTAGGATATGTGCTCTATAGTAAAAGGACCCTTTAGTGGATTAGTTTGGAGAACATAAAGTAGGGTTGAAACCCTGCCTCCACCAGTAACAATAGTGCATAGCCATGGCTTTAAAAAGCAAGCAGTTTCCCTTTAATTAAAGTACAGCTATTTCTTTTTGGCTCCTGATTTAGGTCAAACTCTGAAAAAAACAGCATGCTTTTATCAAGAAAAACAGCATTAGCTGAAAGGTATAAACCCACATTCTACATTCAATTGCCATGGAAGCCTGGGGCTATTAATTGAATCAGACCTGACTTACATAATAAAAAGATTAAAGGAATCCTATTTAACAAAACCTGTAAAGCTTTTTGTTGTTTAATAATGCATACTGTAGAATTACTTCTGAATGCGAGTGTTGATGTTTAACTTGACGGTTTGTCAACAGATTGGAAATCTCTTTCATTTTCTGCCAAATCTTCCAAATCGACACAAACCAGTTGGAAATATCTGCATATCATATTTATTTTTTTGTTACATATATATATATATATATATATATATATATATATATATATATATATATATATATATATATATATATATTAATCTCCTATATGTCACATTTTCCATTTTTGTCAGTTTATCGTTAAGTATATGGAAAACTATAAAAAGCAGTATGTAATTTCAATGGGCTAACTTAACATTATTTAGCAGGTCCTAGTCGTCTTTATGAAGCAAAAATAGTTAATTCTATAGGTCAATGCAAAACTTTTTGCCATAGCTGTATAGTCTGATGACCTTGTTGTTTGTTTCATGGAAGATGTGCAACCATGTTCTGCTCTGGGGTTCAGTAATATTTATGTTTGTATCCACATTTCATATTTGTCTTGGGAATCACCCCAGTTTTAGTGTAAAGGAAGAACATATCCATCCAGTTGTAGGACAGCTTACTCACTAATAATCTTTTGAGAGGGGACGACTAAACTAAACTAAACTATATCTGTCAAAATACTTGTTGGAGTTACTCAGACAAACTAGGAAAAACAGCATTTATAAATTTAATTAAACCAAAGAATTCAGAAAATCACACTAAATGTAGTGACTTTAAATTATATTTTTGAACTAAGTAAGTTGTACTTGTCCTAATAATTGTTACCATGCATTTTGAACACAATAGGTGTCATTATCTGAACCATTAATGAAACAATGGAGAAAAGGAAGCTGTTTAACAACATATTTTAGTACATTTTTGCAAAAAAAAAACGATTTCATAGATTTATAAATCCAAAGAAATTAAATTAATATATTTTCAAAATTCTCAAACATTTTTTAATATCCTGTATCTTTTTTAGTATAATGTGCATATGATAAACGTTTTTGTTTATTTGAGTTATGAGTTGTGAGAAAAAATACTTGCCACTGGAACAATATTGATCAATCCTTTCTCAGATCGTAAAAACAACTAATGGCCCAAAATAAAGGTATGTGTAGGTTTGCTTAAAAAATTATATATATATATATATATATATATATATATATATATATATATATATATATATATATATATATAATTTTTATTATACACATATATATGAATGTGCAGTTCAGCTCAGTTCTTACAAAAGCTGCATGTGTATGTATTGTAGATGCACACCTGTGACTTCAGTTAGTATGCTGGCTCTATTCTATTGATAAGCAGTAAGGATCTTTATAATTATAAGACATGCATGGTGGTATCTACAAGTTATGGGGGTTGTTTTCTATGGTGTCGTCTTTTCATAGTACAACTTACCTTATAGCAAACATATATTCAAAGGTCTCTGATTTGCCTGATAGCATCTTCACA
This sequence comes from Acipenser ruthenus, assembly GCF_902713425.1. Lineage (NCBI taxonomy): Eukaryota > Metazoa > Chordata > Actinopteri > Acipenseriformes > Acipenseridae > Acipenser > Acipenser ruthenus. The sequence goes on along the minus strand of NC_081196.1, from coordinate 41,624,482 downwards.
GTTTAAACACAATATTTTGCCACCTGCGCATTTTCACAGTGGGTATTTAATGGGCCCTTTAACGATAATGGACAACTTGACGTTGTTAAGATTTCAATCCTATCAACTCAATGCTGGGTAGTGCTGGCAGCAGCTGTTTTCATCACCTGGGAGTGTGTTTTATAGTTTTTTGAGAAAGTGAGAAAGCTCTGACTAAATGACGTATGTACAACATTTATCAAGTTCTTTAGACCAAAATTAAATCTGCACATTTATTTATATATTATTTATTTATTTTTGCTGGGAGGGGGTTGTGGTAATCTTACAAAACTAGTGTATTTTCCTTTTACAAAACATGGTGCTTTATTTCATTTTGGTGTGAAAAACTTTGAGAAATCGAGCCCCTTGAGTCATAACCTATATTGCTAGATAAGACCTTCATACCTTTAGAAACCCCTAAGAGCCTCTTGTCTTTATGATTCAATGCCAGTTTCACAGTTGTTTTTGTCTTTCCATCGTATTTAATTTGAAAGTGACAACTTTTTGGACACTTGTGCCTGCTGTGCTATCCTGTCCCACTAAAACTACGGGACAGATTAATGACACAAATTGGTTATTGGATGACTGCATTATTAAAGTTTATAGTTATCCATAACGTCTAAAACACTACAGTATTTTTGCACAAAAATTGTGCAGTTTTCCCACACTTTTACCATGGTTATACTATGCATTTACTATAATTAATTATGTTTTGCCATGTTTTATAATATGGTTTACCATACTGCTCTGGGCTTTACAATGCTTACCTGTGCTTTACCATGCTTTCACATTTCTTTATTACACTTCGCTATGCTTTCACAATGGGAAACTTGCCTTGTGCTGTGATCAACGTTTTGCCCCTTATCTCAAAAGCCTCAACTGAGATGAGGTAATGAACCACAAAGAAGTAATTCTCTAAGTGTAAGATAATGAACGAGATGCTGATAAAGATGTTAATGAGCTCCCACTGTAGATGTTCTTGATAACCAGCCAAGCTTGTTATCAGGGGCTGATCGAATCCGTTAGAGGAGGTTTCTGAATTGAAAGTGCATGAAGTCTGCAGTGCTGTATAATCATTTAGGACCACCATGTGAGCAACACAAATAGGCAAACAGTTTACTGTTAGCATTTAGTTTGATGCTGCACCCCGTCCCGTGAATAACAACTACGGGTGTTTCTGTATTTGTTGCAGCTGAGGTATACTATAGAACAGGGGTAGGCAACCCTGGTCCTGGAGCACCACAATCCTGCAGGTTTTGTAGGTATCACATAATCATCAATTGCTAAATACCGGGAACACATGGTAATTCTGACCAATTAAGCCAATCATTGAATCAATTAGGGCTTGGGTAAAACAAAAACCAGAAGTGTCTGTGGCACTCTAGGACCAGGGTTGCCTACCCCTGCTATAGAATACCAATGTATTTTGCAGTACTGTGGAATACAGTAGCATATAATAATATTATTTTCATGGGCAGTATTTTTCTACATTAATGCACTCATCACTTCCAAGGGATTCAGTTGCAAAAAATTCCTAATTATGCTATTGTAGCCAAAATACACCAGTGACATAAAATTGTATTGAGACAGGCCCATGGCAAAGGGCTGGTTATGAGCATGTCTAATCAGCAGTTTTGTGTGCTGCGTTCTGACCCCTGCTGGTGAGATACATTTAAAACTACTCCTGCAGTCTCTCCCCAGTTGGAAATTGTATTGCTGGGCTTTTCAGATCAGGGCACTTAGGACATGGTTACATGGCACTCTTTAGTGCCATTGCGCCTGGTAGTGAAAAATATAGTGACCCCCCCCCCCCCCCACCCCACCCCCCCCACACACACACACACAGACTGCAGGACCTCCTTTTCTCTGGTATAAAACTAAGAACTGCCAATCTTAGATTTGGACTGATCATACCTTTCTTATGTACCTGTGGCTTAGGTCAGCACTTTGAGCTTACTGTGTACCATGAAATATAGCTCCTTCCTCTCACCCCAAGGTAATTTGGATCAACCCCGCTGTGTCCACTATCTATGGACATCTTGTGACCCAAAAGTGTGATACTCTAGTGGTATGTAAAACATGGGGCCGTGAACTTGGCAGACTAGGCTTTACACCTGATGGGGATACAATATGGTCAGATATTTTTACAGCTTCTAAAAACCCAGCACTTTAAAATAATTCATAGGGCTTAAGTCACTCCTTATAGACGTTTTCAAATGAAAATCATACTCGATCCTGCTTGTACCAATTGTAAGCTCAGTATAACTGGTACCAATTTACACATGTTCTGAGATTGCCCAGTTATTGCTAAATTCTGATCCCTTGTATCTTCCATTCTGTCCCATCTTTTAGAATCAGATACACTGAACCATGCCTGCTTCTGCTTCTGCTGATTCTTCGCTATCTCTTGCTCTATCTCAGCAATGTTACTTGCAGGATTAAGCTCTACACCACAACAGGTTTGGTTAGGTATGTTTAGGGACATTGTCTGATTAGAACACTCCACAATTATAGAAATCAAGCCTGCGGTGCAACACTCCAGGCCTGGAGTTTGGCCTCAGCCAACCTCTCCAATCTCTTACTCGCATAATGCTTTTTAGTGTATTTTTATTTGGGTCCTTACATGTGAGTTCTGGTCTATTGTGGTATATAGTTCTATTTTATGTTGTTATTGTTCTTGTTTATCTAGGTGTTTTTGACTCTTTGTTTGTTAACTTTGTTAACTGATGCTCTGGAAATGTATTCTTTTTCAAAAATAAAAACAATTGATCACAAAAAGAAAAAAATACTCCTGCAGACAAATAATGAATATAGGTAAAATACAGTATATACAGCACGTGGCTGGACATCTGCTATAATATTGTTTATAGGGTGTAGGTTCTCTATGGGCTATCCGTACAGCACTGAATAGACAGGATTAGTTTACTAAAGAGGTACCCACTGAGAGGCAAAGCAGTTCAATCAGTAAATACACCTGTACAGTGTGTTCACCAGCAGCATATATGTCTATAATCTCTTAATTCTCATTGCAGAGGATATTAATGATGCTAGAAATGGAAGAAATGGTATTGTGTCGGAAGACATTTACATGTGTTTTTAGGTTACAGTATATGTTGGTCTGGATCACCTAGAACATTTGAAATATATGTTGCTGTTTAAGTGAGTTCAAAATTCAAAATAGCTTTGAGGGGCATCACTCTGTGGGGTAATGACCACTCTACTCGGAACCAGACTGGGAGAGGTGAGGCTTGCTCAACATCTTTGGCACGACTTATGAACTGGAAAAGCAGAAATTACCCTTTCTTTTGTTGTAAATGATACAATGTGGGGTTTCCAACTGCTTTGAAGAACAATGCACATTTCTTGGCAGCTAAGAAGATTATAGAACAATGGTTTTAAATGATGTTCACCAGTCAGTTCTTTGGAGATCTAAGTTCTCGTTCTCCATATGCCTAATTATTACATTGCCCCAGCATAGCATATATCTGAAAAACTGTCTGCCCGGTAGGTTACATTTAGTTTCTCTTTGAGTCAGCCCAGGTAGCTGGCATAATAAGGAGCTTTCAGCTTGTTTTTCATGTTCTGTAGCCAAATCCCAGACGTGTAATGGAATTCTGCCAATACTTTAAACAACAGATAGGCCATAATCTATTGTACAGGGTTTTTTTTTTTGTTTTTTTTTGGTTTTTTTAGTATATGTATATTTTTAAGAGAAAAGATATCATAGCTTTTATCACAACATTCAGAAACATTATATTATGAGCGTTTAAAATCCCATGTAAACACTTATCAATGTTAACTTTATATTCTCCAATTACAAACTGACCCATTTTTTCTGTTTTTTCAAAGTTGAATAATTGTATATATTACAGCACCCTCCAACAACCGACAACAGAATAAACATGGAATGACTGGAAGTTTCACTGCACTCAAACCCCATGCTTTCCATTAATAGATACTCGTACTGTCTTCAAATATATGCAATATATTTAAATAAACAATTCTTCTAAAATTACAGTGCTACCCAAATACTTACTACCATTGCAGAAGAACTTGGATGGTATTCATTTGACCCCATACCAGTCAAGGAATTCATTATTGAATATTGTATTAGTTGCTATTTCTGGGGGGTATAATGAAAAAGTAAAGTCTAACTCATTCTGCATAGGTAGTAAATATATAATACTGGGGTTACACTGCTATCATGGGATGGACTGCTCATTAAAATATTTTGTAAGCAACAAGAATAAACCTAATTTACAGTATATTCATGTTCATATGAAATAAAAAAAAATGATACAATTTAAGATAAAATTGAAATATTGGCAGGGAGGTAATATATATATATATATATATATATATATATATATATATATATATATATATATATATAATGTTATTGTCATCACCCAAACGCTCTTAATCAAAGTAAAATTCCTCTCCCAATGAAAACAAGCCACATTGCTACATTTTTCCATGGCAAAAAAACAAGCTGCCTATAATTTGGTTTATTAAAGATGCCTATGATACTTAGCATGCAGCCAGCACCTGTGTAGTGTTGGTAAATGTGTGGTTTCTGCAGCTGTTCCTAAACAAGCATGCAATACCCTTGAGAAAAGAAAATGCAAGGATGGGACATTGGCCAACACTGTATTACAGATAAAGAAGTTATGGTGTCCCTGAATATTATTTTGTACTGCCACTAGATGGCAATATTTACCCACCAGTAGCTAGTCTAGAAAATAGTCATGCTTTGTGAAAAGAGCCCAGTGTCTCCTAAAAAGGCCATGTATCAACAGCCAACTTCTTAGGAACTAGCTGTAAAAATGAACATTTTCAGCCAAAAGTTGTGAAATGTTACCTGTATTTTCCAAAACACAAGTTTTACACAACCTTATTTTCCTTATTACACTTCCAAATGCTTAAAACTTGCTTGACATCATGTGTGTCCAGCAGATGGCACTACAGTATAATAAAGTGTTACATGGCATTTAATCCTGGCCATTGTGGAGTTACATAAACACAGCATCAGTTGTGTTTCACCAACATGGATTTCCTTAAATCCCACAAACCAGATCTTAACATAGAACTTGGTTAAATGCTTTTTTAATGGGATTATCCACAGATACATCAAAATATATTTCCCATACCAAATAACTTGACTGGGTTGTGGATATATTTTCTAAATATTGAGAACAAATGATTCTACTATATACTATATTTAAAAAAAGAAAGAAAAAATAAGTTGTATTGATACCATGTTATAAAAATCTTTAAAACTACAGTTTAGGTTTATGTTGTAGATTGTTTTTCTAAACCAGCTCGCTTGATCCAAGTCTGAGGTTGTGTATAAATATAGATCTAACTCATTAAAGGAGTTCCTTCTCAAGCTCGACAAAAAATAATTCAGGACTGAAAGGGTTAAACACTGTGTAGCTACAGTGATTTATTTATGTTCTGTGTTCATCACCAGACAGCATTACCAATTAAACCAGCTAAAACAAAAACCTAAACTGTGGAGGGTACCTGAGATTGAAAACCACTGTCGTAATACAATTACATCTCAAATAATTTGTTTCTGTTTTTTTTTTAAGTGCTCTATAAATATTGCACTGTAGTACTATACTGCATGCCAATATTCTGAAGTATCGCTTTTGGTCGGTCCTCAGTTATGGAAGTGGTAGCCCATTGCGTCGTCTGCAGCAATCACTACTTATTTACCCTCTAAATGGCCAACAATCTTCCACATTCAGGTTAGTCCCCACTGTGCCCTTTTATTTCCAATCATTTCAATGAGCCACTATATATTACCAGGTGGCATTGCTGTATGTACGCCTGGTTTTGATGGTTTGTTGTGTGTATTACCCAAATAGGACTGTGGTTTGGTTCATTCCTTTGGAATAAAGCTCCCGGGATTGAATCTAGGGTCCAACTGCTTTAAATGTCAGTGTAAATTCTGTCTGCTTAATTTGTGGAAAGAAGATCCAAAATCTGAGGGCCAGACAAAATGACTGTGATTTATTTAACAGAAGGGTCCACTTCAATCTAAATACTTGTAAACCAGCCATATTTTAGATCTCTATTGCAGTGATGTCAATAAATTACCCCTGGAGAAAAAACACTAGCAGGATTAATACAGTGCAATGTACTGAGATCCACCAGACTACACAGAATACATTTCTCAACATTTACTCAGGAGCGTTAGCCAGAAGAAAAAAATGTCTTGCAAGGATCGAAGTGTATCCATATCATGCTCCCACAACGCCACTCACTTCAATGATAGCTCCATTGTTGGTTTCCAGATGATTGTCTCAATAAGGTTCCCTATCAGGTAGCCCTTTTCACTGCCACATTGTTTTTAACCTCTGGATATATCAATGACATGGATCTTTTTCACATTTCCATATTGCTTCATTACTACTGCTTGGTACAACTGTTCCTCCTGTGCAGATATTTTTGATCGCAACTTCCTAGTTTTGATTTCTTTCTTGACATTGGGATTCAGGGAAGCTGCACTAAAGCCCAGTTGTCACCTGAACAAAACTCTACCTTTATTAAAGAAGCTTAGCCAACAATCTGCACTTGTAGAAGAGATCCATGTAACTAGTGCCCCCCACAGCGTGGCTTTTTATACATATTTATATGCATCCTTTTACGATTGGAACTCCAACTCAGAACTGTATATGTCACAGTGTTCTTAGAACATTAATCTGTAATTCATTGTGTAACTTTCAAACCTAAGCTTATCGGTTTACCAGCTGTTTCTACCATGCTATCTGAACAAGGCGGAAGCTGAAACATTTAGAAAGATAGATAATGTAGGTACATAAATTAGGGCTCCTCTTTTAATTTACTAGTGTCCTAAGCGGTGGTCATATATTTTGTTGCAAAATCTTTGTTAGTTAGCATGTGTATAAATGACATATTTTTCTGACATTAATAGCCAGAGTAAATCAGATAGAATTAAGCAGATATGCAATAACCATAAACATTATTCTCTTATTATGTCATATGGGGCTCACTGTTGGCTTCCCAGGCTGTGTTTTCATCTCTATAGTAAAAGGCTAGTTAGTAAACTGGGCCTTACACACAGCATGGTTTCCTCTCTAGTTATCAAGAACTCAGCATGAGGCAAGCTATATCGAATTCTCCAAGATTGCATTAATGATAGCTTGAGCTTTGTGATAACTGTAATGCCCAAAGCTGTTTCATGCCTCTAATCTTGTCAGCTTGAAATGTTGTCTTATGTAACGACTATGTGACATTTTTATTAACTGAACTGTCAATATATGAACACATGGCATAATTAAGCCTCATATTGAATACGTTAGGGTAACTGAAATGTGAAAAAATGGCAAGTTATCAAAAGTCCCCAGCCATTTAAAGTAGAGATATCAAAAACACAAGCCAAATTTCAAGAAACTATTGGGGCAGCCTTGCCCAGCACAAAGCAAATAGGCACAACTGTAAAACCGATGGGGTCCAAAGTTGTCCCAATTGTTTCTACTAACTTGGCTTGTGTTTTTCATGCGTTTGATCCGCATTCATTGTGCCTGAAAAACACAAGCCAAGTTAGTAGAAACAATTGGGGCAACCTTGGCCTCCACAACTTTGTTGACTGTTGCATTGTTCAAGCCAACCAGTGGGGCAATCGCGACCAGCCAACCTTCGCCAGCTGGCTGCAGCTGCACAGGAACAGCGGCAGAACATCTCTCAGCAGTCTATCCAGAGGCTGATCAGGTCTATGCGTCATCACTGCCAAGATTGTGTTAATGCTCAGGGAGGTCATACTCAATACTAACTTTGTAATGTTTTGACCGTGTGTCATGTTTTATACTGAAAACTTGTCATGATTCTTTGATCTGTATTTTTGTTCACATTTTCTGTGATATTGTTTGATTAAATCCATTAGACCTGAGTGTTGCGTTTCTTTTGTGCATCAGTATATATATATATATATATATATAAATATATATATATATATATATATATATATATATATATATATATATATATATATATATATATATATATATATATATATATATTGTAATACAGTGTCTATTTGTTGTGCAGAAATCCAAATAAAGTGCTTGTTGGAGGCCGAAGCTGATCTTCCAAAACAAACCGTGTACTTTATTATTTACAGTAAAAAATAAAAAAAACAACGCCCCAACGGGTATCAAAAGGAAAACCTAACTCCACTCGCAGTCCTAACTACACACAGGTTTCCCTGACTGCGGATTGAATGGCTAAGCCATTTATCCAACAAAACAAAATAAAGTCAATACTGGTTGCAGTTTCCAAGTGACAAATGTTCTCCAATAATTCTCCTTTTTCACAATGAACTGTTCTCCTTTCACCCAGTCGACACACAGGTGTCCAAACCATCTCCTACTCGCCAACAACAAGCACGATTACCAGATTGGAGACAGGTTAACTTCAGCTGGTCCTACAATTGTTTATATATATATATATATATATATATATATATATATATATATTTAAGAAAATAGATGCTGGCACTACAGAGATGTTTCAGTCACAAGGTGCTTTGCTTACGATTGTAAGTCGCCCTGGATAAGGGCGTCTGCTAAGAAATAAATAATAATAATAATAATTTGTCCCAGGAAACGTTAAATAGGAAACACTTCTTAGATGTTGCCTCCGCCAAAGAGAAAAGACAGTCGCTCTAAATAAAAGTCTACATCCCAGAAGTGTGTCATTTATTCATACTTTATTCATTAAAACAAGGTGAAAACAGGTACGGTGACGTGTTTTGACATGTAGTCTTCATCAGAGCGTATTGAAAGCAGGACTCATTAGATCTATTAAATGCACTTGGTACTCTTTGTCAATTAATCCGATTACCTTATCCAATTACTAGAAATAGTAATCTAGCAATCAATGCATTCAATTCACATTCCAGATACTTAAGAATCTGCTATATATATTGTAGCAGCAGCATATCTGGTCTGCAGCAGGAAGAAATGGAGACGGCACAGGATGCAGTTTAAAGCAGTGAAAACTGCTATTTGTATTGAAGTGTTGGAAGAGCAGGCAAGTATCTCCCATAGGCTATTTATAATGCACATTTTTATTGCCTGCGTACCTTACACTTTTCTCTATTAAATGAGATTTGCAATGAGTCTGCCCAGTTCTGAATGCTGTCTAGATCATTTTGAATTACCTTTGCTGCTGCTGCAACGGTGTTTGCCACTCCTCATATTTTTGTGTCGTCTGCAAATTTAACAAGTTTGCTTACTATACCAGAATCGAAGTCACTAATGTAGATTAATAATAGTAGAGGACCTAATACTGATCCTAATACCTTGCTCCATTTTGAGGTTTCTCCTCTAATCGGTACTTTCTGTGTTTTCCAATTACGGCAACCCGAATGCACAACCAAGTGCAGTTCTTATGGACCGAGCAATCCCCCAAGGCCCACTTCTCAGCCACTCAGAGAGACGGAAAGCCAACACACCCTCTTCCCCACCTCTCCATGCCATCGCCATGACTGACAGGCAGATCTTGCAAGACTGCTGCTCTCTTCCTGCAGAACCATGCATGCGCCAGATAGTCAGCACAGATTCCCCCCCATTACATGCATTTTGTTGAAAAGCAAAGCAATTGTATATCTCATCCATCCTCTAAGTCTAAGAACAGTGCTTTTATCTTAGCAATATACATATGATTTTTTTTTTGTTTCTTGCTGTTAAAGAAATGTCTTTTTTTCTCCTAATGTTTAGTTGTTTTTGTTGTGAGATGGGGTGTCTCTGATGTACATACATATGTAAAAAGTGTCTAATAAATACTTAAGCCTACTGTTGTTTGCACACAAATAACCTGTTTTATTATACATTCTGTTGAAAAGAACATCAATAGTGTATCAGCCAAAGAGAGGACAGTGCTTTTTATCTTAACAAAGGTAAGATATAATTAGAGGTACTTGTGATGTGAAAACAAATCTTTGTTTTTTTTTTCTTGTGCCATGATGTCTTTAAATTCAGTCTTCCCTTTTGCTGTTTTAGCCAAACCAATATAATCTGAATCAAATCTGAAGCATTTTTCATGGAACATATATATATATAGCTGATTCTGGAGCTATGTAAGGCTTCATTTTTGTGTGTGCAGTAAAATTCTAAATGCCACAGCAGCAAGCCTTGCAAAAACAAATACAGTGATTTGTATGTTTCTAAATCTAAACTGTGATTTTTTAAAATGTGCTCTCATTATGGTTTCTTTATATGTATCTAATTTGATTGAACTACTTCAATTTTGCCTGACTGTTATTATCTAAATAATAAAAACAGTGTTTTAAAATGAGACTTAGTCCAGTGGAGCTCTCAATGTGGTGTATTTTGAAAATGTTGTCATCCCAAATAAAAACCTTTTAAGAAGGGTTTCTTGCTGTCAAAAGCAGTCTCTGTCTTTATTCCACAGGCACGGCACTGTCTGGTGCTGATCGGGGTCAGACCCCTTCCTATGATTTATGAGAATATTAAACGTTTAAGAAGCATGCTTTTCTTCTTTCTTTCTCTTTCTTTCGCTAAAATTAAATGTGGATTGACATTTGATTTTGCAGTTTAAATATTGTGTATGCAGTGGTCTTATAATATGAATAAAACAATACATTTTTAATTGTGTTTGTTATTCCTCTAAAACTGTATTATCTAAATAACAAGGCAAGAACATTACGAACGCTATTTCAAACTCGCTTGGAGTTTAACATTTGAGGTCACTATCCTCCTAAATTGCTTACCACGGCCCCCTTGCAAATGAGGCCACGGTCTCAATTGGTTAACTTCCTGCATAAATAATATATACATAAATAATGAATCAATGACATGTATCTTATAAATATAATTAACTGATTTTATGTTCATTCAATACAAAAATATTGTATTAAAAAGTTTGTATTTCACTTGATGCCCATTTTTAACACCCCACAATGAATTGCTCATCGCAGATTGAGCAGCATCTTTAAAATCTGTTCAGGAGCTGTGTATTTGCTCAAAGTACATTTCACAATTTGATTATATCGCTTTACTCAGAGATCGAAGAAGCTGTCTCTTCTTTTGTGTTTCGCTCTTTGCTTGTTTGATATTTTCCATTTCGCAATCTGATCAACATAATTTGCTCAAAGATCGAAATAACCTTTCATTTTGTTCTTTGATAATTTGTAAATGCTCAAATCGCAAAATGGTTATTTTTTTCGGTCGTTGACCGAATCCTGACTCTGAGTGTAACATTATATATAAAATGGGTCTTTTAAATACTTTATCCTGATTGGTCAAAACAGTTCAGGGGATGTGAATATTACAGCATATTCCCATGGGTTGAAACTTTTTTTCAAAAAGGATATCCACACGCCTCTAGAATTTTGAAAAAAAAAAAAAACGGTAGCCATATTTAAATTTATATTAATAAACATGACTAACCACATTTAATATATAATTTTGAAAAATGATATATTATATTTAAATTTGCAATAAAGATGGCTGATGAGGTATATCAATTTTGATCTTTTACAAAACCAAACTCTAGATGAGATTTTGGATAAGTCTGAATCAGACACAAACACTTATGCAAGTACTGAATAAAAGGAATACTGCTAGGCACTGAACTTAACGAAACACAGCTTATGGACATAAAAAAGGAAAGGAAAAAAAAATACACAGAAGTCCACTGCCTGAGCATCGGGTGTCCTTTTTATGCCACAGTCCGAGTATTTCAAAATGCAAATTACATCTTTGTTGCCACGGTGAAACAGTACCGCAAATCTGGCATGGATTCCTCCTGTTACTACTCCTGGATCACAAAGGATGATTAAAAATAATAATAATAATAATAATAATAATAATAATAATAATAATGTTCCCTAACACTGTCACCTGACACTGCCGCAGGTCTTGTGAGGTTTGTTTTGATGTGCAATTAAATATGTCCAGACGTGGCAAAGAAGGTCTGCGTGGTTGCCCTGTGGCACTTCCTCAAACAACGACAAGGACAACAATGAATCAAACACCATGTTGCTTGAAATCGCTTGCTGCAGCTCCACCTACTGTTCAGAATGAACATCTAAAAGAAGGTCCTGTAAATCTTCAAAGCTGCAATTTCAATGGCAGTGTTCAATTTAACATTTTTAAATAGTGCTACTTGTTTTTAATCAGTTCAGTGTTTATTAAAAAAAATAATGATAATAATATTTTTTTTAATTAATGCATTTTTGTTAATTAAAACTTGTTTTTAAATGTTTTCTCTTCTCTGCTGCTTCAGATAAGTTCTTCACTATGCGTCGCAACTCTTGACCACTGAATCCGATGATTCTGAGAAACCGGTTTGTGGAGTGTGCCACAAATCCCAGACAACCAACCTCCACTGGATAAACCTGGACTATCCATCCTCGCTGTTCCGCTTCAGCAGCTAGTTGAGTGTACCAAAGTTTCTTCCTTTCATACACCTCATCCACAGCATCCTCCCATGGCACTGTTAACTCTACCAGGTGAAAAAGGCATGCTGTTGATCCAGACCACAAGACAATATCAGGTCAAAGGTTAATGGTGGCAATTTCAGGTGAAAAAATAAGCCGTTGTCCAACATCTGCCAGCATTTTCCAGTCTCTAGCAGCTTCCAATTCTCCTAGGTGAGTTTTGTTGATTATATATATATATATATATATATATATATATATATATATATATATATATATATATATATGTATATATATATATAATTTGATCATTTTCCATGTTATTTTATTTGAGTTCTGGTGTATTATATAATGTTGTACAGTAGTACGCTCAGACAACACTTAATAAGCTACGGGCCTGTAAAATAACGAGCACACACAAGCTATTGTCTGTTTTGTAGAAAAAGCATTAGCTTTTAAGAAGACAGATTTTTTTATGGCAAAGATATATTGTATGCATCCCCCCCCCCCCCCCCCTGCCCCCCCCCAACAGGTTGTGTGCTATGTTTAAACGGCAACACATTGTATTTTTTCATCAGAGGTACGTAAATCAAGCAGTTCAGGCATCCCAAAGAATTGAATGTTATAATATGTTAACATAATATACATATTTAGTATTTTATATATAGGCTATTTTAGAAACACAGGTGCTGCAGAAGGCCCTATTCAGTGACTGTAGTAGTGTTTATCCTGTCTGTCAGTAATCTCTATAGTACCTGAGATTTGTGCCCGCTCACCTAATTGCTAAAGTCAATTTGCATGTGACCACTGTGGCTCTGCTGGCGGTTGGACAAATATTATATCAGAGATTACAGGCCTAAAGAAATTAATCAAAGTAAAACCTGATTTAACCTATAAACACTCACTTTAAGGACTACATGGTGTTCTCTCAACACAGATACAGCATGTGTTTTGCCATATACATACAAACCATAACAAGTCATATTTTTGGACAGCTTGGTCCAGTCAAGGAAAGATATTATCAAGTTTGTTTGTTGTTAAAATTAGAATTCTATTGGATGTTATCGTAAGCTAATTGTCGTTCCATATTTAATGGCTTTTTTTTAAATGAGGAGAGCGGGGTGCATTGCTTTACTGGAGGATTATCAAGTATACAGTATGCATGTAGTCAGTTCAAGTAAGTAGAATTTCCAGGGGAGTGATTAGTCTTCTGTGTTGCAACATAATTTTATTGGCAGGTCTAATAAGAGCTGTGCTTTCTGCAAACAGATTTTACATTAACCTCTTAATAAGTTGATGGAATAGTTTAATGATTCTAGCATCCTTATAAATATGGAGAATGGTAATCAGTAAAAAAATATTTTAAAAATCCCATGCGTGTTTAATAAACATGCAGCAAATGAAATTATCTTTGCACATTTTTGGGTAATTAATGTAATCATTCAGATCCAGGCTGTGTTTGCATCCTTGATGAATGAACTCCATCTGCCATTTTATGGGAAAACTCCCTCCATTTTACAAAGATAGCAGGATTAAAGCTGTTTAAGTGAAGCAGATACATTATACAGTAACGAGTGACTACATTCTGTTCTTATTACAGGGTCTCACATTAAATGTCATTTAAGACACTATTGGAGAATTTTTTTTTAGGGTGTATTAGTGTATGCGTCCTTGAATTCCTTGATTTGGATCCCTGTGTTAAATTGAATACTTTCCCCCCCTCAAGTTAAGTAGCCAAGTGTAAAGATCACTTTTATGAGAAATAAGGGTGTTTAGTCCAGTGGCATCACTATGGATGCAATACCTCACAACTTGTATCATGTGCCAGCATGCCAACCTACTCCTAGCCCCCCTGGATCTGCAGCATGAGTTAATATGCATGAAAGCCATGATAACTAGTTACAATTGTGTTCAAGTAACTTGTAACTGTAGCGAATTACTTTTTAAAATGTCCCCAACACCAGAGAACACAATACCCTAGGGTACCATTGTAGCTTACCAGAATTTTTTCAATGCTTTTTTTTTTAAAAAGCATTGAAAAGAGAGGCATAGCCTGTATTTAGGGTATTATCTTCACTGTCAGTAAAGCATATTTTTTATTTAAATTTAAGTCAGACAATTTTATTATGATTTTATTAAAATGCTGCCTAATAAAAGCTACAGCAATACAATGTTTTATCGTCCTCTACTAAATGCATCCAGTCAGTTATTTTAGTTTAGTGTAAACTGATCTCTGGATTTTGATAATAGGTTGCGAGGGAACTGCATTTTTTCTTTTTCATTATTTGGGTCCAGTGTCAAAAATGTTTAACAAAAATATATACAGTATTAAGTACACAACTAACTTTCCCAAACACGAGCCAAAAAAAGAATAAACACAGACATTAAAAGTACATGACATGAATGCAAGAACCCATCCAGATAACTGTAGCAAAGAGATAGGACCTCCATGGCTGTAGCAGATCTAATGTTGTGTAATGTCTCAAAAGTTAAAATACTTCAAAATAAATCAAGATCCAGCTGTAAAAATCATATTAGTAAAATGCATTTTTTGGTGTTTTTTTTGTCAGTACTTGAGCAATTCAAAATGTTGCAAGCGCCCTTGGGTAATGTGACATACTGTAGCTGGCAGTTTTTGGTGCTGAAAGTCTTGAAGCTTCACACATTTGTGACACTCCATTTGGTATTTTAGAGACATTTTCAGTGGGGTACAACAACATTTTGTGGGGTTCAAAAACTCCCTACAATCCCACTCTAGCAACACCACAGGTGTAAATCCATATATCTACTTGTGATCATTTTAATTTATGTTAATGTATAAAGACACTGTTAGGTTATTTTCTCAATGGCAATGATTGATCAAGTAGGGAAAAAAAAAATTCAACAGGTGCGGTTAATAAAATAAATGAACCTGGGAGCCGACAGTGATCTTTGTTATTTGAGAGCTCAGCTGCTTTGCTTGTGTTTGAAAGGATTGGAACACAAACACATATTTCAATTTCCATTTACTTACATAGTGTGGGTGTAAATAATGCGCCCACGTTGGTAGAGCAGTGAGGAATCTCCATGGAAACACTTGATCACTGCCATTTAAGCCTGTGGCAGAGATAACATGAGCTGGCTCATTTTAACCTGTTTGTGACGGTGCTGAACATTTCAACAAGATCCCCAGCCTTCATAACTCCTTTTTGTTTTCTTGTTTACAGCCTTGTTTACAGCTGTAAACCATCCTGTTTTTAATTTACCTAAATTAAACCTAAATTTTCCTAAATTAAACAAGAAAGGAACATAGATGTTATCGGAGAAACAAATACCAGATGGAAATGGTTTCAGTATATGTAATGTACCCCTTTATTGTTACGCATGCTAAGTTCTAATATAATAATAATAATAATAATAATAATAATAATAATAATAATAATAATAATAATAATAATAATAATAATAATAATAGTTATCTTTTAGGCTAAACTACATTTGCATTACATTTATATACAGTCTCTGAAATTGAAGACCTATACACAGGACAATTATTTAAGTACATACAGTATGTGGGATGATGAAAATATTGTTGACCTGCAACTGACTTACATAAAAATTTAAAATAAACTAAATCCCATTAGCAGTTTTTTCATACTACACTTTCTTTTTTTGTTGTTTACACAGTCTTTCTACTTTTAACAAATACGACTTGTTTACTTATATTTTCTATTAGTATGCTAATTATTTGTTTAATTTCAAGTGGTGCAAACTTTGCACTGGAACAAATGCTGTTTTGGTTTTGAATGAATGAATCTGCTTTGCTTAGTGTTTAAATACTGAGAAACCCAAAGCTTGTTTTGTATACTGGAGCCCAGCTTCAGTGCAATGGGATTGAAATACAATTCGTTTTTTTATATAAAAAATCATTTTTTTAATGGGTAGATTGCTGTATGTGCAAGTATTATGACAGCCCCACAATAGTAAGGCAGTGTAATTTTTTTTTAAAATTTTATCTTATTGTATTGAGGTCATGGGCAGTATTTACTGTAAATAGGCAGTTCATTAAAGAGTGGGGGACTGTACGTTACCCTTAATGTCGCTAATAAGAAATTATGGTAACTAAATCATTTTTCTGTGCGAGGATGAAAATGTTAAAGAAAATCGGATAATGTTTAATAAAAATATGTATGTAGTTAAAACATGATGTATACTATACTATTATTGATATACATCTTTTTGAGATGTTTTATTAATGTGTATCTGTAATAAAACTAAATTTGTGAAAAATAAAATGAAAAATTTCACGGGGCTCTATGTAATCACCAATGCCCTCCATCAATTGGTAAGGAAGACATTAAAATCTGGGTAACAGTTTACATTAAGTGTTTCTAATTACTATACATTTACGTAGTCACTTAGTGAATACAAGTGTACTAACACATAATTACAATGTTATTATCCATAATTACAATGTACTTAATGTGTAATTGAATTTGCATGATATAACCCTAACCCCACTAACCCTAACTCTAAACCAAACCCTAACCCATTTCTAGTAGAGTTGTGTACTTACATATATCGTGCAAAAAGACGTTAAGAACATTATAACTATGCATAATAACATTGAAATTATGTGTAAGTACACATGTATTTACTATGTAACTATATCTTTTAGGTCATCAACAGCAAGCTGTTAAGATCGGAATTAATTACCAGTGATTTATTATAGGAACATCTCTTCCGGTAATGATGCTTGGTATCTAGTAACAAAACTGAGGGTTTGTAACTTATTTTCAATGTGGATACAAACATTTTTCAACTCTATGATTGCAGCCCATTCAATTGACTTCAAACCGAAATCAATTATTTTTGGATCGCAGAGTTTTCTTCTCACTGAGGTATCTTCCTTTATCCGTTAATAAGCACTGAATAATATAATATGATTAACAACAAAAGAAACTTCTCTGCCAAATCTTTTTGACAAATGTCTTTCAGTGTCTTGTCAAAAACCTTTGTGTCGGAGACAAAGAATGTTCTCCAGTATTTCTCAGATTTTTATTAACATAGCATAATGCAACCTGATTACCCAATTAATAGGCACATTTTACAAAAGTTTCTCATCAACGGAGGGAAGTTACCCCCGTCCTTTACCCTGCCCTCAGCCGTTCACACTCGCCATTGTTCATCATTTGCCTTGCTCAGTGTTGCTTCTGCCTACTGTTCTGACAACCACAGTCAGGCATGTTGAGTACAGATCTTTCAGACTCTAAATTGATTCATGGTTTTGTAACAGAAGATATATTCTAAAGGCTGAGCCTACCAAGCTAGAGCATTAACAATTGAACAATTTGGCATAGTTTCAATTCTCGGGACAATATGCATGTATGCGTCATGAGGATTGTGTAATACCTAATTATCATTGATGCAGAACATTAAATTACATGACCATATTCAAGAGTGGTTTGGACTGTCTTTATACTAAATTCAGTTTTTAAAATCAGGCCATGGGCAGCTTAAGTTCAATTCTGCACAATGCACCAACAGCAGCCATCTGTGAAATAATTTAAAACCAGGGCTATTAAAAAGATTTGTCCACATACAAAAAGGGATTTAAATATGAAACATAAGGCTGACCTTTTGATATACTATACAGGTGTAAATAAAGTACTTTGGATAGGCTCAGACTTTGTTATATAATATTTAGATGTCTTTATAGTTTGTTTTTATTTGTGTTGACGTCCCTAGGAATGATCATAAAGATCAAAAGTTAATGCTGATCCATTCAACATATTTATTTGTTTAAACACAAATAGGATGTTTAAGTAATTTGAAACCATCATCTTTACCAAGGCTACTGAAAAACAAAGCAATGGCTTCAATTCATATGTTTTACAAATTCACCTTTGTGAAATAATGTTGGCCAGCATCTTCAGCCTTGAGTCTCTATGGAGCTTCAGTCACAGCTAAATCAAAGTAATAATTATTAGCTGCTGTGAAATCTATCCTGGAGATCGAGATGTAAGCAAATTGCTGCGGCCCATCATTAACAGTAGTAGGGGAGTGCCCAAGTACGAGCATAAACAAGTATTCATAACGAGTATGGCCATTTTAGTGGACCCTTTTTTCATACATAAATGCTGACATATTTTACTTTTAGTTGAGAAAAAGGATCCTGTTAGAACATGTTTCATTCACACAACACATCGGGAGTAAATAATTTAAAGGCAATGAAGAGTCAACAAGCTTTGGTTATTTTTCCCTCAAAAACATACGCAACATTCTTGTTTAATATGCTGTTTTATTATATTGTTATTAAGCCTGTTACTACTGTATATTTTACATGTGATGTTCTGTAGGTTCGCCTGGTTCACTGCTTATTTCAAGTTCACTCATGTTTAGGACGAAAGTTTTATTTTCTTACAATATTTTTGCAATATTAGTTTTATTTATGTAAATACAGCACACATTTAAATTAGGTCTACACACTTAACTAAAACCCCTTTCACACTGGCATGGTCAGAACCTACCCAGGTCAGGACGCAGTATCTTGCAGGTCGGCTACGAGATTTCACACTGCTTTTGATAAAGCAGGGTTGACCTGGCTGACGGACGCAAGTAAACAATACGCATATCAATGCCCCGGAAGCAGCTTGTTACAGACACTTCCATCCAAGCTTCTCTGGATTGAACCCTCGGCCCAAATATTGATTAGAGCAAATGTTTCTTCATCCCTGCTGCAATCTGGCTCATGGTGTGTGTCTCAATCAACAAAAATAAGGCTACACAGAATAAACAAAAACATTCCTTGAGGAAGTGAAACCTTCACACAGGCGTGGCTGTTTGTTATTTCCTTCGCCGTCATGCATTTTGTCTCGCTCAACCCGGATTAAAGCGTGTTGACCTACATCCTGAGGTGGGTTGCTGGGACTGGGTTAACCCGGGTAGAAGTGCCAGTGTGAAAGGGGCTTAACAAACACACCAGACTCAACCACTTTTTTAAATTCTAAAACTTGCTGTATTTGATTCTAAAACTTGCTGTATTTCGGAGGAGAGCTGCTGTCAGTGTGTCAGTGAAATCCTAAATACATCCACTTTGAAAAAAAGGGATTTCCTAAGAATGTAGTTTCCAAAAACACACGTTATTTAAAAAGAAAAATTGTTAATATTAAGTTTTACTTGGGGACTTTTTGAAAGGCTATTCATTTATCAAAAAAAACAAAAAAAACAATAACATATATATATATATATATATATATATATATATATATATATATATATATATATATATATATATATATACAGTGCCTTGCGAAAGTATTCGGCCCCCTTGAACTTTGCAACCTTTTGCCACATTTTAGGCTTCAAACATAAAGATATGAAACTGTAATTTTTTGTGAAGAATCAACAACAAGTGGGACACAATCATGAAGTGGAACGAAATGTATTGGATATTTCAAACTTTTTTAACAAATAAAAAACTGAAAAATTGGGCGTGCAAAATTATTCAGCCCCCTTAAGTTAATACTTTGTAGCGCCACCTTTTGCTGCGATTAAAGCTGTAAGTCGCTTGGGGTATGTCTCTATCAGTTTTGCACATCGAGAGACTGAAATTTTTGCCCATTCCTCCTTGCAAAACAGCTCGAGCTCAGTGAGGTTGGATGGAGAGCATTTGTGAACAGCAGTTTTCAGTTCTTTCCACAGATTCTCGATTGGATTCAGGTCTGGACTTTGACTTGGCCATTCTAACACCTGGATATGTTTATTTGTGAACCATTCCATTGTAGATTTTGCTTTATGTTTTGGATCATTGTCTTGTTGGAAGACAAATCTCCGTCCCAGTCTCAGGTCTTTTGCAGACTCCATCAGGTTTTCTTCCAGAATGGTCCTGTATTTGGCTCCATCCATCTTCCCATCAATTTTAACCATCTTCCCTGTCCCTGCTGAAGAAAAGCAGGCCCAAACCATGATGCTGCCACCACCATGTTTGACAGTGGGGATGGTGTGTTCAGGGTGATGAGCTGTGTTGCTTTTACGCCAAACATAACGTTTTGCATTGTTGCCAAAAAGTTCGATTTTGGTTTCATCTGACCAGAGCACCTTCTTCCACATGTTTGGTGTGTCTCCCAGGTGGCTTGTGGCAAACTGTAAACGACACTTTTTATGGATATCTTTAAGAAATGGCTTTCTTCTTGCCACTCTTCCATAAAGGCCAGATTTGTGCAGTATACGACTGATTGTTGTCCTATGGACAGAGTCTCCCACCTCAGCTGTAGATCTCTGCAGTTCATCCAGAGTGATCATGGGCCTCTTGGCTGCATCTCTGATCAGTCTTCTCCTTGTATGAGCTGAAAGTTTAGAGGGACAGCCAGGTCTTGGTAGATTTGCAGTGGTCTGATACTCCTTCCATTTCAATATTATCGCTTGCACAGTGCTCCTTGGGATGTTTAAAGCTTGGGAAATCTTTTTGTATCCAAATCCGGCTTTAAACTTCTCCACAACAGTATCTCGGACCTGCCTGGTGTGTTCCTTGTTCTTCATGATGCTCTCTGCGCTTTAAACGGACCTCTGAGACTATCACAGTGCAGGTGCATTTATACGGAGACTTGATTACACACAGGTGGATTCTATTTATCATCATTAGTCATTTAGGTCAACATTGGATCATTCAGAGATCCTCACTGAACTTCTGGAGAGAGTTTGCTGCACTGAAAGTAAAGGGGCTGAATAATTTTGCACGCCCAATTTTTCAGTTTTTTATTTGTTAAAAAAGTTTGAAATATCCAATAAATTTCGTTCCACTTCATGATTGTGTCCCACTTGTTGTTGATTCTTCACAAAAAATTACAGTTTCAGATCTTTATGTTTGAAGCCTGAAATGTGGCAAAAGGTCGCAAAGTTCAAGGGGGCCGAATACTTTCGCAAGGCACTGTATATATATATATATATATATATATATATATATATATATATATATATATATATATATATATTTAAGGTGTTTTTGTGTTGGTATTTCAGTCATTTTTATTTTTTTTTATTTTACTTGTTGGTTTATTTGATAGCCTATGCATTATTTAATGTTGTACAATAGTACACACAGACAACATCTAATAAGCCCTGTGACTGTAAAATAACGACTCCACTTTCAATTTACTTTGCATACAAGAACTATTGTCTGTTTTGGTGAAAAGCATTAACTTTTAAGATTTTTTTTACGAGTTGTATGCATTGTTTTTTGGGTTTTTTTTTCTCATGAATTATTATTATTATTTATTTCTTAGCAGACGCCCTTATCCAGGGCGACTTACAATCGTAAGCAAATACATTTCAAGTGTTACAATACAAGTAATACAATAAGAGCAAGAATACAATAACTTTTGTTCAAGCAAGGTACAAATGTGACAAACCACAATTCAATAATACAGCAGATAATAGTGATAGTTACATCAGGATATGATTAAATAGTGATAGTTACATCAGGATGTGATTAAATACAAAGTACTACAGGTTAAACACTTGGCAGATTACAGTATTCTGAAGTACAGGATTAAATGCAGTAACTGAATGGTGTGCTCAACAAGAATTAAAATGACACATTATGACATCAAACCAATGTCTAGTTACATTCTGAGATGCATTTTAATGGCACTTCAGTTTTAGCCCAACGTACTTCCGATGACATCATCCAAGTACAAATATTTCTAGGGGTATTGGTTTACGAGTATGATTACAGAAACATGTTCTCTGCAAGCCCTTATTGGCTAATTGGCCACATCATGCTTCTGCGAGTACAACTGGACAGACGCCTGAAAAACTGTAGATGGGTGCTTTCTAGGCTTAACCCCCCATAAAGGTTTCATAAGCTTAGTAACATCTTTAACAGCTGTTGTTCGGGTTTGGAGGGTGAAAAAAGGTCATTGGCTTGACAGCGGTAATGTAAGTCAACCTGTTGATATTCATCCACATTTAAAATGGTTTCTTCAAATTGGTTTCAGAAATGGCAGTAGAATTGATCCAAAATCAAAATGTTGTGTTTTGGCATGTTCTAGCATCAACATGTTATAGAAGGAATGAGCTCTGTCACCATGCATGCAGTCTGGCAAAGAGTGCATTTGTAAATATCCAGATTTTGCATTTTCATTTTTCGCTGATCAAAAAAAATAACTTGTGGTGCTTCTTTCCCCTGAAAAGTAAAACCTGCAAAACCTCTTTACAGATCATTTGAGGTCATTTGTGTTGCCACTGTGTTTTTACAAAGGCTATGAGACATGAGCCATTCGGTTTAAAATAGATAGTAAATGCTCCTAAGGAATCCTCAACCACTTTCACAAATGGAATATGACAGCCTGCTGGAAGTTAGACATCCTTTTTGTGCTTCAGAGACCACTGAAGGAACTTGGAGAAGGTTATAAAAGATTACCAAAGATACTGATAATCTAGCAACAGCCCTGTCTCCAGATAGCCTCTTAAAGAGAGGTTTTCTAATTGGGTTTATAGTGCGGCCAGACACATCATTTTAGCTCTTTCTATTTTCCCTAAGGACACTTTCTCCATCACAATGCTTTATTTAATATCCAGTCTACCTAGTACTGTACTGTGCACACTAAATTGAGCCTTGTTTATCTCTGATAGCTGTGCGCTAATGTCAATACAGTCTCATTTGCAAAGGTAAAGGAAGGGCAGGAATATAAGGGAAATTCCATATCGTCATAGGTATCCATTCTGTCACTTCCAGTCACTTGAGAGACCAGTAGTCACTGCTTTCAAGACATGAAGTATTCATCCCAATGGCAGCAAAATAAAAGTAAAATAGTTGGCTATCAACATTATTAATACTGCAGAACCAAGAATATGTTTGACACCCTGTTTAGAAAAGCTTAGCGTACCACTAATCAACCTCTTTCTTTTTGCAGGTGCTTGTCACAAAGAGGCAGGACATCCATTTACATACAGATGAAACATTTCTGGTTTAAGTGTCATTTATAGGTATATCATTCAATGAATGTGATCTGTTGTTTTTTTGTGTTTTTCAGAAAATGCTAGTAGTTTGTTTGGAAAAAGCTTTCTTTTTTTAAAAAAAGGGAGTCCCTTCTGTTCCACATAGGGAATAAGCAATACCTGCTTCTGGTTTTTGTTACATATAAACACAGTAATTTGAGATTTACTTTATAATAAAAATCAATGGTTAGAGATCATGGCAATACAATTTAATTACAGTACTTGAAATAAAAGCAAAAAAAAAGTAGCCTTGAGTAGGTAAGCACAGGACACCAGGGCTGGTGCTAGGGGGGTGCCAGGTGGGGCCCGACCCTATCAAATGTCCCTTTGCCCCCCCCCCCCCAGATTCATTTTCCTAAACGGTTTAAAGAATCGTATTATGATTTGTTTTAAATCTCTAAGAGAGTGAAGTTGGGTGGGACAAATGCGTATATTATCTTCCATTTCATTTTCTAATTTCATCCGTGCATTTTACATTTTCTATTTGACTCATATGCTTGAATATAGATACTTGCAAAGCATGTCACATTATTAAAAAAATTATGTATCCGCCCATTTAGTTTAAGCTCACATCCAGTTTAAGAAGCCATTAAAACGAAGACAGAGTGTGTGTGAGAGAGAGAGGGAAGTACTGTAGGCAGTTAAGAAAAGTTAACAGAGATTATAAAAAGCCTTTCAGAAATACTGCTGGACTCCACTGGTTCGAAATGGAAGATGTTGACTGCAATATTCTGAATTTGTTTGACTCAAGCCACCCGTAATGCTGCACAGTTTTCTATGTACATTTAAAACTGATTTATTTCTGTAAAAAGTGTGCATTATACTGTATGTAAGGTACTGTATCATAATGTGTTAATGCGGCACCATAATCTGTTTTATGTACTAAGTAGGCTTCGGTACAAGAAAACTTCCTAAAATCGTTTAGTATCAATTTAACATCATGTTTGTTTTTTAGCATTGTACAGTATGCTGGTAGCCTATAAGCCAAACTAAACAGAAAGTGCGCATTAATGTATTCTCTGTACACATTTCATATGTTATAATGAAATGTGTACAGAGAATACATTCATGTTATTTCAGCGCAATAATTTATACATTTAAAACAAATCGAGCATTATAAATATGTGTGTGTGCGTGTGCGTGTGCAATTTATTTTTACTTTTTTTAACCTGACGTCTTTATATTTCAGACAACCTGTCTCCAGACATGTCCCGTAGCCATAACATGACGGTGTAAACAAACGGTATATACAAGTGATGTCTTAAGTAGGGGACACAGCTCATTTGCATACCTCTGACAATTGGTTAGATACAATCTCTTGGTAACAATCCAGGACGGTAAATCATATCTAAAACCATTACTGGCCAGTAAAATAACCAGGCAGTAGTTTTATAAATCACATGTTAAAGACTGCGCAGTAATTTGTTTTAATGGCTGGAAATTACCACCATCTTTTATCAATATGACCCATTGGGTTTTATTCAATTGATATAAACAGTAGCCTACCTAAAAACTGCTGTCCTTCAAATCCCTAAATAGGTCCCATTTTGGTATGCACTAAATAAATTCAAAGTGTTTGGTGTTTTCATAATCTTGGTTCACAGATTGCTATTATCTTAGTGGCGGTAGTCAGATCCACCACTGTTTAGATAAATTAAATATCCCAGAGTTTAAATAGAACCTTTATACTTTTGGAAGTGGTAATGTTGAATACTGTAAAGAATAACGAAACAAAAGTAGATACCCAGGTGAAAAACTAATCAGCACTTCAATTACTTGTTCCTTTCTCATTTTTTTCAGTTTGAAAGACATTACTTCAGGGTCATGTAAAACCAACAATATCACGCTATTGTTATATCACCAGCAACCAGCTTCAGATGCTTAATCCCACATACTGTACATGCTGAGCTGAAAGTGAACCTTCTTGAATTAACATGTACAACATTTTACTCTGGAGATATTGGGCCCTATTAAGGGAAAAAAAAACTTTAAGGACTGTTTAAGGGATGCCTGTTCAGGACAGTTTTTTGATGAATGTTTATAAAAATAATCTTGGGTTAAACGACACTTTGAGAAATGAGGATAAATATCTTGGGGACAGGCTTAATCGACTGCAGACTTAATTTATTTGATAAAAATTATTGTTTTAAACAGTCCTTTTCAAAACATTCCTTGAAACAAATGTTCCTTAAAGTTTTGTGAATAAAAATAAAGGGCCTTAGACCCCGTTCACACTAGTGGGCTGGCCCAGGGCCGCCTCAGGGCTGCCTCATATCTTAGCTCTGCAACAATGTTCACATTTGCGGTTTAAGGCGCCTTTGCACATTCACCTATGTGACTGAAAAGCAGGCCTAAAATGTGGCGAATTGCTTGGTTTTTTTTAACGGAATGATAGCCTGCACTCAGAATGGAAGAGCTACCGGGATATACAGTAATCCTTGATTTGTAGCAGATGTTTCTTATTAATATATATTTTTTAATATTTTATATTTTTATAATTAAAGTTGTATGATGTAGGAATAATTACCATTCAATATTGATTCACAGCATTCACATTTCTATTTACCTTTCACACGCATCAAAGTATGGGAGTGTCTGCTGAGCTATGTAACAAAATTGGTCATGTGATACGAAAAGGCGGCCCTAAGTTTGCTTTGCGTTCATATATATGCAAAGGCAGGCCCTGGCCCTGCTATTGCAGGCCCTGGGCCACATCAAAAGGGTGGCCTAAATTTAGGCCAGCCCTTTTCTTTTTTGGAGCGTTCACATATGAGAAAAGGGGTCACCTTAAATTGCAAGTGTGAATGGGATCTTATTTACAGCTCGCAAGGCTTTTTTTAAAGGATGCATTGAGGACATGAATCTAATTGTAAATGTAAATATAGATTTTTAATATTGGAAATGGGTATACAAATTGAGAATGTGGGCAGAAAATATATTGACATGAAAGCTGGAAAAAGTGGATTGTGCAGACAGAGGCATGTGATTGGAAGGATGTAGTTGGTGAGAAAAATTCAGAATGCCCCCAGGCTTCACAATTTCAGATTAAAGATGACTTATGATATGTAGGCTCTTCACAGTTTTGTTTGCCATCTTCTTTTCAAAGTACATAATGAATATCTCATGTTTAGTAGCAGGATGTTTTTTTCAGATCACAATACACTGTATAAATAAGCACATCTATCATGTATGGCGTCTTCAAAATACCAAATGTCTTGGAAAACAGAAAAAAAATCACTTTACGGATGTATACCTCTAGATTTAAAAAACAGTGTAATATACTATATACTTAAATATAGATTTTAAAAATACTATTAACTGAGCTCAAGACCTTTTCATGATCAGAATTCTTAAGCTTTCCACTGTCTCATTTTGATGATGACAACGCTTTTAGCACTGGATTCTGTAGTTTAAATTACAGTGGCTAGGAAAATATTTTTTTATTTACTGGTTAAGTTAATTGTAGGTTTCTTCATAAATCAACAATAGCAGAATTAATTATTTGTAATTTTCTTCTACTTCTTTTTATAAAATGTACCTAGAATTGGTATGTAGAATATATTCAGCACCCTACAATAATTTACACCTGAAGAGAAAGTATAGGCAGTGTCTAGCTGAATTAGCTTTGTTGTCTTTAATCATTTGGTCAAAAGCAATCAAAGACAATCTTAAAACACACGTTGTTAGGGTGTTTTTGAAACTGGGCATCATTTGCTGTAGGGCAGGGTGCCCCCGATCTTGGTTTGCCCCCAGACAATCAAAACATACCTATGTACAGCTACTGGAGATGAGAGATTGAGCGATCTTTTGGTTATTGTGAGCTAACCCGACAAGCACAAACATTAGACTTACAGGTTGCCAAATTTGTGAGACGCTACCCCCTTTTTATTTGTGTAAACAAATAACTGTCGCCACCGCCTAATCGTCATTGCTTCTCAAATGGGGTACAACTCCGAGTGACGGTTCTTCCCAGTGATATTTATGTCCTTTAACTGGGACGTCACTTTGTTTAATTTGGATACAGTATTTTCAAATGATGAACAGAGATCGCTTTTCAGAGCAAGACAGAACACGTAGCACAGTGCAGGGAGTACGTGATTATGCTGTGACTTGTGTAAATCACGTTGTACTCGTTGAACATAATATGATTTCATTATTTTTCTTTTCATTAACAATCAAAAAAGGTCTTCTCACCTGCCTCGCCGTTTAATTGTGACAGCCGCTTATTCGGGATATTTTTTCTTCTCCCGAGGCGTCCCAATAAAGTGGTGCCGACTGTATTTCAAATGTTGCTACATATTTCTACTTTCACAAGAAGGTGGTGCTTATTTAGCAGTTTATGTTCATTAGTTTGTATTTCATACAAAGTGCCATTCTTTGTGGAAAGCAGGTGAAATGTATCAAATTTAACTCTAGGTTGTATGTATCAAATCTGGTGAGATGTACAATCGGCACCAACTGTATTCGGATGGGTGCTCTAAAATAGAGTTAAAATGTGTTCTTACTAGGCTCTTTTTGTAAGGCCCATGCAATAAATTTTGTTTTTCAATGATCTGAAATAAGAGTAGAATGTCCCTAGCTGCTACTGTAAAACGATTTAAAAAAAAAAAATTGTATATTTGTTTAATGTTGCCTTAGTTACAGCATGCTCACATAATTAATAATAATAATAATAATAATTATTATTATTATTATTATTATTATTATTATTATTATTATTTATTTATTTATTTATTTATTTATTTATTTATTTATTTATTTCTTAGCAGACGCCCTTATCCAGGGCGACTTACAATCGTAAGCAAATACATTTCAAAGCAAATACATTTCAATAATAAACATATCTATAATGTTTGTGACAGACAGTTTACTAACCAACCAGAACTCGCAACATATACTATCTATCAATTGAAAGACATTTCAGCCCTCATTGCTGTATGTGGGTCAAAACCGTGAGAGTGTTCCATTAATCTTACACAGCATTTTGTGGTATAGTTTTATAGATTGATTTCTGTGGCCTTTCCTGGGGTTTGCGGGGTAATGAGAGAGTAAATCTGTCTAATGTTGCAGCCAAAGCGTAAAATGTTACTTGACTGAGAAAGACTTCTGAAACGTGGAATGAAAATATGAAAGCTTGTGAAGCTTGACAGAAAGATCTAAAGTGGTAACCCCTAAGAGTGCAGCAAGCTAATGTACAAGTGAAAATGTATCCGGTAAAAATTGCTCTAGGTCTAGGAACAACCACACTTTGAATAGCATCTATAATTTAGCAATCTGTTGGTGTTTATGGTTAGGATTAAGAGTAAGTAGCTTCAATTTCTTTGTGTTTGCTGTGATTTTGTGTTGTTCTAGGTTCTATTGTTTCAACACTGTTAAAATACATGATAATAAATAATGCAATAAAAATTAAGTTAAAATGACACAATAGTAAACTGCGAAATGACTGAACAAATCCAAAACCTAGTAGAATTGTATGCCTGGTTTGTGCAAATATGATTATGTTAAAACATACAAATCTATTCAATCTTTACAATGTACTTTTCTAGACCCAGAGTTACAATAACATGATAGTGTTGAAGGTAGTGAACTATTTTTGCTATGATATATGTATGACTTTGGTATTATATAAACCTTTTCATGTAATTCTGTTTTGTGTATGTAGGCTGCAATATCCAACTGAAGAGTAAAGCGACAAAACAAAAGGATAGAAACTCAAACCAGGTTACATTTTGCCAACAGAAACAGCATGCATATTTATGAATTTAGATAATCTGCCTGTGCTGCTAATAAATTTAATCAGGAATTTTCCTGGATGATGTTGTTTGACAAGCCAGTCTTATAAGACCCCAATATGTCACCTTGTTGAAATCTATCAGAATTTCTTAATGCTATGTCATTCCAAAACCATTATTATGATGATCAGGCCTGCCTTCCCTCGTCTTTTTTATGCACATTTGCTTTTCTATTACAGACTGTTTTGAGATTTTTCAGCAGCAGTTCTGCAGATGTTGATGTGACTGAAATGTAGATTACCTCAGCTTCATACCAGAGTGTAGCAGGCAAGCAAAATACATTCCAGGACTTATTCTTAACAATGCAAGGTAGCTTTGGAAATATTTCAATACTTTATAGCATAAGCAGGGCATTTGTATTTTCTAGGCAGACTTAAAAAAAAAAAAAAAAAACTACAGCAAGTGCTTAAAACACACTGCTTTCCATAATACTAGCTCTGTCCTTCAATTTCAATTTGTTTTGTTATCCGTAAGAAAAAAAAGTTCCATTAACAGTCTGCAATATTTTTTACATAATAGGAGTTGCACTTATGAAAAAAAAGTTATTATTTATATATTATTATTACATGAATAATGTTATTATTTCTCCATCCTTTGGGTCCCTGAGTTGCTCACCAGGAAAAGGCTTGACCTCATGGTGTGTATCCTGGCTGTGCAAAGTTGCGGGTTAGGGAGACATGCAATCAACTTTAAATTTAGATATTTGTTTCCTGCTCAATCGCTTGTATGTAACAGGATTAACCAAGGCTGCCCTAATTGAACAGATTTAAGAACGTTAACCCCTAAGTACACACTGCAATGACAGTGCTTAATGAATTCAGAAAGCTTTTTACTCTGTGCACTTTAACTCCAACGTTGCTCTCCTTGGAAGTGTACAGCAATCACACGTGAACGATTTTCTATCTCTGTAAACTGGGAATAGATTAAAACATTAGTTACAAAAGAGAAAAGGCTGAAGCATTTAAGCTTCTATTAACAGCACTTATCTCCAGGTTGAAGTGTCTAATTGCTATATGTACTTTGCTAACATTAGAAACCTTCATAAGGCACATAAAAGCAGTCGATATAACCATCAGATATGTACTACCAATAGATGCTGGCATTATAATCAAGTGCAATATAATTTTTTAATCCTCTTTATAATTTGTTAATGGGAAACTTGTTTATTCAGAATGTTACTTTAACAATTTTGCGACATAAATATGCTGTTCGTATTACATAACGTCTCTAATCCACTGAACACTTGAGGGTGGGGCAGCCTGCTTCATCAAATAGAAATGGGCATCTGACCAGCAATTCTACAAAGGGTTGTCTGGCTGTAGCTTGAACAAGAGGGCACAGCAAGTGCAAACAGTGAGGTGGGGTGAATGAAGAACAGCAATTATACACCAGCACAACCTTTCCAACCAATCAGGTCACTCCCTTGCCGTAGGCTATGCCACGATACACTACAGCTTTTGATTTCTGTAGCTTATGAAATGGATCAAATTCAATCTGATGTCAGCCGTGGAGACTACTGCAGAGGAGAGCAAAATAAAAAGCAAACATTCTTTAAATGTATTCAGGTATCCAAGTATAAATAGCAAAAGAAAGTGAACAGATATTTTATTCATCCTCCAGATTAATTTGTATTATATGCTTATTATTAGGCCCCTTCTTCCATCAATGCTTTTGTGGTCCAGATCCAGACCAGAGTCAACCAGATGGGAAGCCCTGGTAGAGGGTATTCTCTTAGTTAGGTTACACATAATCAGTTTGACAGAAACAATCCCGGACAGGTTGGGAATAATTATTAAACTTGTTCTGTCACTGCTGGTATACTTATTAGATAAATACTGGCACTTTTAAAATCTGTATGACTCTTACTGGAGTTTTCCCAAGGGGCTTATTTATTAACCCACTTATAACCATTACAAATGAGGTTATCAAGAAAATGACCCCCTCATGGGCTGGATGTGCTATCATTGCCTTCCCTTAAGCTCTCTTTTACATAGCCAGTCTAATGCCTGGAACAGAAATGATAGGTAACAAAAGCTTTACTTTGCCTGTGCCTAAAAATAGCACTCAGTCTACTGTACGTGTGTAATTGGCTAATCTGTCATAAGTAAGTGTGCCTAGAATCCAGCTATGTTCCACAATATCCATGTATTATTGTCATTAAACTTATATTTACTATCACTGGGACTTGTATAATTGAATTTATATTTAATGACGCAGCAAATTAAATATTATATTACAGTTACTAACATTTTCTGAAAGATGAAAAGCATTGACAACCCTGAACTAGGAGGCCCATATTAAACCCCACCATGCTGTTTTGGTCCCTGACCTTTGACATGACCTATGTGTCACAATCTTAACGTCTGAGGCCCTCCGGCTATCTGTGTTCCCGCCATCTCCTGATGTTATTGTTTCAAAAGTAGAATAAGCTGGTATTTACAAGAGAAAGATATTAATCTTCCTTTCTTCAGAACAAGGATTGTACCAAAAAGTGTTCATTTAATAATACTTCAAATAGAGATAGATAGATAGATAGATAGATAGATAGATAGATAGATAGATAGATAGATAGATAGATAGATGTAAAATACCAAATTTGACATAACGTACCATCTGAGCCATCTCAAATATTGCTTGTAGCCTAGATCAACTGAGAAAAAAAAAGAAGCCTTGGGGATTATAAACATAACATTTGTTTCATATACAGTGTACCTAGTGCATGAGTGTAAAACATGATATTAATGCTGGCAGGCAGACGAGAGAATTATTTTAAAAAAAATAACCCTAGGGTTGGTATAACAAATATAGCTGATTACTGCAATGGGCATTACATTAATGTATTCTGGCACTGAGGGATGAAAGTGGAAGAACTAGAACATAACATTTCTCCTTTGTGGCAATGATCCTGATTCCAAAACCTCCTTTAATTACAGCCCAACCAGAGCAGTGCGAGTTGCAGCCCCCCTCCCCCACAGCAACATATTACCATCCAAATGCTGTGCTGTCTAGAAAGGTCATGTGACCCTCATCAGTCTCCCATGGTGGAGGAGGGGAAGCAGATTGAACCTGTTCTTTGTTAAGAGGTCAATGCCAGCTCTCTTGCAGGAAGGGAATTACCAGCCACCTCCTAATAGCAGCTCACTAAGGAATGGCTTCTTGGAGTTTGTTGTATTTTAGAAGGACAGTGTTTGAAATGGTTCATGCAGCATCGTGGAATCCCTTTATCCAAACTGTTCCAGGGACATGAGAATAAATTATATTAACCTGTAGTACTTTGTATTTAATCATATCCTGATGTAACTATCACTATTTAATCATATCCTGATGTAACTAGCACTATTTTCTGCTGTATTATTGAATTGTGGTTTGTCACACTTGTACTTTGCTTGAACAAAAGTTATTGTATTTCTTGCTCTTATTGTATTACTTGTATTGTAACACTTGAAATGTATTTGCTTACGATTGTAAGTCGCCCTGGATAAGGGCGTCTGCTAAGAAATAAATAACAATAATAATAATATATAATGCATGAAAGGGAATTTACATAGAAACTGTGACTTTTTCCATAAACAAAATGACAATCACTGTCAGCTATACTCCTTTTTTATTTTTGCTCTGTATTTCCTTAAAATGTATTTCAAGGTTATTAGTAGTAGTTAACAGCAATAGTTGCAATGCGAGAATGGCTGGATAGTTCTTTGGAAGCACTATTTATTTATTTATTTACATTTCTGCTCACAATGATATACCCCTTGACGAGTTACATATCATTTACAAGGGGGTCCTGAGGAGCAGCACGCTTCAATATAAAGGACATACACAATGTAATTTGCACTACATTTGTAGAGTTAATCTAGATTAATTTTCAACCTGGCTAATTGTAATTTAAAAATCATAGTCCTTGTAGACAAGTGATCTGATATTTAAAACATCTTAAAAGCAATCAGAGAGGTACGGTAAGACGTGTGGTGTTTATGTTAGTTCAGTATAACTGTGATAATTCAGTGTCGAGAATACAGATGTTGAAGGGAACTGCAATGTGCAACATGAGAATGATTTGTCAATGGTCTACTTCAGAAAATATTGATCACTGTGGGCTGTAAGTATAATATTGATCACTGTGGGCTGTAAGTATAAAGGTTGTTTGTATCATGGAGTTTAAGGGTTTATATATATATATATATACACACACACTGCCCTACTATTGTGGGGCTCATAATAATTACACATACAGCAATCTACCCATTAAAAAAAAAAAACAATAGGAATTGTATTTCAAGCTTGGGGAGGTATGCAAGTATATAACAGTATAGAGCAAACTTGGGGTTTCTCCATATTTAAACACTAAGCAAAACAGAATCATTCATTCAAATTCATTCAAAACCAAAACAGCATATGCTCCACCGCTTGAAATAAAACAAAGAATTAGGATACTAATACAAAAAATATAAATAAACAAGCCATATTTCCCCAAAAGGAATAACCAGCTAATGCTTAACGACTGTATCTTTCGACTCCCATTCCAGCCGACAGTTGCAAAATCTGCACATCATTATTTTGTCACCGTTGTTATGAGTTGTTTAGCGATTTTAGAAACATACGTTTCCATCACAATTTTAATTCCCAAATGACTCACTCCAAATTATACATCTGTGCAAGTGCTTGTCAGAGCTCCTGTTTCCCTTCAGACCGTGTCTATGGTAACCTTGACAACTACGATTGCAAGTATTTACCGGATTCTGCCGAGTCAACGCCCATGTTTGAACTATCTCCCACCAACATTTTTAGCTGAATTTTCACTGTTTCTAATAACCATGCACAAAAAAAAAAACAACAAAAAAAACATGCGCAAATAATGCCTGAGGTTTCAAATCTCGCGCTTCAAGTGAGTAGAACAAGCTGTGCGTTACAGTAGTTGCTCTGTGCATTGATTGAATAAATTGAAAGGCAATTGGTTGCATCATCGATGATGATGGTTCAGATGATGAAGTCGTGGAATTCTGGGGATTTAGATCCGACAATACAGAGTCCGATTTATTGCGCTTTCCTGTTCATTTTATTTTATTTTATTTTTTTATTTATTTATTTATTTTTTTTACAATAGACTTCAGCTTTAAAGGTTAATGTGTATTTTATGAAGATTTTAAAATGACATTACAGTGGATTTACGCAGCACCCTTTTTTTCCGGCAAACCCTTTATTTTGTATTTCACCATTTAATAAATGTTTACTGCACTTCTTGATTCTTTAGTGTAACTGTGTGCTGTGCTTTACCTTTTGAATGTTAAACATGCCTAATTCTAAATGAAGAATGACATTACAGTGGACTTACGCAGCCTTGTTTCAGGTAAACCGTTTACTTTGTATTTCACCATTTAATAAATGTTAACTGCATTTCTTGACTGTGTGCTGTGCCTTTTGAATTTTAAACATGCCTAATTCTAAACGTAATCTATCTAGCTAATGTTAAAAATACTACAGTAATATTGCTTGTTATTTTGCCCCTGTCTTGAGCCAACGCCCCTCCCCCACTTGTGCCTTAACATCAACTCTATGCCCCCGGGGAGTTGACTCGGCAGAGTCCGGTATTTAAAGTATTTTTTGTATAAACCTCCCAATTTAAAAATGTAATTCTATGTTTGCTTTATAATGATTTTATTTTGTTTTATTTCATTTTATATTCGCATTTCGTTTTATATGTTACATTTCGTTTTATTTTGTGGCATTTTGTATTTGTGAAAAAGACTGGGCTCTATGTATAACCCTTTCTTGTTTCGGCTGCTGTAAGAAGTTGCAAAATAATACTAAACAGCAATCTGGAGGTTCATTATACAGCTACTGCTTTATTAGCATATATTACGTGAGGTCACATTTTGTATATTCAAGTACAACTTAGCTTCCAAGTTCTCCTCTGTTGTCACGAGTTCCTTTAAATGCCATGGCCTCCCAAAAAGAAAAAAAAAATGCAAGTACAACAAAGAATACACATTTTGTTGCAGGCAACAAAAGGAACAAGGAAAAATGAGCTTAAATACAGTCACGAGGAGACTGATGTACAGGTAGAAGAATTTGAACAACAACAAAAAAAAGGTTTATTTTATTTGGTGTCTGCCTGTTGACAGGAATCTCGACCACAAAAGCATTAGGCATGGAAATGTATGCTGCCAAAACACCCTCATTTATTAGTTGCTAGGAGAGGATAGTAACCTACACATATGGCAATATAAGCCTGATACACACTTTTTACAACATAAATGTGTTCCAAGAAAGGGTCAAAGTTACAGAATCAATTTAACTAATCATTAATGTATTATTATTATATTATGTTTGTGGTTTTTTTTTTTTAAGAATAATTACCACTACCATCAAACCATTCAATAGTTACCTTAGATGAATAAATAGTGTTGAACGAAAATAGTAAAATAAAATTGCTTTTATAATAACTAGGGCTTCTGATTTTCGGTTTTAACCGATAAAACACCCCCGATACAAAAAAAATGAAATCGGTGGATAGCCATTAAACACCTGAAAACACCTGAAAAACTATGGAAATGTTTAATCAATTCACGTTGACTTTACCTTATTCCCATTAAAAAATAAAACCTACTACAAAAATAATAATAAATAAGTTTCCCAGTGCTGCTGGGCAATGTCCCGCCTTCCTCACTTGCATCTTTCATTGATTCGTTCTCAATACTTTAAACCCACCCCAACTACTAAATGACAGCACATTCCTACATTTCTATTGGAGACTCCGCTTGCGAGATTTAAAACAAGATTACAATCAGGATGGAGGCTTGTTAGCGGGATTTCAAGCTGTATTACAGTTAAGATACGGAGGATTTAAAACAGAATTGTGGCGAAATGTACAAAAATGCCTACACAAAAAAAAAAAACAGAAGAATGTGCCCATAGGGATTTCATTGTGGAAGGACAGCAATGGAAATAAGGTACAACTTAAGTGTGCAAGTACTGTCGAGTTACTACTATACATATTTTGACAGAAAAACAAACAAACGCTCAAGCATTTTGGAAAGTAACCAAAAACACTAATTTCATACAGTATATCAAAAAACGAAAGCCCAGTTTTTTGTTGTTTTTTGAACAATCTGAAGGATTGGAGGCCTGATAGAACAGGGGTATCACTATGCTGCTGAATGATCAAATTACAGTCAAGAATACTGAGGTCACAAATGGTTATATTTGTTTCGAAGTGCAATTGGGTGTAAGCAAGGTTAACATGGCACTTCCACATGTGGAAATCCGCTTCTATGCAAATATGCAATTGATTTAGTTCAGTTGGAGACTGGCTACTATGCAGCTTAGTTAATTTCTGGGAAGGCCCATTGTGATATCCATCTCTTGGCTTTCATTACAGAAAGCCAAGATTCATTACAAGCATTCAATGCTGATTCAAGCATTCAAAATTCTAAAAAGGCATTGAGTATGTCGACCCAGGGGACTTTTTCGACCAGAAAAAAGAAACAAGGACCAGGGGTCACAAATGGAGATTAGATAAAGGGGCATTCAGAACAGAAAATAGGAGGCACTTTTTTACACTGAGAATTTTGAGGGCCTGGAACCAACTCCCCAGTAATTTGTTGAAGCTGACACCCTGGGATCCTTCAAGAAGCTGGTTGATGAGATTCTGGGATCAATAAGCTACTAACAACCAAACGAGCAAGATGGGCCAAATGGCCTCCTCTTGTTTGTAAACTTTCTTATGTTCTTATTATAAATGTACAACTTAAACATTTGCAATTGCAAATAAAACATCTGAAATGCTTGCTCGCCATTACTTGATATAGCTTCCCGCATGTTTTCATTGCTGTGCTGTAGGTCCCCGACATGGTAGGCAGCTGGGCTCTCATGTTGCACACAAAATTACATTGCAGTGCGATAGAAATGCTCCATTGAAAAGCCTGCATCAAAATGTCTCCTTTGTTCCTAAAACCTGCACTTGAACTGTAAATCACAATCAGCCCAGAATCTGATTTTTTGGCTACGACTATGTACATATCCAATGCTTTCTTATGGGCCATTTTAGCCTATGGTATCGGGAGAGCCGCTGTTTTCACATCTCACAACTGCAGGAGCTCTGAAGCGTTGTGTCTAGTCTAATACGGCAACTTCACTGTAAGATCATTTTCCAGTAGGATTCTGGAAAGGAGAAGAACAGGGCTCTTACACATTGCAGCAAGCAGGGACCTGGACGTATTAGGTGCAGTACATACATTTACACAAACTAATAGTTAATCAGGGGAACAGAGTTCATGTAAGAGAAATGTAATTTGAATAAGCTAAGCATGTGTAACCGAAGGCAGCTCAATCAGGATCATTATACACAGGGTGCACATTATATATATATATATATATATATATATATATATATATATATATATATATATATATATATAATGTTATTAAAATCATATAAAGTAGGCCAGTATGTTCCCACGTGTGGTCCCATAGGAGGCTGTGTGGTCCACTGGTTAAAGAAAAGGGCTTGTAACCAGGAGGTCCCCGGTTCAAATCCCACCTCAGCCCCTGATTCATTGTGTAACCCTGAGCAAGTCACTTAACCTCCTTGTGCTCCGTCTTTCGGGTGAGACATAGTTGTAAGTGACTCTGCAGCTGATGCATAGTTCACACACCCTAGTCTCTGTAAGTCGCCTTGGATAAAGGCGTCTGCTAAATAAACAAATAATAATAATGTGCAGAGCACAACCTGTTACACATATTACATGCATTTATTACATAACCCTAACCCTGCCATTCCTTACAAATTACAAACTTTACTCATACGTTACGTTATTTTAGTAGTGGGATTAGGTTTTATGGAATGGTATCGTAACAATGTATTATTCCACTGCAGTGAAGAGGGAAATGTGACAGATTCTGCATGATAATTATAGCTCAGATGGCCAAACATATTTTCCTTAATTAGCAATGATTTATATTCTGCTGTCAACTAATGTTTTCTGCTCCTTCAAAATAAGATGGTGCTCCCAGCAGCCATTAATGACATACTAAATAAATCCTCTTTTTCACACCAGTAAGGGTGGTAGCTGGCGGACAGCCAATAATTCAACAGTAGAAAAAGAAAAGAAAGAAAATTGAGATAGATAAAGCTTCTGTTGTGGATGCTTAGTCTTGACTAGAAGAATGTGAGAAACATCTGGCTTGTAAGACTTTAAAAGTACTGCTGTCTTGGGGATTTCTCCATTGTAAACATCTTTTCCAAAAAAAAAAAATGCAATTGACTGCACCGGCAACTACAAACAAGTCAATTTTACCACCTAGAGGATCGTTCCAGTAATTGCAAACAGGGTTATATCAAATACCTGGATTAGAACGGCCCTTGCTGTGAACCCTGACTTAGACTGTCTTGAACCCTACTGGAACTAGGCACTGGCTAAACACGTTCAAAGATATGGTGGAGACTGCCACAGCAACAGGGCTCAAACCTCTGTGTGAGGACATTGGTTAACCTGAGTCGTGTCCAACGGTATTGACAAGGGATTCACACAGCACAGATTTTTATCAGTCTGAAGGATGCAGCCAATTCCAAATAAAAAGGAGACACCCTATTATTCAATGTAATTTAGGGGATTCATATTTCATTTGAACAAAATAATAAAATAAATAAATAAATACAATCAATGGCCCATCTCTAATTACCTATATGATTTTACTTGATCTATTGATACTGAAAATGTGATAAAAAGAAAACAGAAATAGCTGAAAGTATTCATTAGACCCTCATCTCTCCTTCCAGACCCTCATCTCTCCCTACACCCCCATTCGACCTCTCCGTTCCTCCTGCACTAGAAGACTGGCTCTACCTCCTCTACGCTCCCCTGCCTCCAGAGCCCGCTCCTTCTCCACCCTCGCCCCGCAGTGGTGGAATGACCTTCCTACAGATGTCAGGACTGCTCAGACAGCACCTGTAGAACTCCTCTTTTCCCTCTGGACACTTATCACTCTTCCTTAAATGCGCTTTACTTGCTCTTATCTGCTCCCTATTTTACTGCATTTAATCCTGTACTTTAGAGTACTGTAATCTGTCAAGTGTCATTTAATCTGTAGTATTTTGTATTTAATTATATCCTGATGTAACTATCACTGACACTGTTATCTGCTCCGTAATTGAATCGTATTTTGTCATATACTTGTACTTGCTAGAACCAAAGTCATTGTATTTTATCTTGCTCTTAATTGTATTAATATTTGTACTGTGATTCTTGAAATGTATTTTTGTTTAAGACTGTAAATCGCCCTGGATAAGGGTGTCTGCTAAGAAATAAATAATAATAATAATAATTATCAATTTCTTGTAGGAATATACAGTATGCCAGACCACACATTGTTATTATTTTTGTTACATGACTTTAATATGTATTAAATCATCTTCCTTCTAAAGTTTTGCAATACTTTCCATCATCCTCCAGTTTTCCTAAACACAGTCCGAACGCCCTTCAGGCAGCCAGCCAGCTGCGCCAGTCTTACATTTTATTGTTTGTGCTATTGCTTTGCTATCTCTACCCTGACCCAAACAGAAGAGAAAACATCATAGGTGCTGATGGTCAAAGATCTTAAACTTATTTTTGAATGTGGTGATGTGGGGGTGAATGAGGGAGATCTCATATGTAATATTGATGTTTAACAAGCAATAGAGAGGAATTATTAGTTATGTTTAAGTCATTTTAAAAATTGTATTAATACAATTTTGGTGGCAATTTCCTGTAGTTCAATCAGAAATAAATACTTGCATGATATAGTCCCCACACAAAGTTGGCAGTTTGTAAGCTTATTTTTGCCTGACATGGATTTTTGTTTAAGTGAATAGTTACTACACCACATCCTTGGCTCTCTCAAAAATGGGTTTCTACGTCTGGGAGCTTCATCCATCATTATATGTTGGTCCATACAGCAATACAGCCTTGTGAAGTGATTTTTTTTACCTGATCTAAAAGGGGTATTAATAAGGGACATCTCTAAATACAATAAGAGACACCTTACACACAACGTATTAACTTAGTATAAATCACACAAATGAAGATTGTACTCAGGAATAGCTTGAAATTGTAAATTATTGTTATGCTCCTCTTCCAGTCATGGTTCAGTCCTAAATCAACAAGTTGTGGCAAGACTATAGTATTTATTAAAAACAAATGTGCAGCTGGGTATGGCTTTTATTTTTTAAAACAGGGGCAGCACTGTGGAGTAGTGGTTAGGGCTCTGGACTCTTGACCGGAGGGTCGTGGGTTCAATCCCCGATGGGGACACTGCTGCTGTACCCTTGAGCAAGGTACTTTACCTAGATTGCTTCGGTAAAAACCCAACTGTATAAATGGGTAATTGTATGTAAAAATAATGTGATATCTTGTAACAATTGTAAGTCACCCTGGATAAGGGCGTCTGCTAAAAAATAAATAATAATAAAACATTGGAATTAGTTATGGTGTTCTCTGCATGGGATGACAGCTGCACACTGGATAAGAGGTACTGAAATGTTGGCAAATACTGCCCTTTGATTGGTTGATTTCTGATATGTGATTTATAATCATCTATAATGAACCCCACACTATTATATTACCTTCCCCATTGCCTCCCCCGACTCCCCATGAACAAAAACATTGAAATCTGATTCTAGTATCTGAAATTTTGATTAGCCTGTCCTATCTATAAGAGAAAACAGTTTTATGATGTCAGTTTTATGATGTTTCCATTTAGAGTAATGCAGTAAAGGTCTCCTGACATTTGAAACAAACACTTTCAGTGCTGTCTGCATACATTCATGTGTGTTGTTAGTTGCTGGCCTGTCAGACACCTTTTACTTTGCCATCTTTATACTTTATAGTATCTCTACCTCCTGTGCAGCGTTCCCTTTTTGGAATCTGTGTACACCATGTGCTGATAACAGTTATTCATGTTTCTTTCAGATAGTCATTCTTTCCCTAAATCACAAATTCCTTGATGTGTTGGTGGTGGTGGTTTGTCACTGCTCAGAAGGACAGCCTATTCATTTTGAATCCTCTGTGAAAGTTTTATTTGAGGTATACCATGATGAAAGCATACCAAAGTAACATGGTACATTAGGTGATTCTAACTACATTGTAATCACATGTGTAATGGCAGTTTACAGTTTAACTAAAGATTAACGTTCTCTACGGCATTACGGCAGTAAAAATGTCAGCACCCCGGATGAGAGGAAAATTTACTTCCAGTTGGCTTTTGAAATACTCAACATGGGAGTTAATTACCCCTATAACAGTAATTACATTCTAAATACACAGCCTCGTGTGGAAATACAGTGTAATTAAAAAAGATGCAAGCAACTGAAAATATTTTTCATTTTGTAATTAACCATGTTGTTGCATCCAACCAAATGATCAAGTTATTAAAGTGTGGAATCCAGTTAGTATTTAAAAAAGCTAATCAAAACAAACAAAAAAAAAACGAAATAATAATAAAGCTGGTGAAGTTAACCTGTATCAGTACTACAGTAAGTTAAACAGACTAAAACAAATTCACCATTCACATAAATGTGTCTACCCACTGTAAAGTTATGGATTTCTTGTAAAGCCATGGATAGATCAGTATTTTTTTTTTTTTGGTAAACCATTTGACCAAGAAATTAAGTAAAAACTGAAAGAAAAGTACCTTGCCTGTACTTTACAGTCCTTTCGCTGTCATGTTTTTTCGATATGTAAGTGAAATAATAAAATAAAAGGGAGTAATATATGTGGAAGATAGCTACATTATGTATTTACTTACCCTTTGATTTGTACCTGTCTCAAAAGTAAATAAAGCAGGGTACTCAAACCCTTTTACAGAAAGCTTATACAGCAAGCCTTAACAAATAATGTTCACCTAAAATATGTTATTTAAATAGTGTATGGGGTTCCCTGACAGACAAGGAGCAAGCCCTTTAGTTGACTGGTGTTTTGATTTTCCACTGTAATCAATTTTATAGACCAAATCGTTTTTAAACTCAAGTTAATTGTAATTGATTGAACAGAAAATAACCTTTTTATCCTTGAGGTTATAGCAATCACAGAATGCAGAAATCTATTGTCAAAAAAGCTTAAGGAAACAGAATTTTCTGTGCCAATTTACTGCAATCTAATGTTACCACCGTAAAAGAGATCTAGAGATACAAAGGTGCATAGAGAACGTGCTCTGATCCACCGACTTTCTATTCTGTTATGCAACCTGTTCTTGTTCTTAAAAGCACCTAACCCCTAATCCATGTTTTGCTTTTTTCTGTTTTGAAACCATTTTATAGAAATGCATTCATATCACTAGCTTGCACTCTTTAAGTTCAATTTAGTGTAGGAAGTATGCTTAGAAATATTTCACCCACACATTTATGCTCAGGGCAATAAAGAATATTTGAAAAGAAGAGTTGAAATAGAGTATATAAAATGCCTTGCATTTTTTTGATACACAGTGATCTTGTGGTTAATAAGAGGCAAATGTTGAAGTCTGGTTACTGTAGACTTTTTTTTATTTAAACCATGTAACACAAAGGGGATTCAAAGTTCTTATTTTTGCATTTTTAAAATGACATTTCTGACTTGTTTAATTTCCTCTTAATCCAATAAAAAATGCTAAAACTGACACTTGTACAAATAGAGACAGATGTGAAAATAAGTATATACTGCAGACACTAACAGCCATGTTATTGTAGACACAACTGTCTACTATAACATGGCTCAACCCTGCAACCCATGGAGCAAGAAAATAAGACACACTTAGCAGCAACATTTTCATACAAATGCATTTAATAGTTTTGTGGGTTATATTAGCCCAAAATGAGTCTATAGGGCCGTGGCATTTATCTGTAGCTGCCAAGTACACTTTCAGCATAGAGGGGGACCTGCACACTTCTAGCAGATCTTGCAGAAACTGTAAAACAATCGCTATGGGGCAGTAGATAGGGTCATGGCCTCTGGCCATGCACCACTTCTGAAAATACCTCCGTTTGTAAGCATATAATGCTCTTGTGGAGGAAACCCTAGCATTCTGGTGTACTAACTACTGCATCTGAGAGTGGACAGACGGTCCGGTTCAGGGGCCTGACCCACAGCTGGAATCTGCCCGGTTCTGGATGCCAGAGGGTACATTGCCACTGGCTGAGGAGATCCATGCGCAGCGGGATCTCCCAGGGCTTGCCCTGCAGCAGCTGGCAAAGGTCAGGAAACCAGATTCTCCTGGGCCATCTGGGGGCCACCAGGAGAACTGTTGCTTTCTCTCTCCTTTTCCAGAAAGGCAGGGAGCAGCGGTATTGGTGGAAAAGCATATAAAAGCGCTTTGGGCCGTTAGTTGGCTAGGGAGTCGATGCAGAAGTGGGTCAGATGAGGCAGAGGGTACATAGCGTTGCAAATACTGCTGCATTGAGGTACATTTTGAAAAATAAGCGACACATTAAACTAAAACACTAAAGTGAACTGAGAGACGCAATCCATTTATCCTGCTTTTACAAATGCTTTAATAAAAAGAGAGCGCAGAATGACTGTGTTAATGAGTTTGTCAGAGCGCTGTGCTTTGCTGGACCGCCACTGTTTATTGCAGAGGTATGTATAGGTGTCTTCGTGCGACAGTACTGTCTGTCCATCAGCTAAAACACTGTTTAATGCCGACAATCTTAACCGTAAATATTTGACAGAAAATGGTGGTAAATTTATGGAACGCATTGATGGAAATGTCCAGTGTGGTTTTTGACGCATCTCCCGATGGCTTGCACCGTCCAGTTCTGTCAATTTTCTTTTTATGATTTCAAGGCAAATAAACCTGGCTTGTTTTGTGCTGATGTCATGTTCATACCTTCTGTAGATCCTATTTCTGTCAGCACATCGATTGGCCAAACGTTTGCAAAGTACCAGCAAGTCTTCGACTTGCACATATTCTGCTTCAACAAACATGCTAGGGAAATTACACTTAATCAGAAACCAGAACTGCTACGCATCACATTCCACATGTAAAGTGTGTATACTGAGATCCCCCCACCCACCACACCTCGATTTTAAACCGATGTTTCAATTGAAAATTATTTATTACCGATTGTATCCCTATTTTAATATATGTAAAATAAACTCTAAAAAAAATATGCAAATTATGCCTTGAACCCTGTCATTTCACGTGGTTTTCGTTGTCCTACGGACCTCTCACACTGAAGCACATTAGTCATTAAACAACACTCTTTTTTGTTTTGCATTTAGATCGTCCAGAACGATTAGCTTGCCCCAGAGCTTCGCATATGAAATTCCTCCATGTGTAAGTCGCTGTGGGAAATGGATGACATGCATTTCTAACACTTCTGCAAATTCGTTTGCGCATCTACCAAAAAGTGCGTGGTAGCAAAGGAATGTGTCACACTAATGCAGAGAGCTGTAATGATGTCAACTTGTTATTTACTTTCCAAAAATGAATGACTGACCAAGGCGAAAAGAGAATTAATCAACCACAATGTGACCGTACAGGCGAAAAAA
Organism: Acipenser ruthenus; assembly: GCF_902713425.1. Lineage (NCBI taxonomy): Eukaryota > Metazoa > Chordata > Actinopteri > Acipenseriformes > Acipenseridae > Acipenser > Acipenser ruthenus. The sequence goes on along the minus strand of NC_081196.1, from coordinate 41,579,762 downwards.
ACAGCGCGCACTCACACAGACACACACCACGGGCGAGGTGGGGGAAGGGAAGCACATGGAACAGAAAGGAGGTAATGTTGCATCATGTAAAGTCCATAGTTTGCTCTTCATTTTTCAGTAAACGTGAGTGTGTTTTGTAAGATTTGTGCATGATTAATTAAGTATTCAATTTTTGAGAAATGTGAGTCCTTATTAAACAGTGATAAAATAATCACTTTATCATCTCTGCTGATTCATATTCACGCACATGCATATCTGTTATTTACACAACCCACAGACATTTTGAGACAACGAGGTTATGTCCATATTGTATTTTTGAGTAAGAATTGGTGGTACGTTGATACTAGTAATTATATTAACTACGGGTTGTCTATTACAGTAGTATATACGTATATCAACATTTTAATAAAACATGGGAAGCTTTCTTTTGAGGGGGGGGGGGGGGGGTATGCTGATGTAAAATAAAGAAAATACAGTGCTATTATGAGTTAGTCATTTCTAATTCTATGTAATTCTATGTGGTGCATGTATTTATTTTTTTTAAATTATTGGCGTGTGGGGATTGTGCTTGGTTCCTCCAGGTTTTAGGTCATTTGAAGATTTTACCCTTTAGGTCACTGGCTGTGGCTCTGTCTCAATCAATCTCTCTCTCTTTCTTTCTCTCTCGCTCTCTCTCTCTCTCTCTCTCTGGTCTCCTGTACGTAGCTGCACACACATACACACGCTAACTATGGGAATGAAATAGTTAGCAGCACCTCCTGACTTCATTCTTCTTCAAACTTGACCATTGTTTTTTTTTCCCCTCCGATTTTGCGGATTACAGGCTTTTAAGCACACCGAGGAACCGTAAACCGAGAGTTATAACGATTAATAATATGTGAAGAAAGTCTGCATTTACTAACTGAAGTTGGAACCTCTTTCCTCCAGTGGCATATAAGCGCACACAGTCAGATTTAAGGTGAGTTTGAACATTTTCTCTCCCTCTCTCTCTAACTGATTGTTCTGTAGTTTAAGCAATTAAAGGAAATTCCCCGTCAAATGTATGATAATGCAATATGCTCTAGTTTTGATTTGTTAATTTACTTTTAAGATCCGAGTTCTAATAGTTCATTTTAGATGTGATGTTGTTAAGATCCGAGTTCTAATAGTTCATTTTAGATGTGATGTTGTTAATTAAAATTGAAAGCAAGTAGATTGTGATGTTTTATTCACGTGTGTATACTAAACTAAAACGACAATCCTTACTTGCACATTTGTTCTTATATGGACATAGTTAAGATGTGTCAGCTCCATCTCTTGACATTATACAACGATTGCATTTATTCCAGAGGTGCAATTGTATTACTAATTCAATGTGCATTTGTGTTATTTGTTTTGGTGTTATTTTGTTACATTTGTCAAATAGTGAGGCACAGTACTAAACATATTGCCATACAGTGTAAACTATGTTGGTGGGGGAGGGGAAGCAAATGGATCTCTGCTAGCAGACAATGTGTTTGTGTGTTTAAGTGTTTTGATTGTTGTTTTTGTGCAAGAAAAAAGGACCTGCATTGCCTTACTGTATTTTATTTAAAGGTTATGATCATCTGCTAGTAGTCAGCATTTGTTGTGGATCTTTTGTTTTGTTGTTGCTCCAGAGGGTACAATACAATTTGGTCCAGTTCACCAGTAAACTTGTGAAGTAGCACACAGTTTGGACTTCAAGAGAAGGCTTTTGAACTACATTATGCTGCACTGTATTTCATTAGTAAAAAGAGTGATAGTACATCAGTATGTCACACTTGTTTTGGCAAATGTTCATCAGAGGTTTATTTTCACAGCTTGGGGATGCACATGTTGGGCTAACATCCGATTAATATTATATATTATATTATATTATATTATATTATATTACAAATACCTTTATAACCCATTTAGTGTCACCTGTTACACATGTGCAGAATGATGAAGGAGTTGTGTAGTAAGAAAGATGGATCTAAACTTGAACAGTACTTAGAAGTATTGTAAAAAAAAAAATAGTAATGATTGGGTGGAAAAGGTACATAGTGAGACAAAACAACAAGCAAAACATGTGGTATCTGTCATGTGGTATTTGCTTTCTATATCATAGTCTGGAATATGTGTACATCTGACAAGAAGTGTATAATAAGTGAACCACAGATTGTCTGGCCATAAAGATGGAAATTAGGAGCATATTTTTTGTCTGTTATGTCACACTTGTCCTGTTCATCTGTCAATGCTGTTTGCATCTCTCAGATATTATCTTCTCCAGGTCACCCAGAACTTAGTCCTGTTTTTCTTTGCTGCCTCTGGCTGTGAGCTGTCACTTGTCTCCTTGACTTAGTCTACTTACTGACTGCATGCAATCACACATCCATTGCATGCAAATCTCACTTTCACCTGTGAGTATTTAGAGTATGATTTTCTGGTGATTATGATGGAAACAGACAGTCCGGGTTTAATGTGTGAATAGTCTGATATCCAGTATCATGTTAGATGGAAATATGTTTTTTTTCAGTTGAATACTATGTACTATGGGTCACTCCAAATGTAAACTGCATTACCTGGATATGGACTATATTAGGAAAAAAACATTGTTGTTAACTGGGCAAAGGTGATTTGAAAAATCAAATGTCAGGTTAAATTTGAGGTGACTTCAAGCCATCAACACGTAGAACTGGCTGTTGTTGATAGTTGATGTATGCCATCATACTTTTATGGAATCGTAAAACTGAAATACTGCAAGCATGAAGAGCCCAAAGCTTTTACACTAAAGCATGATTTGCAGAGGACTAAAAATCAAGTGTCCTCAGTTGTTAAAAAGCAGAGGACGTCTAGCAACCAACCTTCCGGATGTTTTAACAATAGAAAGTCAGTAAATTCAAAATGAAATGCTATGTTGTGGCCAGAGAGGGTGCTCTTGTGCATCATCAGTAAACAGTGAACCGGATGTAAATAACTCGTGCAAGATGGAGGAAGAATGAAGCGTATTAACTGAGGGCCTTTTCATTTCATTGTACATTATTTTGCAAAGGCTTCCAGCACCCTGACCACATCGAATAACTGCTTTGTCCCTTGAGTGATACATAATATTTCCATACATATCTCAAAATGCTTTGTTCAAAGCATCCATTATTTTAAGAGTCGCTTATTCTGTTTTGTATTTTCACCCGTTCCTAATTTGGTTGTGCCCAATTATAGCGTTTTACTGAACTGTAGAATCTCAGGACAGAGTGTACCAAATTTAATATTGTATTATGGGTTATTGTAAAGGCTGGTATTGCTTTGAGGTGAATACCCCGGAATTGCTCTATCAAGTCTAACATAACACTGGCATGGTCAGTTCGTCCGGGACTAAAATGACACAGGATGCTTGAGTTTGAAATTTTACAAGCTATTTGGGATAAAATGAATTGGACGATTCGCACAAGACTAAACTTCACAGATTGACGGTACAAATTCCGAGGCCATCTGTTTATGTAGTGATTTTTAGTCCTGTGCCAGTCTGGTTTAAGATGTAGTCGGGTGTAGTTCAGCGACAGACGGTAGTTTCAGAACAGTTTTACCCTGGTTTAAAGGCTGCTAACCAAAGCTATAAAATCAATTTTCTTACCTCTTTGCTTGTTTTTATTATTTTAAATTGGGATGCAGACATATCAGTGGCAACGCTGTAGAGGAAAAATTGCAGTTACTTCACGTGAAGTTCAAATTTATTCCAATGGTTAAGCTGCAGTCAGCTTATAATAAAGCGAGTAAGCTATTTTAAAACTTTGTTTGAACCCTGCTGGGGATGTAGTCTGAAACCAGTGTAATGAAGCCGTTTCATAAACATGTCTAGACACTGTGTGAATTGAACCCTTTAGTTCACTGGTCATGTTCATTCTAACCTAGAGTTATTGTTTGCTAAACGGGGGGAAAAAAATAAAATAAATAAATCTGTGGGGTGTCATGCTGACATCTTTAGATGCAACGACTGATAAAATGTGCCTTACATTTAAAACCTGAGTGTCTGGTTCCTCTGACAAGTGACCAGACTACTGTAGTTTTGTACTTAAATAATTGCGCACCTACAAAATGTTGCACACTAATCACATTGCTTCCGTGCATAAAAAAAAAAAAAAACTAAAAGCTTGCTAATGTTTCAGTTGTTTAAGGTGAAAGAAATGGTGACTGAAAAATTCCAGGGTGTGTGCATTAGGCCAAAGCTAAAGGGCTTTAGGGCCATTCAATAAGAATGTAAAGTTTGTTGTTATTATTATTGTTTATTTCTTAACAGACGCCCTTATCCAGGGCGACTTACAATTGTTACAAAATATCACATTATTTTTACATACAATTACATTATTTTTGTACACAATATTACATTATTTTTTACATACAATTACCCGTTTATACAGTTGGGTTTTTACTGGAGCAATCTAGGTACCTTGCTCAAGGGTACAGCAGCAGTGTCCCCCACCTGGGATTGAACCCACGACCCTCCGGTCAAGAGTCCAGAGCCCTAACCACTACCCCACACTGCTGCATACTCATGCAGTATGTGGTTGCGGGAAGCATTTGTGCACCTATTCCTGTTTTACAGCACTTGTATTTTAATTTAATTGGTTACACACGTTCTCATATTGCAGGGTTAAGTTCCACACAATGTTGTGTCTGGCTGTCTGTGATTCTACTTGCAGATCATGTATAGGACAGAGTCAGTGCTCAATAGACATGCTCTGGCAGCATCTCCTTCTGGTTTTACCCATGGTAAATGTGGAATCCAGCATGCTGTCTGGTTTTGGTGAATTGTTAAATAGAAATAGAACTGGTATTGGGTGCATAATCAGTTCAATTGTCATAAATAGGTTTTGAATACACCGATTGAACGGGTTTGCATTAAGAAGACCAACGCTTCTTACTGAGTTGGATCATGACTTTGCCAAAGTTGGGTTTAAGGAGACATATACAATGGGCATTGTTATGTAATCTAAAATCTAATCCTACTGTATGTGGTCATATAAACAGTTAATCTAGGTTGGCCATAAGAATTTGAGTGTTAAAGTGTACAAGTGTAACACTGATCTACTGTGTGTGTGTGTGTGTGTATATATATATATATATATATAAAGGCTTGGATAAATCAAGTGATGTGATTGGCTGAAAAAGATCACATGACGGTAATAATAGACTTTCAATAGGCACTGTAAATCTGGAACTACACTACCACAAGTAATTTCTAAATGTATTAATTTCATCTTAGTTCACTGTTGCTGTAGTGGGCACAGATACCTGATCCATTCACTTAAAGCAGGAGAGGTCAGAAGGAGTCACTAAAACTGAAAGTAATGTAATTGCAGACATTTTGTGTAAAACTGTTTAAATTGCCTTTTTGGAAGTGAGAATAAACATTGATATTATTCTTAGTTTATTTACTACACTTCTTCCCGTGCTTCAGTTTAAAAAAAGAAAGTAAATGCACAAGTAAACACACAAGTAGGGTTTTATTTTTAATCAGGTGAAGTCCCTTTAAACAAATTGAGCTGTCTGTTTTATAATTAAACTCAGAAAAATAAGTTAATTACAAAACAAACTTTGTTTTTACCTTCATATCTTGCCTGAGCCTAATTCTGGTCCCCTTAATTTCAACCAGAGCTGACAAATTATGTGACTGGTTTATCCCCCGATCCTACTTTTAACTCTTATTTCATTTTTGCTGTCACCATATTTAACAGTGTGCTTTTGTTATTTTTTCCCCACTAGTTTAACAGAGATTTCCTGACAGATTTTTATTTAAGCATAAAATGAATCCCTAGTGTGGAGTGTACATTGATAGCATGTCCTTCAGGCTGAGTATTTTGCCAAACATACCACAAAGCATTTTGGGATATTGGAGGATACACAAAAAATGTAGTACAGTATTACAGCGTCCACACTTCTAATAAACCGCACAACCTGATGCGATCTAATTAGAACCGGACTCGAGACTTCCTCCTGAGGTGGTCTCGAGTCCGGTTCTCTAGTATGGTATTAAACGCTGCGTAGTGTGGATGCAAACCGTATTTAGCACTTTTAAGCCGGTTTAACGCTTTGCCGATTTCCCATTATAAATTCGATCGATGATGTAATTGCTTACTACGCGGTGACAAGTGTGTTTTTTTTCTTTTTCAAACTGGCATAAAAACCTTCGTTAGACTTCAGATAATCCAACAAACAACAGTTAGTCTGGTCTGTAGTTCAAGATCGATATTTTTATTTAATTTTTTAGCAACTTTTTAAAAAAAATTTCTGCCGTGCCATTCATCGACCACAATGTAATATATTACTTGAATAGCTATTAATTAGTCATTATAATTTATTTATTTATTTATTTATTTATTTATTTATTTATTTATATTGAAAACGTGATGTTTTTAAATATTTTTTTTAAATGATTTCAGAGTGTAGTTCCTGCGGTGTGTGGCTACCACTGTTAACTTTACATATTTTAAGTAGGAGATCAGTAAATTACACTTGTGAGGACATTTCTAAAGAAAAAATAATTTTCAAGTAGTTTTCAGTGATCTGCAGAGCAACAGCTTTTTAGAAATGTGTCATACTGTATACTTTAAGTAGATATTTGGTCTGATACATGCTCTAAAGTTAAGTCCTCTCAGTTGGCCCTCAAAATGTTAGAATTATCACAGACCGCAAAGGGTTAAAGACAACTTATACAGTTTAAAGGCATAGTTTGGACAGGGCCTAAGTGCATGCTCATGTTTATGTTAACAGATCAAATTTTACTTACATAAAAATAAAAAAACCAGTGTATCGATATATGGGTCACTGTATTGGTAATCGTATCGTCAAGAAAAATATCATTAGAACATAAGAAAGTTTACAAACGAGAGGAGGCCATTCGGCCCATCTTGCTTGTTTGGTTGTTAGTAGCTTATTGATACCAGAATCTCATCAAGCAGCTTCTTGAAGGATCCCAGGGTGTCTGCTTCAACAACATTACTGGGGAGTTGGTTGCAGACCCTCACAATTCTCTGTGTAAAAAAGTGCCTCCTATTTTCTGTTCTCAATGTCCTTTTATCTAATCTCCATTTGTGACCCCTGGTCCTTGTTTCTTTTTTCAGGTCAAAAAAGTCCAGTGGATCGACATTGTCAATACCTTTTAGAATTTTGAATGCTTGACTCAGATCACTGCGTAGTCTTCTTTGTTCAAGACTGAATAGAATCAATTATTTTAGCCTGTCTGCATACGACATGCCTTTTAAACCCGGGATAATTCTGGTCGCTCTTCTTTGCACTCTTTCTAGAGCAGCAATATCCTTTTTGTAACAAGGTGACCAGAACTGAACACAATATTCTAGATGAGGTCTTACTAATGCATTGTAAAGTTTTAACATTGGTTCACTGTGTGAATCGACACACCCCTTATGAAGAGTTTCATAATGCTTTAGATTCAAAGTGATTGTGAAAAGAAAAAGCAGGAATAATTATCTTCCTAGTTGCTAACTTTATAGCCTTTGTCTCAAGTTGCCCTGCAGGCAATACTTTGTATACAAAGCGATATGCTTTTTGCAGTGATAAGCATGTTCATATGCATTGTAAATGTACTAGTTTGCTTATCAGACAAGAGTGGTTTTCTGTGTCATGTTGGGTGCATTTACTGTACTGTATGATGTTTATACCTCTCAGATTGTAGGTTATATAATGAACTCTGCAAGTCAGAAAGAGTCTACCTTATTTTATATATTGCTTTTAAAACTGTTTAATCAAGTTCATATCACTATGGGCTCTATAATTTACACTGAAATGGTTAACATGTAGCATTTGTGGCTTATTACTGAAGGATCTTTTTTTCCACACCACTGCTGTATAGCTGTATCAGGCATATGCGCCTAACCCAAAGGGCAGAGGGGGCACGTGCCCCACACTTTGATCAAACGATATATTTTACCACTCCACTTTTTTCACTCGGTGAATACACACTGTTATTCTGTGCATTTAAGCAGTTTAAAATGTAATTAAAAAATGGAAAGGCACTCCGAGGATTCCAGAAGAGCGACATTGATCCGCACTGTATTACAACAGCGAAACGTTAGTGGCTTACGATGGAATGACTCAAAGAGAAGCCGCTGGGGAGTTAAGTGGAGACTAAAAGTGGTTACTTAAATATAGGCTAGGTAGTTGTTAGTTTAGTTTGTTTTAATTCTCTACATTGCGTTAATTGAAAAAAGGAAAGAGAAAACAGACCGTTATTTATTTTTTAAAGTAAGTTAGCAGGTTAATGTTCCTGTCGGGCCATGAACAGGTTTAAGTTCATAAATAATTCATTCCATGCATTGTCGTTATTTATTGAAATGAATGTTAAGCTTTCATATTGAAACTTGTTCAATTGAACCAAGTACAGTGTAGGAATTTGTTTGCATTGTTTAAAACATTTTTCAAGTCAAGTAAGCTTATTTGTATGTAAAAAATAACAAGAAGGTTGTAGTCCTGCAACTAAGTGTATACTGTTAAATGTATGTTTAAAATAGTTTTATTCATCTAAAAAAGTGTTTTTTAACACTTTAATAAGCTGCATCTGGTAACTTTTCAACAAAGTTAGGCGCCTATGGTATCAGGCCCATATTTTGGTATGTTTATTATTAAGTGGCGGTTTCTGCTATAACGTGACATGATTTCACAAGGTGGATGATAATGGACCAGCCATGCCTGTTGAATAATTTACTACATTCTAGGTTTGTGAATTAAATTTAAAAAAAAAATGGCAGTCCACTATTAAGAAGTATGGGTCATTGCTACAGGGATATTTTGTTTGTTTTTTGTCACTGCTTTTTTATTAATGTGTTTATATAAATATAAAAAAACAAACAATGCTTGCTTAAATTCTGAAAATATGTGATGCCCTTTTTTTTCTTTTGTTGTCCATGTCTTTAAATATCATAGATTGTAATTTAAAGCTATTAGAAAAGTAGACTAAACGTGTTAGCTAATTGTGCCATCATCACACTATTTTTACATAACTATTTTCTGCTGGACCCAAATACCCATATATATATATATATATATATATATATATATATATATATATATATATATATATATTATGTATATATATAGGTCTACAAACTGTGTCGCCATGCTGGCTTCAAAATGGAAGCAGATCAGTCAAGTTATCTTGCTATAAACAGTCTTGTCAATTGCTTAATTTGTTAGGCCTAATGACCTTTTCTTGCCCCTAAAATATGTGTAACAAATTAGACTACTGCACAGTCCCGCCCCCGTGTCCCCCACCTAAGAATCCAAGTGCACATCATGTTTTATATTAAATGTAAACTGTTCATCTAGTTAATCCTGCACTTTCTCGATGAAGCTGTGTCTCATTGTTAAATATATAATGGACCACAAACAGTCTCTTGGTCTCATACAGTATCTGTGTGACCTAAATAAATAAATATAGGCTAGTGGGTTTATAATAAGATAGCCATGTTTGGAAAGGAATAATGAGTACTCCTTGCCACTTGCCTTTTAGACAAATACATTGGACTAGATGATTGGAACATCAAGAAACTTGTTCATTGTGCAACTGGTTTTGCTGCCTTTTAATTTCTTATTTGTGTCTGACCTGCTCTAATGGGGCTGAGATACCAGTTAAACAATAGGAAAGTGCATGAGCTGGATGCATTTTTTGATTTTAAACGTATCGTTCATGTAGAATCTAAAACTTCAGTATTACAAATAGTATTTTTTTTTTTCTGTGGCATTATGAACGGACTTGTAGAAATAATTTTCCAATAAGGAGATGATCAGGAAGACTCCTGCAGTACAGCTGAGATATTTGCCCCGGGCGCGCTCCATCAGCGGTATTTTTGTCTTGGTCTGTTTTACGTCATACAGTACTAGATTCATTATCATGGGTAATCTACGATGTTTTGTTTCCTCAAATTAATCAAGTGCTTTTATTTTAAAACGTTTAGGTTTTTACTTCTTTGTTTGTGTGTGTTTACAACATACGGCAAAACTGAACTTCATTTTACCCATATATTTGGTCTGTTTTGTATGCATAGATTGTTCATTCTGCACACACACAATTCTAGTCAAAAGCAAAACAGGGAATTGTATGTTTTAGGGAAACTGATAAAAATAAAGAAACATTTAATAGCAATGCTGTCCCAGTACCTGCATTGTGTAATTAAAGAGAAGGTACAGTATAGAGCATAATAATCTTAGAAAAGAAAAAAAAAAAAAATCTTCATTGCCACATTACTGGTACGTGATACATAGTTTTCTCTGAGGTAGTCTTTTTTTTTTTTTTTTTGGTAGTTAAGATAATGCCCCAGGGAAAGGCGGGGTGTTCATTGCAGTTAATTGAGACAAAAGTACACCAAATCCAAAATGTATAATCCAGTTGTCTTGAAATGTTATATTGTACAGTCTCTGTCATTTCTACCTTTGAACATGAGCAGGCAGACAAGTTTTGCCACATTTAGTCTGGTTTCATTTCAGTGTGCCCTGTGCTGCTGAAGCTCTTGTATTACCTGAAATGTCAGACTGTGGGGGATGTGCAGTGAGCCGAGTACACAGAGGGGGAGGGGATGAATGAAGTCTGCTATTATTGGATTGTCTGATCTGTGTGAAGCCACTGCTGCTCATTAGTTTGACACTCTGTTTACAACATATTTGTGAAATAACTGTTTCCTGCAAGACTTGCAGAATAAAGATCTGCAGTTCTTAAATTAGCAAGTTAAGGTCACAAGGAAAGCAGCTGGTTATGGCGTATTAAAGCTTGCTAAACTCGGGAGTAGTTTATGTTTAACCCTTTGCAGATGGCCCATTATAATTTCGACCAAATTCAATCGATGACGTAATTGCATGCAGCGTGGTGACTAGTGCTGTTGTGTTTTTTCTTTGTTTTTTTTAAAAAGCTCGTAATTGTTATTTGGCTGGGCTTGCTATAACGAGGAAACTGTTTTTATAGTATTATTATTATTATTTATTTCTTAGCAGACGCCCTTATCCTAGGCTACTTACAATTGTTACAAGATATCACATTATTTTTACATACAATTACCCATTTATACAGTTGGGTTTTTACTGGAGCAATCTAGGTAAAGTACCTTGCTCAAGGGTACAGCAGCAGTGTCCCCTACCTGGGATTGAACCCACGACCCTCCGGTCAAGAGTCCAGAGCCCTAACCACTACTCCACACTGCTGCATACTCATACAGTATGTGGTTGCGGGAAGCATTTCCTGCAAGAATTATAATCTGAAACATTGTTTTTAATACAAAACACTGTTGTATATTTTTTACAGTTTTAAAATCCACCTTCAGAAGGTTATTGGGTGGTCTGTTTTTATATCTAAACGTGTTCATTGTGAAAGGGATATTGTGGAAGTGGTAGTGTGCACGTATTTCACAATCCACATTTTTCAAGATAACTTGAATTGCTTATCTAGTTGTCATGAGACATGGTATTAATATAATTTAATAACATTTTTACAGAATATGATATTCTGTGGATATATGGGGGGTTTCTGTCAGCCCATACATCACTCTATCTCTGTGGCACTTACATGTTTGCTTCTGCTCCCCCTTTATAAGGCGGCCCGTTATGCTGCGGAACAGGTTATAAGGCGGTACGGTCATGGCTCATATTTGCCCCATAATGCCATTACACTAACACTAGTATTCTCGTTATAAGGCGGAACACAAATAGCATGGTCTCTTAAAGGGCACAGAGAAGCACTTTTCGTACAAAACAAAATGAGAAGTTGGAAAGCATACACGTTCCCTGATCTAGCCGGCTGCAAGTAACATGTTAAACGTCATGGTTGTATGTTTCAAAATACCCCTTCCATGAGAGTATTAATGATTGGTTTCAGTTCTTACAATAGTTACAGTTTGAGATTGCAGATCGAATGACGAGATTACCTGTTAAAATGGACTTACTTAGTTGAATTATTCAGAACCTTTGCTGTGGTTCAGGAATCGTAACACTAACTGCTGCAACAAGGGTAGCATTTCAATTTTAAGAGAGAGTGTGTTGAACTTCTGGAAATGATTCCAGCAAAATGTCAGCTACAAAGCAATCTTGAGCCAAACTTATAGGACGCAAAGACATTGTGACTTCCACTAACAATGGTAGAGAGGAAGAAAATTCATAACATGCTTCTTTTAAGGTAGGGCTAAGGAAAGGCTTTAAAAATAATTAACAGGTAGATTTTTTGAGTAAGGGTCAGTCAGCACACCGGTTTTTCTACAAAAAGTCAGTTTTTAGAAATTCAGAAATGTGCTCTATATCTGTGTGCCTCATAGTTACTGTGTTTTAGAAGCAGAGTTAGCCCATTCAGTCAATTTTTGTCACTTTTTACACTTATATGCAGCAGATGTCGTGTTGACATCATAGCAGGATTTCTGAGAACTGCCTGCTGTAGTGGTGTTTTTTTCCAGTATTTTATTTGCATATCCAGTATATGATCACTCGTTGTGATCACTTCAACTTCCTCTGATGGTACATTTATGATTGAGGATGTTTTTCTAAATAATGAGGTTTTAAAAAGATTTGGAAGCAAACTTTCCTTTCACTTTGGGCGCTGACATCTTCACGCGTGCTGTCAGAAATGCCGTCCGTAAATTATACAAAACATGAAGCAAAACATATGCAAATTAGCAAAACGGTAATGATTCGTCACACACACGTGACCTTTCCTTAGACCTTTCCAGCAGAGTAAATCCTGCCGCCCGCTTCCGTAACAACATGTATAAAGTCTCGCACAGATAAAATCATTTCAATTTTTGCCTTGGAATGCATGCAAAAAAATATTTGTTTGGATGTTTGTCCCAGTACTATTTCAAATTTAGAAAGCGAAATATGTATGGTTAGCACCTTGTTGTTATCATTGTACCACAGTATTATCATTTTACCCAGTATATCGGTGAACTTGTTCAGTACTGTATTGAATCACCCTGACCTGTAGTATAAATGACTTCTTCTCATCAATTCTGTGGACGTTTTTTCAAAGGGTAATTGGCAAATCCATTATTTTTAAAGCATATTTTCTTTTTTATATTTTGAAAGCTGTCATCTAAATTACGTTTTGTGGGTCATTTTAGACCCAGAGGACAAAACTAGTATAGACCTGCAAGCCCTTTTGTGAAAAAATAGCCCTTCCTAAGGGCTTTAAACACAACTAACTTGACATCATGTGCTCACAAGTGTATTCTTTATACACACACACACACACACACACACAGGTGCACACACAAAAGAAATTCTAGGTGTAAAACCGCAACCCATTAAAGAGGCTTCTAGGTCACTTGAGTTCTCTGAAGCGTCTTCTGAGCCTGAAAGAGCAACTACTTGTGGTGTTCCCTTCATGCCATTCTGTTCTGCTTTGCAAATTGTTCCCTATGTTGTATAGCTGAAGATCGAACTTCATAGGAGTTAAGATTGTAATCTTGCTCCATTGATACTGTCTTTGCCAAGCATATCTTGGAGTACATACAATAGGCTTGTTTTACTTGGTTTATTGTGCTTAAATTGGATGCCTGTTTAAAAAATAGTTGAGAAATGAAAGTACTGTACATATTATACAGGCCTAACTGTTGCTTTGCTAACTTTCTGTCCTTGCTGTAGAACACAGCAGTGTACACTTTACATGCTTTCTAAGAAATTATACCCAGCGTAGACGAAGGAAATGGGGCCTTCCCTTTTCAGCAGTCGTGCTTCAGCATTGATTTTTACAGCTGGGTGGAACTGAGGAACTCATTGTTGAAATTACTTGCACAGGGTTACACGTTACTGTTGCTCGGCAAAATCTAAAGCAATGTTGTATGTCTTGGCCCCTGTTTAGGCACGAAGATAAATGAATTCATTTCTAAACTTTTTGAAGGCTTTTTGTATTATGCATCTGTAAGGATTCAATTTGTAACAATTTTACGGTATATATTGCTTGCCAACATTTGGAAACTGTTCAGCGGGACGCTTGTCTCCTGGGGGGGTCATACGCATCATACACATGGGAGGAGTCATATGCATATAATAGACGTATCCCCCCCAACTCAACACGACCATCATGACAGTAAAAATAGATATAAAGAAGCGTTCTTACCTTAAGTTAGTGATCAGCAGATGTGTCAGCCGTACGAAGAGCACAGCGTGTGGTTTTCACTAACTACTGTGCACAATAAATGATTTTTTTTTCTATGTGTAAATATCGGGACTTTCTTCCAATGCATCGGGATGCAGGACATTTGCTAGGAAATCGGGACTGTCCCAACCATATAGGGACTGTTGGCATGTATGTATATTGTATTTTGCACATATCTGTGTATTCCTGCTGAGCCTCTCTTTAAGTTTTACTTGTACAACGAGATGCCTTTTAACTGTACTGTAGTGCCGTGTTACGCAAGACCTAGGGTTGGGCGATAATGACATTTTCAGCAATCGATTTAATCTTGATTATCAGCCGAATAAATAAAATATTTAAAATTCTTGTAATTTATCAACCGCCAGTCATTGAGTTTAGAAGAAAAAACTAGACAGTATATGCGCCGAGTTTTTAAATTTCTGGTGGGTGCCCAGAACAAATGTGAGTATGAAAATACACCTATTGTAATTTGTAGATTAATAAATTATGTAGTATAACATAATCCATATATTCTTATTTAAACATTTGTGTAATTCAAGAACATTATTATAACTAAACAAAATTGCTAGTGTTACATGGAAGCAGTTTCAAGAGAATCAAACTAGGTTTAAAAAAAAAACAACAAAAAAAACAAAACTACTATTAGGAACATACTGAGTTTTGCACATCGTTGCTTGTATGCAGACAGTGTAATAAAATAAACCGCCTATAGGGTGCATAGGCTGCAGTATAGTACGACAGACTTTACTGTCTGTAGTTTAAAATAAAGAAGCAACACAGCTGTTTAGGCTATATTATACATGTGCCATATGGTTGTGTTTTTTTGTTGTTTTCCTTTTGCAATTACATTTAATTTACTTAAAAAAAAAAAAAATCCTGTGTTAAATTATTTAATAGTTAAGTTCCACTTTTCTACAGTAATTTTACAATGAGCTAGCATTTTTTTTAAATTATTTTACAAACAACAATATTTGTGTTTTTATGTTAGAAAACCAGTCATGCTTCGCCAGTTTACAAATTATTATCAAAATGAAACTATGACGTAAAGTTAAAAGCATATTGTTTAAAATCAGTACTTAACTTCCCAATGTACACAGTGCTCACACAGATCATGTTTTACTCACACAGACCGTTCAGTGCTGCTTACTGCTCAATGCAGAGCCGCTTCCTGCTTCATTGTGTCACGGACGATAATTATGATTATCGCTAATTTATTGATTAAATTATTGCTGCAAAAAAAATATTGTGATTAACGATTATTGTTCATTCTAATTTTTATTCTAATTAGTTTGGATAACACCGTGTAACACATTTTTTTTTTTTTTTTTGGTTCCTGGGTAGTAAGTGCTATTTCCTAATTGCTTATGCCTCAAAAGTATAGAAAATGGCTATTATTCCCCACAAACTTTGCTTTTGTGACCAGGACAGTGATATTTTGAAATGTACCTATTTCCAATGAGAAAACGGGCGAATTTGTGTCTTTTCGTTCACATAAAGTCAGAAAAAAACAACATATGAATCCAAATTAACATGTATTTATACTAAAGTAATACAAAAATGACTACAAAAGATTTAGAAGTGAGTAGTTTTTCGAGATTTACGATTATACTGTAAATCACTTTCACGAATCAGCCCCCAAATGTAGTCTCCCATCATGTTCTCGTTATACTGTCCTTGGTAGCGGCGTTCAAAGTCCAGTATATCCTGGTGGAAGCGCTCGCCTTGCTCCTCCGAGTACGCTCCCATGTTCTCCTTGAATTTATCAAGATGAGCATCAAGGATATGGACTTTGAGGGACATCCTACAGCCCATTGTGCCGTAGTTCTTCACCAGAGTCTCAACCAGCTCCACATAGTTTTCGGCCTTGTGATTGCCCAGGAAGCCCCGAACCACTGCGACAAAGCTGTTCCAAGCCGCTTTCTCCTTACTAGTGAGCTTCTTGGGGAATTCATTGCACTCCAGGATCGTCTTTATCTGTGGTCTGACGAAGACACCGGCTTTGACCTTTGCCTCAGACAGCTTAGGGAAGAAGTCTTGAAGGTACTTGAAGGCTGCCGACTCCTTATCTAGAGCTCTGACAAATTGTTTCATAAGGCCCAATTTGATGTGCAGTGGTGGCATCAGCACCTTCCGGGGGTCCCAGCTGTACTCATCATACTTCAAGGCGTCCAGCAAGGTCTTGATGCTGTTGTAATCCTCTTTGAGGTGCACCGAGTGAGCCAGGGGAAGAGATGGGTACTTGTTACCATTATGGAGCAGCACGGCTTTGAGGCTCCTGGATGAGCTGTCAATGAAGGACAGTATAACGAGAACATGATGGGAGACTACATTTGGGGGCTGATTCGTAAAAGTGATTTACAATATAATTGTAAATCTCGAAAAACTACTCACTTCTAAATCTTTTGTAGTCATTTTTGTATTACTTTAGTATAAATACATGTTAATTTGGATTCATATGTTGTTTTTTTCTGACTTTATGTGAACGAAAAGACACATTCGCCCGTTTTCTCATTGGAAATGGGTAAATTTCAAAATATCACTCCTGGTCACAAAAGCAAAGTTTGTGGGGAATAATAGCCATTTTCTATACTTTTGAGGCATAAGCAATTAGGAAATAACACTTACTACCCAGGAACAAAAATTGTGTTACATAGTGTAATCAGTGCCTCATGGTAGTATTCAAAGCCATTTTAACACTTTCCATGTTAGAAGAATGAGGTGCATAAAATTGCAAATGGATGTCAGTAAGTGAACTTCCTAAGTGCTTTGGAAAACTATCTAAGTCTGTAAATGTAGGTCAGGTTTGTGTTGCATCAGATTGGCTTTGAGAACAGAAAAGGGTATTGACCTCTATCTCCATTTGGGGGAGGAGTGACTGCCTGGCTCGAGGTTATTAACCTGCATTGTGTCTGCCAGAGAAGCATCTATCATTATTTACCATTTAGTATCCTCCAGAGAACCTAAAAGCCATCATTAGGTAAATTGATCCCTTACTGTGCAGGGCAGCTATGTGGAAACAGCAAGCGGTTGGATCACACAAAGCCAGGCTAAGCAGTGATTTAGACTTCCTTGTGAGTGCCAGTTTAACCCTATAATACATGAATCAAAATGCAGATGGATCAATAAAACCAACTGGTAACAACAAGACATAACACATTTTGAGGACCTGTCCAAAGCAGTCAAGGCAATCTTGAATCATTAATGACCAATCCTGTAGTTAATTTCCTGTGTAATACTGTGCATTCAGTGAAACAACACTGTACAGTAAATAGATAAAAACAGATCCTCTATGCTCTGCATATATTTTTGCATGGTTTTTCAGAGTAAGTGTTACAGGTTACATGTTCTCACATTGTGAAGGACTTCTCTGCAAATTGATTACATGTGCAACAGCCTTAAAGTGTGACTTACCAGGCTGTAGTGCTTACAACAAAACACATTGTTGCCTGCTGAGTTGTACATATTCCTGCTAATATCTCTTTAACACAATCACAATTGTTTTGAAATTTCTATTGACATATCCTCAATCATAAATAGTTTTTGTTCAGTTTTATTTGGATAATAACATGAAGTCTACTCGTGAACACTTCTTGTCAATGTCACATAAAGGGCCATACCACACAGACCCTGTGATATGTGATGTATATTTTATACAATGCAAATGAAATAAGCAAACAAGTAAAATGAACTATTTGTATAACTTATTGTAATTGTGTCTTGGTGTCATTTATTGTAATTGTAAGTTGTTGTTTATAACAGTTCTTTTTTCAAAGGTTGGGTTTTTTTTTCAGTACGTGGTCATAACAATTGTTTTATTATAAGGAAGTAAACTATGATGAATAAATATGGTTCACACCTCAGTCTTGGTGGTAACCATGCAATTGTATTACAGGGCTCTAAATTGGTGAAAGAAAGGGCAAGGCCAAAATGGCATTCAGTTCAGTAAATTCATAGTGGACACCAAGGCCACAAAACTTAAATCAAGGCCAAAGTGTAGGATGTTGTGTAATTTTGCTTAGGATTCATATATAAACTAATTATTAGAAAGAAAGAACAGTTTAACTAAATAATAACTATTTATTTGTTCAGAAAATTGTGTTTTTGGCAAAAGCTGCCTCTGTACATTTTTAATTGTATGAACTGTGTGGCTACTGGCTTGCTGGCATGAGGGTGACTTGTGCTCACAGGGTCAGAAAATACTTTTTTGGTAAACAGCTTCACTGTTCAGAGGAGCAGAGCTGTCATCACTGAGACGCACAGACAGCAATTCAGCGCTTGGCAGCCAGGGGGTAGCTGTGCACCAAGAGGCAGCGAGATCCCTGACTAGGAAATTAAACTGGGAGGCCCGCCAGCAGGCTAGCTTCAATTTGAGCCTGCAAGGACGTAGCTCCCTACGCTGAAGGCATTCGTTTTTACTACTATGCCATGAGACCATTTTGTTCAATTTTAATAGTATATGTACAGCTGTCATAATTACAGTGAATAGACATACATTTTGATGGGCTTTGCAGCAATTGAGAAGGGCACCCACGGCAGTTGCCGCATGGTCACCGTTAATTTTGAGCCTTGGTATTAGTCATTGATAGTCATTTACATTCACACTAGACTAAAATAAAAGCAAAGAAAACCACCTGGCTTTTTATGAGGCAGTAGTTATTTGGGGTGTATTTTTCTAGAACATGGATTTGGCCCCTTAACAACATGTACAGTGCAGTTGAAGGCAGGACTGTATACTTGTAGACTTGCCAATAGTTGATGCCTGCCAAGTGTGCTCTTGGTTCATTGCATGTCACAGGGCTAAAATCAGGGAGGTGAGTGACACATACCCTTATCTTCCCCTGTCACCACACTTATTGAAATGGCCTAGCGCCGGAGGAGGAGCCTGCATGCTTAGAGAGAATGTGTCGGCTAAATGCTCTTCCATCAAGCATGCTGGCTGTGCTCCGTTACACTCCTTGGAGCTGCATGTCAGCAGCAACTGCCTTGAAGTGGGAATTAGCAAATTTTTTTCTGTATGTTCAGCTTAGTCATTTCATGGTACACTACTGCTGTATTATTTAAAATGTTAAGCATTAAAAGCTCAAGTCCTAGTTCTATTTAGAACTGCTACTTTATAACTGATTTTATGTTTCTTATTTATAGGCTGCCAGAGTTTTAAACTCTGGATTTTTCCTTAATATGGTGATAAGTTTGCTGGTGTTCTGTTGTCATTTCCAACCTGGATCCTCACTGTAGCTTCTGGACTTGTATAATATATCTATCTTCATTTATTTTGAGTCATTCATAGTTCTTGGCTGCTGCAAACATGCTCTGACCCCCTCTACGTTAAATACTGTAGACCCTGCCAACATACTGCATCATTTAAATTACAGCGAGGCAGAGATGGACAGCGAGTAAGAGAGGCAATAGCTCTGTTGTGTGTTTTTTTTTTTTTTTTTGCATTTTAATTACCTTAAGTGAAAATCAAAACTAAACTGGCTAAGTAAAATATGTTATTGCCAACTAGTCTCTTTAATGTGGTATCAATACTGGTAGAATGCACCCTTTGGATCGAAGGGTTCTTTGTATCCAGCTGGATTCATTTTGAATCAGTATTTTGTTTAAAAACATTTCTCAAAAATATTTATCCAGGATAGACCAGCTTGGATTCAGAGTCACGTTTACATCACTGGAAAAGACCACCGTGTGTAAGTGTTTTAAATTATTAAAGAAATAGTGCAGTTCATCCGTTATGAAGTAGGTAGTTGTAAATAAATCTAGAATGTGCCCCATGATTTAAGTGGGTTGTCGAATCCCTGGCCCACTGGAGTGTTTTTCCCTTCTGATGCATGCTGTCATGAGTTTGCTGAACTATTGACTGAAAGAATTTTTGCTCCTTGTCAAATTGAGATTTTTTTTCCCACAATAAAAGAAAGCTATGGATGCACACATTTAACAGGTTAACTAGTGAATTATTTATTCTCTCAGATATTTATACTCTTGTTTGTATGAGGTCCTGACCTGTTTCCAGTGTTCTTGTCCAAGGGGATTTGAGGCTAGTCAGCAGACTTGTGCAAATTTGTGCTGGATGCATGTTTGCTTAAAGTCCATATGTCACCTATTTCACATTACAATCTGATTTATATTTTATTAAACTACACTGTGTATGTATGTGTGTGTGTGTGTGTATATATATATATATATATATATATATATATATATATATATATATATATATATATATACTGTGTGTTATATATATATATATATATAATATATTTATATAAAAATTTATACTTTTCCTAACTAAGAAGTTTACAGTCGTAAATCTTGTTTTGATCTGTGACGTCACTAGGGGAAAACACGAACCATAAACATGCATGCATATGTCTATGGCATAAACAAAATGATCATACATACAGGCCTATTTCGCGATGGTTAAACAGTGTCAAAAATACATTTCACCGCAGATAGGCACAAGGGAATGCAGTGCATGAAAAAAAAAATACTGTATTCCTTGAAAGTAAAATCAACGAGTTTGTCAGTGCACAATGCAATGATCACTTTGTACAACACAGAACACGAAGACAAGCTTCTGTTTGGTTTCTGGCAGGTACAAATTTTATTTTTTCTCTTTTGCAAGACACTGGTACACAAGTTCACAAGCACACACAGACCTTTACAAAGACAGCTGTTCAGGAAGACAATCATCAAGTGACCATTGATTCACTTTCCCCTGACAACAGCGGAACCATTTAGAAACCGCATTACTTTTTTTTTTTTTTTAACCAATGTTAATTAAACAATTTTGTACCGTTTACGTATATCAAAAATACATTTGTAAGTAGCTGCTTAGACACTTCATACAGACTGATGAAAATGATTACCATAGATTTATATTTTTCTTACCCTGTGCACTAGTACTCAATACTACTAGGCTATCCTGCGCATAATCAGTTCTCTGCGAATGTTGCATTTGTTTTTTCAAATGTCAGGTACTATTATTATTATCATAATTATTAGGGCCTATAATACAATATACCGTTATCAAATAAACTCTGAAATCAAAAGAATGAATCCACTCATCCAGCATTTTTAGGTAGGCTTTCGATTTTCAATTTTATCTTTAAGGTAATGTTCATGTGCACATTACTAGGTAAGGGCATCTGCTAAGAAATAATAATAATTACGTGCAGTTCACAGGGAGGTTAGGCCTATTTAATTTTACTAAATCGGGGAAAGTGTTTTATTTCATGAATGAAGTTGAAGAGCTATACGTGACCATGCAAGTCATTTCGGCCCTGTAATATTCAATGCTTTTTTTTTCAAGTGGATGGGAAATGTTAAACACTATTTGCAAGATAAAAATGGTAAAACAAACCAAATATAGAAATACACTTTTTTTATTGCCATAAATGAACTGCTAGCCGAGGTTAACTGTATACAAGAACAACATTCAGAATTGCCGACCTGCAGACAAGGGGGCGTGTCGCTCGCATTCCTCATGCCAGCGTGGTTATTTTCTCTTGCTGGAGGTCCAAAACAGTTCAGAAACAGGCCTCAAACCACTTATTCTTCCTCCCCACAATTTCTTTCATTACACACCACACTCCCGCTGTCCTTGTAATACAGACTACTCAAAACATCGGAGAAATTCGTAATGATTGTGTTCACAGTCTGAAGCCATGTATATCTCTCAGCTGTTCCTGGTATGTGTTCCCCTAGTGACGCCACGCCAACTTCGTGCATCTTTGTAGCGTTGTCGGTATTTTCCGGAATTATTGATAGTTTTACGTCTCTCAGTGTTCTAAAATTGATCATGGAGATTTAATTTCTTGCTCATTGTGAAAGTAAACCAAGTATGACCCCAAAGCCAAAAAATAATTTTCTGTGTGAGATATGGACTTTAAAATGGGGTTTTGAAATTATTTTAGTCGCAGAGTGAATTCTGTTTCCTGACAATTTTGCGTGGCTTGGAGTACAAAAAAAGCCTGCACTTCAACCTGGTTTCACATCAGATCAGAAACCTCATTTTGGAACTCGTTGCACGAACTGTTTGCAGTTTGTCAGAAGTGTAGCAAATTACATTTCAAACAGAGGCAGGACATATACAAAAATACATTATATTTCTTTAGAAACATGTCAATAGGTTGAAACTTGTAATTTTACGATCCAATCCTTTTGCAAGGATTTTTTAAAATTCCAGAAATTACTTGTTACTGCTTTAAGCTGTGCAAAGCCTTACTGAAATACAAATAATACAAATAAAAACCTGGCAGTGTATTTAGCTACGGTGCTGCAATTTTAAAAGAAGGCTTTTGAATAAGAGAAGTGGTATATTAATATTGTATGATGTAATAAATAAATGTTCTAACAGTACAATATTTACATCATAAAATGTTCCGAATTGATTTTGAATCGTAAGTTATTTCTTGTAGCATAGTCATGTGTCCTTGGCCCGTGATTTACACTGTATGATCCTCCCAATACTGCAAGTGCTGACATTTACTATTTGTGATGGAATTATCATAAGCCTACAATATATATTTGAGGAGTGGAAGACTCTGAATCAGCCAGATCATATTTTTACATGAAATAGAAATGGTTTTCTAGGACACAATTGTGATGAAGCCTGTTTCTCTAATGTTTTTCAACTTGGGAATTGAAACTACCATCTTGTCTTGCAGTTCTTTACAATACACCTGCAATTAGAGCTCTACAGAAAAGGTTGAGATCTCAATAATAACTGAAGACATTTTATTAAGGGCCGTTGCTGGCAAATGTTTTGGTGAAAGCAGCTCAGTTAGAATGTAATGTTGAAAGCTTGTCAAGCGAAGGGAGTGTTTTAACAACAAAATAAATGTCTTCTGACTTAATGTTGGTTCATGTTATGGGAGTGTGTGTGGTTGGTTGATATAGTGAGTGTGTGTGCGTGCGTGTATTTAAATGTTATTATTTAAGGAGGTATTTGGTTTAGTATTCACAAAACTCTCTAGACTTTTCCTAAAGCTGTTATTGGTTTATTTAGCAAGTCTATTTAATTGTGTACATTAAACAAACAGTCTTTAAGTAACCTCTGAGTTGAAAAGTTTTATAAACAGAGACCATTGACACATCATTTCAAATAAGACTATAGGGGAGAACTGGAAGGACAAACAAATACCTGGGAAGTATGTGGTTATTACAGGCTTCTGTTTTTATGGTTTGTACGGCAAGTGATTAAATGGCCTATAAAGGGACGTTATTGCTTGGACAGTAAACATCTTAAAAAGCAAACTTGCTGTGGCCAGACTTGTAACTGGGGTGGTCAGGCAAAGTACATTTGAAGCCACGTGGCTATATAATGGTAGAGGAGGCAGGAACAGCAGGTTCCTCTCCTTTTAACCCTGTAGGCCTATTACTTCAGAGAACGATGGTGATTTAATTTGTTTCTGTGTCTTAAACTAAAAAAGAATTGGGGGTGCACACAATTAGTTTGCTGATCTGTTGCTTTGAGTGCAATTAACTTTCCTAGACCTGTGTACAGGTCTGCAGTCTTGAAAAAGTTAAGCTGAGACGTGTGCCTTAGAGCTCTGAGATACTATAGGCGCACAATTGGGTCTCCTTGTTTCAGGACCAGTATCAGGGAGTGTAATTACAATAGTGAGAAAAGGTTAGCCATCAGATTCTTTTTCTTAGGGATTCTGTATTCTCCAGGGACAGACCCACACTGTCAGTCTCATATAGAACAAAATAATTAGTATCGTTAGGGTAAAGATTTGACTGGGAATCTCACTCTTGCTCTATATATGTATAAATTGTTTTTTTTTATGGAGCTCGGGAGGGGACATGAGAGAAAAAAAAAAAGAATCTTGTGCACTTGTCTTGCTATCTCGTGGCCTCGAGAACATCTCGTACGTGCGTCTAAGACACTTTCACAGTGACATGACCACACACACCAGAAGCGACACAGAGGCGATGTGACAGGTTTGAAAACTGCCAGATCTATACAACTGTTACAGATTACTATTGACAAAACTATGATCAAGACTGGTACATATTTGTCAACATAATGTGGAAATTATGAGTGTCTTCTCTGTCTGTATTTTCACAGACCAGGCTTATCCAGTTACTTCGAAATGGACTCCCATATATTGTCTTTCAAATCTATATCTTTATAATTGTGATGACCGCTTTGGACTCTTGACCGGAGGGTCGTGGGTTCAATCCCAGGTGGGGGACGCTGCTGCTATACCCTTGAGCAAGGCACTTTACCTAGATTGCTCCTGTAAAAACCCAACTGTATAAATGGGTAATTGTATGTAAAAATAATGTGTAAAAAAATAATGTAATTGTATGTAAAAACAAAGTGATATCTTGTAACAATTGTAAGTCGCCCTGGATAAGGGCGTCTACTAAGAAATAAATAATAATAATAATAATAATAATAATAATAATCATAAAGCTCTGTGTATTTTTTCAACGGCAAGTAATACTGTTTCCTCCGTCATTCTGGATGCTGCTTCACCCTGCTGGACCACGTGCATTGAAGCTGTTCTCTGATTGCTCAATGCCCTAGTTGCTCTTGAGTTTCTCTCGCATTGCCTGTCGCATCGCTTGTGGTGTGAAAGATACTTATCAAAAGTATAGGTTCTATTTACTTTGTCGCATCGCTGCACAGTTGCCACGAGGTAATATCTTGTGTACATGACTTACTATCTCGTGGCTACGAGATAAGACTTGCACACAAGATAAATATTTTTTCTCTCATGTTCCCTCCCGGGCTCCGTAGTTTTTAACAAAAATTGAAATATTTTGTCTTGCTATATTTGCATGCATGATGTCAGGCAACTTTCTGTTCCCGCCAAATGGTTTCCATAGAAGCTTCAGTCTCTTAGAACCTTTCAAACATTTGTTCTTTTGTAACATAGTTATGGAGTTAAAGATTTTCATAAAAGTATTCATCCTAGTTGCCATGTTTAAGTCTATAACTGCCTTTTGATTTGTATGTTTTCAGTCCTTTGTGCATTGTCCTGTAATTATGTAATCTCTATCACTAAACCCATTATTAGCTGTACTGCAATAGCTACGGCAAAGACTGTAAAGACAGGGTGAGTTAATGACCATGGCTTCAGGTTGAATTAGAAGGGCTGTAGTCTGGTTTGTTGCCTCACTGAAAGAGCAGCCAGTTGGAACAGAACATCCTGATTTAATAAAAAGGTTATTCCTGTTACTGTTGCCTCAGAATGAGATCTGCATTGTTCGTGGCAATAGATGTATTTTTTTATTTTCATATTGTTCCTTTATTTCTGAAGATTGTTAAACACAGTGAACGAAAAGGATCAGTGCGTCCTTGCTTTACTGCAATGCATTAAAATTTCATAAGAACAACGAGCAGTCTATAAATAAATAAATACTTTCTGGTTAAGTGTATGCAATATTTGTCCCATTGCAGGGATTTAATACTACATGTGTTTTATTTTAGAGATTGAATTATGATCTGCTAGACAGTGTAATGTGACTATTGAGTTGCCTGGAATATGGCTTCCCCTCCTCCCCCACTCCACATCTGTTGTTCTATGAGTCATAGTAGCAGAGACACAGGAAAAGACAAAAATGGCTGTGGTTGCTACCTGTTTGTGGTTGATTGGTTACCCCCCACCCCCACTGCTGGAGGCACTGAAGAGAACAGCCGCTTATCAAGTGCTTCAAAGCTAGTTTGCTCAGTGTAACAGTTCAAGAGAAAATGGCTGCTCTTTCCTTGCCTTGTTTGCAGATCTGTCAGCAGATGACTCTGCAAGAGAAAATGGGGTCTCGGTCATGTGAAGTCTGAATGCTTGCTTTTGTTTCCCTTTTTAGTGTCCTGTTTTTCCACGTGTTTGTAGAGTCTAGTGTATTTAAACACCAACACATATTTTATTTATTTTAATTTACAGTTTGAAACCCGAGTAAATCTATTTTTTAGATTTCTTTACAATTTGTTTGTTGTTATTACTACTCCATTTAATCATAGCTTTATGTCATTACCTCCCGTTGGCTAACGCAGCTGTGAAGTAACTTGTTTCAATAACTGCATTGTTTTTCATTTAAATCCCTTCTTCTACAGCAGGGATGAATATAAATGGTTGCGTGTGCTCAAATTTGAATAATCTGTTGCTGTGTGTGTTTTTTTTTTTTTTTTTTTTTTAATTAGGGATGTTATTAATAATGTTTTAACATTAAGAGAACACTCATGAGCCTGCCAATATTGATGTAACTTGTAGAAGACGATGTACAACATTTATTTGTGGAAAAACGTGAAACTTTAAACACACTACTTTATTTATTTATTCATGAATGAAACACAATTGACGTCTGTTGTAAGAAAAAAATTAACCTTGACCAAACCGTATTTCAAAATAAAAGAATGATCTCAGTAATTTGTGCTTCAAGTTTGCTTCGATCATGAGCAGTGGGTCTCGCACAGTGTAGACCATGAGCAGTGGGTCTCGCACAGTGTAGACCAGGGATGGCGAACCTTTTTTAGCTGGAGTGCCCAAAGTTGGATTTTTTTTTTTAAATATACGTCACTAAGTGCCAAGGGTGCCAATGATTAATTAGGGGTGTAAAAGGTAACTTTTTAAAACAATATTTACTTTCCTTTTTTTGTAATTAAGTTTTTATTAAGCAAACATACCAAAAAAACAGCAATCCACAATACAAAATAATCAAGAACATTACATGAACTAGGACAGAACCCTTCCATCAGCCCTCATCCCCTCGCAACCTCCCCAAACCCTGAACCCCCCTCCCCCTCTCTTGTCTGGAGAGCAGGTGTGGAGGAATAATATTTACATTCCTATGACTAATGGGACTTCTGCTGCTGAATATCCGCTGACATTTTTTCAACCCGTGGTTCATAGAAGCACGCTGAAACAGGTTGTCTTACTATCTCCCCAGAAGAGGTCTCTATACAACAGCAGCTATCCCACTATTGCAGATATTTGCTGGGTGCCATACCTAACAAAACATGGCCACAGTTAATATTGCCCACCACATCCCCTCCCCCCATCCCATCCATATCCCCATCCCCATCATAACTGCCAGACCAAACATACACTCTCTCTCTCTTCAACCCCATCCCACTGCTGTTCTTGCTGGACACTGCAGACGGGGAGCGTGGCTGTGGTAGAAGGTAGTGGAAGACTACTTCGCTGCAGACCAGTGGGAGGCAAAGTGAGGCAGCAAGACTGATTAAATTCAGACAAAAAATGAATAATTATGAATATGCATGTTCTTTCCGTCGCTAGATCCATTTTTGCTCACAGATTATATTATATTTTTTTGTAAATTTACAGACATAAAAAGCAATAGTGCACCTCACAGAGACCCATCAACTTTTGCATATGCCCCTCTATATATTTTGGACAATGACTCTTTAATCCTTATTCAAGTAAGATCAATCTTAATTTTATATAGCGCCTTTCATAGTGGAACATCATCTCAAAGCACTTCACAGCTTGTAAAAGAATAACAGTGCATCATACAATAAATACATAATTTGAATATTATATTGCTAAACTACAGTAAAATACATAAATCAAATTTCATGACGTATTAAGTTTAGAATTATAATTTTTACATCAGTAAAAGCAACAATCACAGTGCATCATACAATAAATACAAGACGTTTGCTCAATTGGCGCGCTGCACCAGTAAACCTGGCCATAATTGTTTTGTTTTTTTGTTTGCAGTTGCACACAGTGGCAGCCATTACCGCTGTACCGTCATTTTTTTCCAACTGTATATTTACCTACATAAAACATATCTACTTTTTTTACATTTTGTAAAATAAATATTTAAAAGACGAGTAGCAGATGACATACTTATTAGAAAAAGATTTCTGTGGTGTCAAACTACCTTGAAAAAAAAGGAGTATGCACAAATGTACTCTACATATCAGAGGCATAATTTATTTTGAGACGATTGTTTTTTGAGAATTTACAACCTGCTTTTCCCCACTGTATGAAGAGGGGTAACATACCACAGTATGACCCGTAATTAAGATAGTATTTAAAAAAAAAAAAAAAAACAGTACATCAAACAAAGAATACATAATTTGAGATACGAGTATGTGACAGTGAAATATATTTCCGGTATGTATGACAAGGGAAAGGTTTGACAATCAAAACTGCGTGGGACATTTGCTTTAAAGTTCAATGCACAAATACACGTGTTGCCGCCAGTGACACCTGCAGACCTTGCACTGCACGTTAACATGTGTGCGAAAAGCTGTACATCTTTTTAGAAAAGACGTATGCCGAAAGTGCTTGGTTATGTAATTTCAACCTATTTTAGGCTCGCAGACCCCCGACCCCAAGTGTAAAGTATGAAAGATTGTGGCCATTTCTCCATTTAGTACAGGAGATGACGGTCAGTAAAATGCTACGAGCATCAGGCTAACGATCCCTTCCTCCCCACGTGTCCCGCTGACACATCCATAGCTGACCACAATTACATTTGATCCTCCATGGGACAGACTTACTGTTTTTGATCAGCTTTTTGTTCCCAGGGTACTTGAATAAAGCAGCTCAGCAGCATAAACAGCCAACCATGAACGTGTAGATTATAACGCCTACAGTTAGCACTGCTTAATTACTGGGGGCGGGGCCGTCCTTGCAAATCAAACTGACTGGCTTTCCAAAGTGCCAATCAGAGGGCGTGCAAAAAAAAATAAATAAAAAAAAGCAGATAGCTGCTCACTCGGCGTGCCAACAAATACGACTCTGCGTGCCACTCTGGGCACGCGTGCCATAGGTTCGCCATCGCTGGTGTAGACCATTAGCAGTGGGTCTCGCACAGTGTAGACCATGAGCAGTGGGTCTCGCACAGTGTAGACCATTAGCAGTGGGTCTCGCACAGTGTAGACCATGAGCAGTGGGTTTCGCACAGTGTAGATCATGAGCAGTGGGTCTCGCACAGTGTAGACCATGAGCAGTGGGTCTCGCACAGTGTAGATCATGAGCAGTGGGTCTCGCACAGTGTAGATCATGAGCAGTGGGTCTCGCACAGTGTAGATCATGAGCAGTGGGTTTCGCACAGTGTAGATCATGAGCAGTGGGTCTCGCACAGTGTAGATCATGAGCAGTGGGTCTCGCACAGTGTAGATCATGAGCAGTGGGTCTCGCACAGTGTAGACCATGAGCAGTGGGTCTCGCACAGTGTAGATCATGAGCAGTGGGTTTCGCACAGTGTAGATCATGAGCAGTGGGTCTCGCACAGTGTAGATCATGAGCAGTGGGTCTCGCACAGTGTAGATCATGAGCAGTGGGTTTCGCACAGTGTAGATCATGAGCAGTGGGTTTCGCACAGTGTAGATCATGAGCAGTGGGTTTCGCACAGTGTAGATCTATCTAGTTTGCAAGCGGAACATAGTTAAAGTTTTTTTTCCTGCACCCCAAACGCAATCTTTGTAGTTAGAATGTCTGTCTGTTTTAAATGATAGGTATTACAAACATTTTAGTATAAGTGCTTCTAACTTTGCAAAATAGATATTCCTAATAATGCAGTTGGCTATGGTAAAAACTATGACTTTCAAATACTGTTGTTTACTATGATTTCTTGGTAATCCGCCCCTCCTCCAGTCAAAGAACAATGGTGCAGCTCATCTTTTGTTCTCACCTCCCACAAGTAATGCTGTGTGACTTTCCTTTTGTCTTTCCTGGGATGTTTGGGCTGCTTTCCCATGCAACCTTGTCAAAACATGTAACTAAACAGGAAGCCGTTGTGGCATGACATTGAGGCCCACCAGCTCTGTGTCCATGCTCCAGTGTGAGCAGAATCGCTCTTCTGGGCAGACAGTTTTATTTGTTAGGGTATTACCATTACATTTTAGAACTGTTGCAAATGTAATAGGATTGCGATATCAGTGGCACCTTTGTGTGTGTGTGTGTGTAACATTATTTATTTATTTATTTATTTATTTATTTATTTATTTATTGGAGATCAGCATGGGTACCCGTCGGGTTTTAAATTACCCGACCCGAGTCTCGTTTACTACCGGGTATCGATTTATTAATTTGAGAATTTAAAGAAAATGTACAAAATATGACAGTACAGTTGTAAGCGCGGGTCTTTGGCCGGCGTTATAAATACAACGTTAAAACAAGCTTTTGCATTAAGCCTTTTCTTAACTGACAGGATATCAATGTTTTACAGAAAACAATAACACACAGCGAGCGGCAACTGCTGCGACTATTCTTCTCAGGAACTAAATCGGAAAGAAAACAACATAACAACATCCTGTTGGGTTTATGTCAGTGATAAAATTTAGTTATCCATTAATAATAATAACCATGTGGCTTCCAATACGGAATGCTTTATCTACAGTTATTGCGCAGATATAGTTTCTTACCAAAAATATTAAATAAGTAACCTTTATTTAAAAATAAATAAACAAATAAAGTATTGTGAGCGGTGTACCACTGAAAACCGTAAACATTGTTTTTATTCTAATTAACTAGATTTACTAAGAAAAATCATACGCACTCCAAAATGCGTAGGTGCAAAGTACAAAATGAAATCGGTATGAGAGAAACATTACTCTCACACTTACGAAACGTGGACCAATTTTGTTTTGGGTTAAATAAAAAATATTTGTGGAGCACATTAAGTGTGCTAGTAATGTCATCCTCCTTTAAATGAAATGTTTCCTTGGCAGAGTTTGCAAACTTCCGTTTTCTCCTGCTTGACATGTTTATTACCAACATGCCATGTTAGTGTAAGACTGAAATATTTACGTTTATTTATCAGTTCAGATTTGGAGGACTGCACCTTTTTAAGTTTCGTTTTGGACTATTGTGTTTGCCATAGAGAGACCTGTGAACAATAAAGTTAGAACAAACCGAGACACACAGGAAAAGCAAGAGAAAGAGCAGTAAGATGCATATACTTTTGTTTTGTGTAAACTACGCTGTGTTCTGATTGAGAAAATAAATAAAACCTCCATTATTGGAACCCTTGCATCGCCCTGAATCAATACAAGAACAACATTAGATTAACAACAACAGCAGAATATGGCCAATAGATGTTGCAAAGAATCCCACAGCATGAAGCACATTTAACATAACTGTATTATTATTATTATTATTATTATTATTATTATTATTATTATTATTATTATTATTATTATTATTATTTTGTTGTTTCCAGTACTGAAAAAGGTTACACAAGTCTACAGATATGAAGGGACTAAATGTATGTGTACTATATAGTATTTAAATATGTATCAGGCACTTAAAACATATGTGATTTATTTATTGATTTATTTATTTTTAGTCATTACCGAGAAAGATCTGGGTATTTATAGAGTGGATCATGGGATATATATATATCCCATGATCTACTCTATATATATATATATATATATATATATATATATATATATATATATATATATATATACAGTACTGTGCAAAAGTTTTAGGCAGGTGTGAAAAAATGCTGTAAAGTAAGAATGCTTTCAAAAATAGACATGTTAATAGATTATATTTATCAATTAACTAAATGCAAAGTGAGTGAACAGAAGAAAAATCTAAATCAAATCCATATTTGGTGTGACCACCCTTTGCCTTCAAAACAGCATGTATGCCTGTTTTTTTATGTAAAGGTTATGTCTTTTAAAATTATATGTACTACTGTAATAAAATTAATTTGTGAAGTGCACAGCATTGTTATTAAGCAAGTTGGCTAAATTGTAGGAAACTCATCTTTCCCATTTAAACATGCATTGTCAATCCCTTAGGAATAGTGAAGCCTGAAGAAAAACAATCTGGGCTGGTGTGAAATTTTCCCAAATTTGTTTTTCTCAAGTCTTGATATGATGTTATTGTGGTATATGCCATTGCCCATCTGAAAATACGGGATTTATTTTTAAGGCTGTGTTCACACTGGGTCCTTTTAGAGGGTTTGGTCCACATTCGCTATGGTTCGGTACGTTTGGTGTGAAGTGGGAACAACAAAGTCCGCTTGGGAAACTAACCGTACCGAGTCCACCTGAAGAGGTGGTCTCAGTCTGGCAAACACACCACCAAGTTTGGTTCACTTGCTAAACCTCAACTGCTGGACTCGGTCATTTTGGACATGTTGCGCGTAATTTAGTTAATATTCTGAGGAAACAAGTAGAGCAAAAAACTAAAAATGTCTTTGGGCACTACATTGGGGTTACCAGACATCCTGTGAAAACAACTTGGATTGTCACAGTTTCAGCCTTAATTTGTTGTCCCAGTCCCATTTTAACAGCTTCAGAGTTGCTACAGCGTCAGTGAATTGAAGAAAACAAAAAAAGTCACAGTTTTTTACTGTGGAAATCTGGACAGTGGGAGAAACCTGAAGCTCTGACAGAAATTTGGTCAGACACCAAAATCCAAGCCGAACTGGACAAACTCACAAAGATAGTATAATTATATCTTAAATTACTTTAATGCAAACAGTAGGACAACCATGCAGAATTGCGTAAACTACGTTCTTCTCCTACTGTAGGCATTCAATACATGTGTTAATTAAATTAGCAAAGTGCTCCCCAGTGCTTTCTTACACAGCAATATGTTAGAATCTAAAACATGCTGTATTCAAAACTGGAGCAATGCATCAATAGCTGCCATCTTTCAATATGCCTTGCAGGATATTGTAAACATCTGGTTCACACACCATAGTAAACGAACCAGACCAAGTCTGTTTGAAACTGACCCAGTGTGAATGCGGCCTAAGACTTAGCCTTGGCATCTGAGTCTGCAATGATCTATTGTCAACGATTCAGTGTCTTACTATTGGTTGTGCTACAGAAGGAACAGTCATTTCATTGGTTCTTTGTTTCCCAGGGGAAGGGTTGTGGAAATGGAGTCTTTTTGAAGCTCGGTTGAGCTGCGGAGGTTGTCCTGTGTGAAGTGTGGATTTGTGCACCGAGACCCTGAAAAATATATTTATTTCTTGGTCTAGTTGCTTTGCTTCACTGTGATTAAGTGTGCTATCTCTTTCAGAGCTGAATATGAGTACAGCACTTCTTAAAGTGAAATGCAGCAAAATTAGATCTGGTAGCAGGAAAACATCCTTTTATTATGACAAACCCACCTACGGGCCCACCCAAGAATATTTTTTGCTATGACTTTAAACATCAAGAAAACCGGTTCTATTGTAGTTGGGCACATTAAGAAAAAGTAACATGAAACTATCAAAATGTATTCACACACATATAAATAAAGCTATAGTCATAGATGCTTATTCTAACAACTAAAAAAATGGCTATATGCAAGAATTAGGGAATTCTTGAAGTGGTGTTTTGTTACGTACCCAATATTTAGCATTTTGTGTTCCATAGTTGCAGAATATTGATACAGCTGGGTTGAAATGAGAAATAAGTTACTGTGGTATGTACAGTATACTTGATCTGGTTGGATTGCAATACCAAAACTTAGAGGGGTTAAATGTAAAACTTGCGTCATAGATTGAATAAATTGTTTGACATCAGTGGCCATTGGCAAATGTCTGAATTGTTTTCTGAAGACCAATATTTGTTTTTGTGTGTATTATTATTATTATTATTATTATTATTATTATTATTATTATTATTATTATTATTATTATTATTATTATTATTATTTTTGTTGTTGTTGTTTATTTAGCATATGTCTTTATCCAAGGCGTCTACTAAATATCACTGTTCTTTTAAATAGATGCAGTTTTGGGGCAATTCAGCAGTTATTAACAGTGCTGCCCAGTTAACCATGTTTCAAATGCAAACTGTCTACACTGTGCATAAGACTGTTCAAAATGCACAACTTTCTGGGGGTAGCTGCTCTTAGACATCTGTGAAAAGCTTTAGCAAGTATTTTAAACAAAGCTCAAATACACATAACGCACCCTGCAAAGAAAGTTCCTTATTTTTAGTAATGTGTAGCATGTGTATCAGGTCTGTCTTTGGCCTTGGAATTTCCTCTCTAGGTAATACTGGCTGTGCACAGTAAACACAGTTGGCCGAGTTCAGCATTCATGTAAAATATGCATAAGCAGGGTGTTGACTTCCAGGTGTGTGTTTTTTGGCTCTTCAAATTCCATTCCATCGAGTGTTAATAATAATTGATTGTGACAGGAGGAGAAAGTGAAGAAGCTACACCTTTTTATGTAAGCCAGTGGTACATAAGCAGCGTTTCCGTCGCCTGGTAATTACCTGTCCAGAGGCAATTTCAAAAGCTAGTTGACGGGCAGAGACTGAAGCTGCCTGTCATTTTGACAGGCAGCTAGACAGACTGTCCCTAACAAGAGTGAATTAGATGCCCTCTAGACTACACCCTTTAAAGGCACAGGCAATCAGATGATATGTTAGTTCCTTCCTTAGCGCACGCTTGTTAACAAAGCAAGTCACCGATAGGCCGATTTCAATCCACTCCCCCTCCTTTCATTCCTCCTGGAGGGGAAGATTTGTTTATTTTGTTTGTTGATGATTTCTGATTGACTGTGCCTCGTATTCATTGAAATGAAAGCATAAAGTGCAGTTTATTGTTCTCTTTAGTTTAGGTATGTCAGTCTGGTCTTATGTAAGTTTGCACACCCTCCTATCTTTTCAGTATTGCTTTAATTTCATTTTCTGCTTCTCATTTTTGGGATGTAATTGTTTTGCGCCTCTAGTACTACATTTATAAAAAACAGCCATCCTTTTTCTGTGGAAGTTTTCTCTATTTTACTCCAATCTACTTCTGTTAGTCTCTGTTTCATACCTTCATAGTTTGCTTTTCTAAAATTGGAAACCTTAGCTTTAGTCATTACTTTTGGGGTTTTAAAAAACACTTCAAATGAGACCATGTTGTGGTCTGAGTTTGCCAATGGCTCTCTGACCTCTGTTTTAGTTATTCTGTCTTCGTTATTTGAAAAGACTAAATCAAGGCATGCCTCCCCTCGTCGGTGCCTTGACAAATTCCATCGTGCTCCCCACCAGGTTCTCCCATTTTATACGGGGGAAGTTTAAATCCCCCATTAGTATGGCTTCTCCTTTTCTACACGCATTTCTAATGTCATTGTATAACAGATTATTTTGCTCGGCGTCTGAATTTGGCGGTCTATAGCATGCTCCTATTATTATGCCCTTTTGAATTTTTGTCCATTATTCTGACCCATATTGATTCAGCGTTGTTTTCTTTGTCCTGATTTAACACCTGGGCTTCAAGACTATTTCTTATGTATAGTGCTACCCCTCCGCCTCTTCTGTCCTGCCTGTCTTTCCTATACAGTGTGTACCCACTAATATTATATTCGTCTCCATCACCTGCTTGGAACGGTAACTGTCTAATAGAGTTTTATTTTGCCTGTCAGCTGCAGTTCTCTTTATTGGCAGCAATAAGGTGCTGCTGCAATGCAAGCTTACTGTATATGTCGTAAGCAGCATCCATTACATATACATAAACAACGTGCATTTTTATTTAAATTATAAAAACATGATTCCTGTTCTATATAACATATTTTTAAACTACATGTGAATGTTTTATTCCATTTGTACGGATTACCAGTAAAATAGGATTTTCAGTCAAATATAAACAAGTAGCTATGGTGACGTCACCAGTAAATTATGCAAATGAGAAATTTGCCATGACACCGCCAGCATATTTTACTTCAGCCTTGCATAAACAACATACCACAATGTTTGCTATACAGCCATCCTTTTAATAATATGCATTATACAAATCAAAAGATCGAATTGTGCATTTGCGTGACATTTAATGTATTGTATTTTATAGTATTCACACATTGTCAAACGGTTTCTGTTAAACAAACAAACATACAGTGCATTCAGGTGTATGTTGTAATATTTTATCAGGTCAAAGTCTGGTCTTGCTGTATGTCTTGGGAGAAGGCGTATGCTTTCACTGTAATGAAGGAAGTGATTTATCAAAGAGCAGTAGGTGATTGCCTTACAGCCAATTTCCTGAAAACACCTGGATTTACTTTGTGTTTTTCATAATTTATTTTACTGCTATGTACCTCAAATATTGATTGCAGACCTTTTCTACACCTTACCAAGTTACCTATACCTGTTGTAGTGTCATAGGTGGACAGACAGGATCAGTTTGAATTAGAACCCTAAAAATAACAGTATTTTGCTGAAAGCAACATTATAGGGATAATCATACAATAGAAAGGAAAGTATACCACCTACAGCAAACTTTAATAATGAAATCCCTTATATATATATTTTATTATTTAATTCACTATATAAGTAAGCATTCATACTTAACCACTGCATATACTTGGATTAACATGACCTAAGATTTGTTTTGGTGCAATACCTTAGTACAGTGCAGGTAGCAAGTAGTTTACTATTTAAATGCGACAATAGGCTAACAGGATGTTAACATAGTTTAAACTCCCGACAGATCTCAACTTGTAATTTTAAACTTTTAAATAGTTGTGTTAATCTGATCTAGCACAGTCCAGTTAATGTCTGGCTAATTGTGTTTTCCATTTCATTTACATCCCTAGCTGCAGATCTTTTGAGTTTGACCTCTGCTTCTAATAAAAACAGAAATGACTGCTTTAGGTGGGCGGAATTGTATTGTAGAGGCTGCAAAACAAAACATCCTACCAGGCAATGTTCAATTAATGGTTTCCTTTAGATTGGCAATTTCTTTTAAATACTAGAGAAGTGGGAGAGCTCTGACATTTTGACTGGAGAAATATTAATGGAATAGGACCAGCGGTACAAATGATTCAGTCATCTGTCAGCCTGATAAATGGATTAGTGTAAGAGGTGTTCCCCTGAGATATGCAGCCCTTCAGGGCTTCTGGCTAATTATATTTAAGTTGTTTTGGACCTGTCTGTGTCATGAACTATCAATCCAGCAAAGAGAAGAAAGATTTGTAATGTTAAATTGAAGTGTGATAAAAAAAAATATGTTAATAAAATATGTATACAAAAATAATTATAGACTGCATATGTTTATAAAAATATAAAACACTCCCCCTCCCCAAACTCCTTCCCACAAAGGGTTTTTTTCTCTTTCCTTTATTTACATGTGGCCATTCCCCAGTTAGCACCCAATTACCTCATTAGGGAATGGCCACACCTTTGATTATTGGCAAGGATAGATTTAACCCCATCCCTGCCAAACTTGCAGTTACCCAACTTTACACCAGCAGCTTCTGCCCTGCCACACTATGTATATTAAAACATAATTAATACAATTCACAATTGTTTTTATTTGTTTTATGAATAGAAAAGGCATTACATGATATGTGTAATATTACCACACTGACATGATTATAAGAACGTGTTTAATATATTGTCCTATGAAGCTGAAACAAAAACATTTTTTTTTTTATTTGTAGAAACTGGAAGAAAGACCACAACCTCTGATTTCGGTAAGTTGTTTTAATATGCCTTTTAAATATGAACATTTTAAATACAAAAGCAGTAACTGTAAATCATAAGCAGTACTAAAAAAAAAAAAAAACATAAACCAAAAATTAATAATTGTTTTTATATTTGGCAATTGCCAGAAAAAAAACACAACACTTACTGTAATCTGGCTCTTGAGGTTGATTTGAAAATGTAAATAGGCTTGCAAATTAATTGGTTTTTTTCACCTTGTGTTGATTATTCATGCATTTGTCTCAATACTGAAGAAAGCCTGGCTTCTGCACAAGTTCAGATCATAATTGCTTTGTAGTATTTCACACATTTATTATTTGGTTAAATGAAGTGAAAGCTTTTTTTTTCCCCTGGAATGTAGCATTAATTTCCAAAACATGTCTATACCTCAGCTAGTATGAATAATTACATTTTGTTTAAAAAAAAAAAAAAAAAAAAATTCTAAAATAAATGTCTTTACAGCATATTTGGTAAGAGTCTCCAGTACATGCCTAACACAGTCTAATAGATGGACGTTATAAAGTCATGTTATATCTGAATACACCAAATATTTTTCAAATATTGATAATATAGTAGTAGGCAACAAAAATAAAGGTGACTGAAGCCTTACTAAATCAATTTATATTTTAGAAAGATGATAAAGTTGATCATCATACATCAGTTAAAAAGTACCGGTAGATGAATAGCATCCAAAATGAATCACAGCAGGAAGTCATAACAAAGAAACGCTCCATAAAAACAGACCTGCTAAATTGTATGTAGGGTTGGGGGGGTGATCACAAATCACTCTGATGAGCATTATGAATAAGAACCATCAGTACTACTGGTTTAAAAATTAGGGTCTTGTGGATATTCTCTGGTACTGTCATAGGCCTATTTTGACTAGATATACACCAGGCTTACATTTCATGTTGTTGTTGTTGTTGTTGTTTTCTTAATTGATAGTGGCAAAATTAACATTTAAGCTATCGGTGTGAAGCTGCAAGCATCTTCTAATGATCTAATTCATATGATTACTAACACTGTTAGTCCTTTAGCATCACCAGCTGGGTTGTACGCTGTGCGCATTGAGCATCTCCCAGTTAAAGACTTAAAGAAGGCAGAGAGCCTTGGGGATAACCTGTGTTAACGAGAGGGCTACGGATTTTAAGAACATCACTCTGACATGTGTTCTAGAATGGAATTGTGAACCTAGGCCATGTGTGTCCTGAAGCATTAGACTCATAATTAAACCCATAATAAATGTTCTTTGTGCTTTGTGCTTGTACCCAGGGTAGCAGAATGTCCAAAATCTTTGGGGCACAGACTGTAACTTGATCTGACAGGAATGGAATTATCATGTCTATTTAATCCAACCAAATAATTCTACATTTATATTTAACAAAATGTATAGGTTAGGTTTAATATTTCTGATATGAGAATCAATTAGGTATACAAAAATGATAGATTTGAAATGTGTTATGATTATACAACAGACATCATTCTTTTAAAACAACATCATTGACTGTGCCCTGCTAGGACTTGCTATACTGCGGTATGTTTTGTTTTAACACACGTACGCATTTACTCAGAATGCCAACAACCTGTTGTATAAAAAACAGTATCAGTGGGAAATCTAAATATGATGTCAAACAAAATTCTGGCAACATTATACCGTATTTGCTCGAGTAAAAGTCAATCCCTGTAAAAGTCCCGGCCCCCCGTGACAGTTCCTGGATGTAAACAAACCTGGGATGCATTTTTTTATACATAGACAATGTCACGGAATCGTTTTCGCCAAATATTGAGATGTTTGCATTTTAATTTGAGAGAAATTAGAAGCATTTGTTCTGGCAACAAGGGCCCACAACAATGGAGGTGCTGCTGTTTACCACAGAAGCACTATGCTGCAGGGTCACGCAATAGAAAAAGGTATTATTATTATTATTATTATTATTATTATTATTATTATTCTACCCCTCCACCCTCCATAGCATTCATGCAGCCGCCAGTCAGCGCAATCAGTAAATACAGGCTTTTACTATAAATTTATAGATCGGTTCATGTGTTTCCTCGTGTAATAGTTGACCCCCCAACTTCAGGATTGTGTTTTGGGTTTAAACTTCTCAACTTATACTCGAGCAAATACGGTTAGTCTGAAATGGATGGGAGGGATACAAACAGGAGTCTAAATATGTATTTTCATTATGCAGCAGTTAAACGTAAACTAACTGATTTAACTTTGCACTTAGACTTTTTTGGTGGAATGGCTTTGTAGAATACAGTATGCAACACATTTAATGAAATATATAGTCCCTTAATGCATTGAAAACATGTGTATCTTAAAGAAAAGTTGGTCAGTTGGTTTCAAACTGGAGGACAACTTGGTTAAAACAATAAATATATATATAAGTTGGGGTCATTCCAAAATAAAGTGCAATAACAGTAACAAATCTGCATATTGTAAATGCATTGGTGGTAATATTGCTAAGAACATCATGTATTTATTTTGGAGTCTGATTCAGTAATTCCTGCTAGATGGTACAGCATTTTGCCAAATTCTTTAAAGATGGGTGAATATCTAAAAGTATTATTATTATTATTATTATTATTATTATTATTATTATTATTTATTTCTTAGCAGACGCCCTTATCCAGGGCGACTTACAGTTGTTACAAGATATCACATTATTTTATTTTTTTACATACAATTATACAATTGGGTTTTTACTGGAGCAATCTAGGTAAAGTACCTTGATCAAGGGTACAGCAGCAGTGTCCCCAACCGGGAATTGAACCCACAACCCTCCAGTCAAGAGTCCAGCGCCCTAACCACTACTCCACACTGCTGCCCCTAGTTGTTATATGAACACATTTTTCTTTATAGTTTATGGAAAAATAAAAAAATAGAGCTGCTTCCAGAGCCAGAGCCAGTTTCAAAGGTGAAGCAGCTGTTTCATTTATTTATTTATTTATTTATTTATTTATTTGAATCTGTGTGTATTAGTTTTTTTGTTTGATAGAAAGCAAAAAAAAAAAAATGTAAACAAAAGAAAATACAAAAATGGATTGACAGATCGTACAGTCTTAAAAAAAAAATTCTTCAACCAGCACTTAACATTTCCAAGGCTGTGCAGTGAACCAATCTTCTTGGAACACACTATTTAAAGTTATGGCTGCAAGCCAAAGTCAAGTCGGCCTCAAAATAATACTTTACCAAACACACTTTTAGCTTTATTTTTACTCTAACCCCATTAAATGTGTATTAGTAAAGCCTACAGGGCAAAATAATTAAATACCCAAAGATTGATTCTTGAACAAATAGAGCTTTCCTGTCTGACACTCTCCATTTACAATTGCAAATCACCAAACTCAATTATGGGATACATTTAAAGGCATGGTGTAAAAACCCCAGTGAATCTTGGTAGTGTTTCATACTTAAAAAATATCAACCAAATGGAGCTGTTAGCTAAAAGTTATCATTACCCAACAATTAGTGTATTCCCCTCAGAGTAATATTGTAAAGTCATAATTGTTTGCATTCCTTTTATGTGATTTATCAAAATTGTAAAATAAAAAACAGCAATGTTTTTGGGTCTGATGCTCTTGCAGTGTCAGACAAATGGACTCCATGAAGTCTTTGGCAGGAAGAATATTAATGGCCATGTACCAGAATGCAACATCACAGTTTATGTAGGTTGACAAATCAGAACTGTATGACAGACAGATGGATAAAAGTGAAATTTGCCTTGACTGCCTTATGCCAACACTGTCCAAGCTGGGCATGCATTTGTTTGCAGTTATTCCTTTTGGAGGGTAGAGTCCATGTCAAGGCATATCTGAGCCTAATAGCTGTGTCAGTTTTTCAGAATGTAATTTTGTTTTGGCTGTCTCGGCCTAGCAGTTTGTGAGATATAATTATCCCTTCTTGTTAATCCTGAAAATCTTTAGCTAGAATTTTTTTTCTTCTTCTCACTTTGTTTTGAAATGCCATATTTTACTGGGAAAGCTAAGAACAGATCCAAGCTTGGGGTGCTTTTGGGCCCAGGCTACAGCTGCATAAGAAAAACGGCTTGCTGCCATGCTTCCTGCATCGAGTTAATTGGTGTTGTAAAGTAGAAATAGTTAACCCCCAGTTCGAGGTTTGCAAAATGCTAAATGTTTCATTGTGTTAATCTTTCTCAAAGAAACCCCTTATGGACACTGAAAAGAATGACCTGTGTGGATAGGGAATGTTTTCTTTGAAATTATTAAACGTGTGTGTTTTAAAACCATGTTTCTTCCTTGTGGGGTCTTTTCTGTTTGTACAGGTTAATTATAACTAGTCACCTAAGTTTGGACTTTTAACCGTGATATATTTTCTCAATAAACCAACTTCAATTAGTGGTGTTTGACTCATCAAAAAGTATACTACATTATATTATAAAAATATTGGTCTTCAGTGATTATGTAGAGCCCATGTCTGTCCATTACAATCTACTTACAAGCTATCCCATTAAAACATCAGCATTGGTTTCATTTCTGTAAGCCAGGCACAGACTGCTGTGCTTCCCGGAATAAGTTTCTTTGATATAGGCTGACAGTACTCACAATCCTGTAGCTCTGATTTGAAATCTGCTTTAAAAAGAATTTATTGTAACATGATGTACTATGAGGACCCTGGAGCTTTTTTCTCTAACATATTGGAAAAGAAACAGGCTGCCTAATTTAACACTTTTACAGCATGGCATTTTTAAAAAAAAATAAAGCAGTACTTTTTACTGTCATTATGAAGATATTTCGGGCAAAGGGTGTTTTACTTTATTCTCACCTCCGCGTGAAAGATTCCAAACTAGATAAATAAGGTGTCTAAAATAACTAGACACAAATAAAAGATTGTTATTTAAGTAAGCTAACTTAAAGGAGAAAACACCAGCACAACATGAAAAATAAAACAGAAACTATTCCACCTTGCTGTTCCGAATGTGTTTGGTCATTGTATAATAATCCGTATGCGTCCAAACATCTGCATAATGCCACATTGCTATGTCCAGAATCACCATCCTCGAGCATTTCTTCTGAGCCAAAAAACATGACTTCCGCACGTACCCTCACATGTGCTCTGAAACATATCGGCGCATGCCCAATGAAGCGTTGTATAAGCTACATTACCTCCGTGTGGAAACACACTAGTCTGTGTGACAAACATGGTCTGTCTAATTTTCCATAAGGAAGGAACTTGTACCTGCTTTCTTTTTGTGTAGTAGACATCTTTCAAATTGTACGTGTTGCCTTTGCATGTTGTATTTTGATGTATTATTATGATTAATGTTGCATTCAATTAATAATTAATTAATTAATTTATTTATTTATTTAAAAAAAAAAAGCTGTGTAAGTGGTTGCGGGGAAATGAAAACCCAAGATGGA
This sequence comes from Acipenser ruthenus, assembly GCF_902713425.1. Taxonomy (NCBI): domain Eukaryota; kingdom Metazoa; phylum Chordata; class Actinopteri; order Acipenseriformes; family Acipenseridae; genus Acipenser; species Acipenser ruthenus. The sequence goes on along the minus strand of NC_081196.1, from coordinate 41,536,899 downwards.
GTTGTTCTCATTTCCAACTAATGAAGGGACCTACCCACAATTATAGCAGCACTGTGTTATTTCAATATACGTCCCCAAAGTCTTAGATATAGCGCCAGCTGATTCGGAATGTTTGCAGAATGGACACGTATCAAATAAACTAGCAAATGAGATTCGGAAACGATGTAGTTCCTTTCGGAATGAGGTCTTTGAGGATGATCCAACCTAAAAAAAAAAATATTGCATTTTTTCATCCTTCGTGTTTGGTTTTCATTTGCATTTCCTGACACAACACCTGCACAATCATCTACACACTGAGTTTGGCAAGTCGAATTCGGCCACAAATTCTATCTCCCTATCAGTTTCTGAACAATCTGATGTTGAAATATTGTCTGGCATTATTTTGGACGTTCTCTGTGTACAGTCACACTGTGTTGCTCAAGAAAATTAGAATTGAAACTGTTAATGACACAACTTCGATATTTCACAACAAAAGCGCACATGATGCATAATTTACTAAACAACAAGAGGTTCTATTATAGTAACGTTTGTGGTTCCAGTTAAGCCTGTAAATCTCTGCATCTTGTGGCAGTGGAACGGTATGTTTTTCTTTCCGTTTCATTGGGCATGCGCCTGTGACAGTACACGTGGAAGTCAAGTTTGGCTCAGAAAAGATGCTCCAGAAGCTGATTGATGATTTTGGACATTGGCAATGTTTGGACGCATATGGATTATTATACAATGACCAAATACATTCGGAACAGCAAGGTGGGATAGTTAGTTTTATTTTTCATGTAGTGATGATGTACCCTTTAAAAATGGGTTTAAGTGTTGTTGTCTGTTTTAATGTATATTGATCTAAAGTTATACTATGTTTAGAAAAATTAATACTTTGCATATACATACAACCATTGTTGAAAACCAAAAAGAACTGGCAAAAAAGCCATATTTTGCTAAAATTACAAGTTGTTTTTAAAATCCAAAACTACCACCTGCAAATCCAAACTCATGTACAAGCTTACAAACTTAAATAAAATGTTGTTTTACACGCGAATTGAAACGTAATAATGCACTATACAAGAAATGAAAACACAAACAACCCTCTGGAGCTTTTAATCATTTTATTTATTTTTTTACATTCCTGTAGCGCCTCCTTTTTTATTCTACAACCACTGGCAGCACTGGCACGAGTTCTCTGACTACGTGGGATTTTCAGATGTCATTTTTAAGCTACCCTTACCAATAAACTTTCTTTATATTCATATATTAAAAATATAATTAGTTATATTCAGATCTACATTAGTTATTTAGGGAATATAGCCATCACGGTTCTAGTGAGTGTAGGGGATGTGTTTCTTTTTTCTAATTAATTTCAATCTTGTATAGGACACTACAGACAATTTCAACCATAAGATACTGTTATAAGTAGGAAGCAGGCTACAGTACGATGTTAACGCTGTACTATGCTGTGTGTTTTTAGTGTTCAGTGGCTGCCTCTAATCAAGTTGAGCCTATTTCTTTCTTGCTGTGTCAGGCCTGCAAACAAAGTGAGCCGGTCTGTCACATACACTGTTAACTTGACCAGAGGTAGCTAACTGAAACATATTATGAGTCATGAAATATAAATAAAACACGGACGAAAACCTAATATTAATTTTATAACCTGTTGTGGTTTTAAACATTTCAAATTCTTTAACATTTACATTCTAAGTGTGAGATCTACACAACAAAAATATAAGAGCTATTGTTATTATAATACATTCCAATGGGGATGTGACATTAATGTGTCTTTAATTCACTGTTAGTTTACTTTCTTTTTTTTCTCATACTCAATGTACTGTCATAGGCAAACGTGAAACCCGGTTTATATCACAAATAAATTATGCCTGCACGGCAATCCATGCTATAAAGTGGGTTCATCTGTATTTAATTTAATACATCAGGATTTGCATGCTGGGTAGATGTTTTAAAGTTAGTTTGGTTAAAGTTTTGCTTTTTGTAAGAATAAATTCATAAAAATGAAAATTGGGCAGAGCAGACCACAGCAGCATGATTTTGGGAATAGGCACAATCTACATTGCCAGATGAAAGGAGGTTCAGGACAGAACAGTATTGTTTTCAATGCATTTTTAAGAAGTGGTCTGTGAATTTTGTCATACTGGGTGCAGGTAAAATTATTACACCAGTAAAAAAAAAAATGTTAATTTTTTACAGCTGTGGTATTTTGCATGTGTTTATGAAACAGCAGCTACAATATCAGCCTTTTATGTCAGTAGGGTTAGTCAAAATACAATTGGCCTCTGTAGTATTACTGTAAGCTTGCGTATTTTAACTACATTGATGATTATTTAGACAAACTGGGATTTTATTGTGCCAAGTATAGGTGGTTAAAGGGTTTATGGTGCGTTGTGTTCTGTGTGAAATATTTTCACTATTTTTATTTATTTATTTTTTAAACGCATCAGTGAACAACCCTTTTTTATCTGTGAAAGTAACAAAAATTATTAGTTTATGCTAAACTTTCAAGATACATTTCTTTCTGTAATATTAAGCCAGTTAGGTTGAGTTTATTGACTTTGAACTGGAACATATATGGGCGAGTATGCAATTTTAAAAAAGAGGAAGAGAAAAAAATTCATTGCTGGAGTGACACTGTGTAAAGTGCAGTGCTGTTCAAGCAGCAGTGCTCCACAGCGCCCCCTGCCCGACGAAACTCGATCTCACCTCGTCCTTCACTCAAGCTTCAGGCTACTTTCATGGACCATTCCTTCAATGTCCACGTGATGCTCATTCTGTATTAATGCAGGAATCCTGCATGAATCGCATTACAATCACACTGCATGTACTGTATAGCAGGACATTTATTTATCATGATCTGTGTTGCTTTGCCTAGAGTAATGCTTGGTTTAAAAGTAGACTCTGATTTTCTGTTTAAAAAAAGTGGTACAGCCAAATCATTTTAAGCATTCTCATGAGGGAAGCGTATGTTCTTGTAAATTTGCTGCTGCATAATATCTCATAAACCATCTGGGATGTTGATTTCATATTTCAAAGCTGCAGAAACTCTAATCTAATGGTACCCTTCTTTTTGTCCTCTGACTGGCTGTCATAATGGGCTCATGGAAGTCACTTGAGGTTTAACAATCGTTTACAAGACCTGGCCAAGAAAAGTGCGCAAATAAACACAGAACAGCTTTCTGTTACATAATCATCAGTTTTGTCATGTAGAGAGACCAGTCTATCTGAAGATTTCAATGAGTATCCTGCAAGAACAATGAAACCCTTTGTGGAGTAAATATACAATTCTGTTGCAGCACAGTTATAGCTGTGTTTATTTTGTTTTATTTTGAAATCAGCTGCATGATTCTAGATACTCAGCGGTACCATGGTTCTCATATTCAGCAATACGTACTGTCTCCTGCGATGTTGCTCTCAGGTGTGCTATTTGGCTGGTTGCACCTTGTTTTTAGAAACTCACTCAGACATTCGCTCAGGAGGCAGACATATTTCATCATATTAACACAATAACGTAGCTGTCTCATGGTATCGCTGTCTTACCGCTTACAGCTTAGCTATCCTTAAAGAGATAATTTATCTAAAATTTCTGTTTTGATTCTGTAAAAAGAGAGACAGCATTGCTGCCTGCCACAGTTACTCATCAAGCTAATGTATTTTACAGGACTATTAATAACAAGTCTTGAATCAAAATCTAAAATGGAAATGGCTTCGAGGATGAAATTGCTGTTGAAAAATATGTATTTGATGCAGTGAAGATGAATTTGCTGGAGAAATTACTTTGCCATTTATTAGACATTCTCAACAGACCAGAACTAAAATCCCAATCTTTGTGTTTGGCAAGGCGAGGATGAACGGAAGCATGAATTAGCAGATGTTTCATCATTGGGTGACTCTGGGTAATACTGTACTATGTGGCACTTAGTATTATTGTCATTACAATAGGGTGGTTGAATAAATCCTTTAATCTGCTGATCCAGGGAAGGCACAGAATGCACCTGCAGCATAATGATGATGGCAGTCATAATTCATTTCATGGGTGACTTGAAACATATAAGAGGTGGGAGGGTTGGATAATAAATGCTGGCCAGGCTTTCGTGGTGTTTTTCAGTCAAGTCACACATTGTAGTGTCTTTGGAGTAGTGAGTGATTCTGTTGGATCAGAACAATGGATTTTTATTTAAAGTCTAATGATACTAAACAGTGCAACATAGTCAGATAAGAAAGTCGAAGTAATGCGCGGAAAGCTGCGTTGCTGGTAATTTGTGTTTTTGTTAACCCACTGCCACTACTACTCATGAACCATTCAGATACTAACTTGCATTTTTCAGTGCTCTGGAAACTTCTGACGGTACCCTTCACTTCGACCTGTGACCTAAGATGAATGCCATATTTTGAGCATTGTGATTTTTTCAGCTCTATCACAATTGTGCACAAACTGCATACATATTTACCTGACAATTTGCGAGTTTCAGGGTTGAAACCACATGCTGATTGGTTGTAGCCGGTTTTCCTGGATACATAAAGTAAGGTTTTGTCTAGTTCCCATAATTTTGAAGTGCCGGTGGCTTTATATAAACCCTGTATGTTAAATATGTCCATTAACCTTGGCCCTAATATGCCTTTAAGTATACTACAGAGACATTACACTTTGAGTTATTGTCTTAATATTTGCACAGCAGTTTTCTAGGATGTTTGTAATAAGTTCCATTTGCTCTGTTGTAAATCAAAATGTACCATTTCACTGTTTTAACTTTTCAACATATTAATGGCAGTTATTTCTTACATAGGCCTATACATTTTAGTTCATGTTCATAACCAATTCTAAAAGACACCAAACTGTTATTCACAAAATTCCCATTTCTGTTAACTATTTAGGAAACAGGGGCTTGTCAATTGATCAGATGTTGGTCTATATAAAAGTAAGTTTAGTGTCTGGTAATTTAGATAATGAACAATTCAAATAGAATTGCTGAAAGAATATGCAATCTAATGTTCACTCATCTGTGCTTTGTTAATGATGGATACTTTTGTTCCAAAGAGTAAAGCCATTTATAATTTCTGAAGAACATTAGGGTTTTTATATTTTTTATATTTTATAACCTAAAGCTGCATGTAGCTTAATTAAAACGAATGCTGAATATTGAATAATATATTCACTGTTACAGTTGTTCTTTTCCTAACAGGGCTGAAGGTTAGTATTTCGATTGTCGTGTGTATTACAGTTTTTACATTATTAACATGTCTTTTTAAGTCTTCGTTTTACAATCTGTTATATTTTGAATATATATTTTAAATACAACAGGGGCCAAATTACCTTAACAAGCTTCATCTTCACATTGTTTACAAGCTGTAGAAATCCCCTATGTTTTCCCATACTGTCATGTTTTTGTGTAGGGCAAAACAACGATCTCTTTCTGAATAAACTAGGAACACCCAAGTACTGCATTCACCATGCAGTATTACTGCATTACCATCTAAATGAGCATTTTACACAAAATAACATATGATTACTTCTAGAATGCTCTTGTTAGTTAGAGGGAACATTTAGGTAAATGACTCATTTAAATTTGGATTTTTAGCATTCTATTCACTGATAAATTAGAAAAGGATTCAGGTTCATTAGCCAATCAGCTTCCAGCTCTAGCAGGCTTCTAATAGACAGTAGATAGCTGCTGGAACGTCACTACATCAACTGTGGATCAAACTTAAAATCAATTCGTGCTAGTGCTGGCTTTTTCATTTTGACTTGCTGTATTGAAAGTTCAGCAAATACTAAACTAAGACACAATCAGTTCAAATGTATTTTATTATCCACAAAAAAACAGCCAACTAATACTTTGCACCGACTAAAGCAACCAATCATGTATCCACAACTGCCAAGCCAATCGCAGCCTGTCAACTCAACCCAGAGCTCAGACAGCATCTTTCAACAACAACAAACCGAGACATGGACAGCTTTACCATGTGGTATTTGAACTTGACTTTCGTTAGCACCCTTGCCTTCAGCTCATGACGCATAACTCCAGTCGTGGTCAACTACAACGCAGTAGAGCCTCCGTCGATGGGCACTATCGCTTAATTACAAACTGTTGCTTCCATTTTTTAATCTGCTGCATATCATTTTGTTCACTTAATACGGCAGAATTAACGGTTAACAAAAAATGCCTTTTTATTTTCTTAAACATTATTATTATTATTATTATTATTATTATTATTATTATTATTATTATTATTATTATTATTTTAAACCACCAACACTATTTTAACTGTTTCTTTTGAGGAGGTCTTTCTTTCCTGTAGTTGTGAAGACATATTGTTGTGCTATGACCCATAGTGACGACACAATTTTGTCAAAGTTCAGCAAATATTAAAATAAGTCACCCTCTTAAATATATTATACTAACCTTAAGCTACATTCATTTTACTAGTCATTATCCTTGTGCTAGTTTTGTAATTAACACAATTGGATGCCCTTGCAGTATTTCCCTCAATGTGAATCCTTGAAATATCTTAAAACAGTTTTGTTATTTTTAGAATAAAAACTAGGTCTGTCATGAATCATATAATTAATGTTGTTCAACCTTATGTGTTGTCAACATTTATTTTCCAGTGGATTTTCCGTTGACAGTACGTTCAGTATTGTACAGTAGAGAGTTAATTATCCGATCTTTGATCAACCATACTGTGGTGTGTTACGCACTCGGCTTCTGCTGCTAAAATGGTTTAGTTGCCAAAAAAAGCACCAGCAGATTGAGTCAAATGAAAGTTACAAAATTATTCAGACCAGCAGAACCTTTGATATAGCATTGTGTGCTTTTAAATTTATGCAAAAATTCTGTTGCATCGATTCTGCAATAGTTCTGCATAACTAGTAAGCACTCAGCACTAAAACAAACTTCATACGTTATTTTAGTATTTCTTAATGGTTTTGAAAGAGTGTGCTGATTTATTCATGCTAGACATAGTAGCCAAGGTCAACACAGTGACATTGTTTAACCTTTCTAGTCAACTATCTTTTGATTGCTTTTAAGCCATGATTTATACAAATCCTAAATCCTGTGTCCTACACCTGTCAAATCATTTTACTCCTTACCTACTGTATCCTGGCACAGAAAGCACTTACAACGTGCATACCTAAAAATACCTCAACACCTGACAAGAAGAATGGAATAACTTTAAGATACTTTGTTTCTCTTGAAAAAAACTACTGATTTTATTTATTTATTTATTTATTTATTTATTTATTTATTTATTTGTTAATGTCTCATTTTGTTGCAGCAATTATTTTCCACTTTCTGTTAAGTTGCTGAAAATGACCATTCATTAGGAGATATATGGAGATATATAAAATATGCAATTAAAAGTAAAAGTAAAATATATATCTCATAAGCTTTTTTTTTTTTGGTTTATACAGATTGTGGAACACCCTTTTTATAAACCTCATAATTTGAGGTGAGGCTAAGATGAGTATAACCAGTGACGAAGTGAACTTCTTGGTATATCGATATCTCCAGGAATCTGGTAAGAAACGATTTTCAAGATTAAACACTGTTAACATATTGACTGGCTGTACAAAAGCTCAACAACAGCCCCCCTATTTTGTAACTGCATATGTGCTGTCTGTGCAGTTTAACCACAGTGGGTGCTAACAGTATGATTATGTCCAGGATTTTAAAAGAGGCTTTATCTTTTTGGTGTGTTCAGTAAAAACTGTAATTCATATATCAGCTTGGTTTCTGGTCATCTAAATGAACACACACACTTTTGATCTATGTGTGTTTTTTAAGCAATTTAACAGACGAGCAGTATTTTATGTTGAATTGTCCTCATTGTCATAAAAAAGAAACTATCAAGAATCAAGTATGATCTTTGTAACAAATCTCTATGTAAAGAAAAACTGAGGTATAAACTATTTTGTTCTCCTCAAACAGACGTAAATATACAAGAGAAAAAGAGACAGACTCAGACCAGTGATTGTAAATAATGTAAACGACTCCAAAGACCACCAAGCATACTTGAGGCTATGAAAAAGCGTATTTTACTGTGGTTTCAGGAATGCAGTTCCACTATCGTGTGTCCTTGTTAATGTCCTGTAAGTAATTGCTGAGGTCAGCACGGAAACTTCAAGCCAGACATCAGCGTAGTGTAGAAATAAAAAGCTGTAGGAAATCTTGATTGATTGAAGTACTAAAAGCAGAAGAGGTGGTTGCTCTACTGTATTGTTGTCATATAATAGATTTTGCTCTGTATCATTGTAAATGACTCAATTTATTAATTAATTAATTAATTAATTTATTTATTTATTTATTTATTTATTTTAGTCTATAATGTGCAATATCATTCTGAATGATTACAGACTACATTGCAGTTGGGCAAGTAGAACTGGAAGGTTCACTCACTTTTGTTATCGGTGCTTAGATTCATACTCCCCAGGAAAACGAGTGTGTGGGAGGGTTAGTGTTTTAGGGAAATGTAGAAATATAACTGCAAAATACCTAAACAGAAAACCACAGTTACAGCTACTTTATGTATGTTATTAGACAAATGAACACCAGTCCCTAGGGCTGTTTGTTCTTTCAGCAAAACACCTGCAGTAGGGACCATGGCTGTTGTGAAGGTAGCCATTTCAGTTTTGACATAGGGACCACAGGGACTACATTTTTTATTTTATTTTCCATAGATGGAAAATTGCCTGTATCATCATACATAATTTGCAGTGGAAATTATAGACTATTGTGTTAATTATAAAATAAAATAAAATAAAATTCTTTAGAGGCTATATTATGTAGTGACAGTTGCTGCTGCTACTTTCATTACAAATTTCTCCAAAACAATTTTAGATGCCAACTATACAGTTTTGGAATTTTCTCGGCCAAAATCTAGCATTACCCTTCACTTTTGGATTCCGGTTGATAAAAGCCTAACACTTTATGGTGTTTGGCATGCTACTCCATAGAGAACTGTATTCTGTGAGTCTCCTTCGTCAAGCTCAACTGTGGCTATTGTACAAGAACAAGTACTCTTTCAGGTCAGTAACTTAATACAGCTGCCTCCTTACAATGTTGTAGTCTCATGTCTCACAGACACCATCGTTGAGGTCATATTTACAGGGTTATGTACAACCTGCTAAGTGCTGGTGACCCTGACATTGACCTTTTGAACTGGTGTGCCTATTTTGTGGTAACAAGCTCTATTACGCATAAAATTGTTTGATCGGTATCGCTGGCCATACATTTATGTCTGTGCTGAATTAAGTAAAAGTTTGTCTGAGTGCCATTACAGCAGATCTCTGCACATGTGATTTTAAAGAAAATGAAATACATTTTAAAAATACAAATACACCATCACAGATGGCCTTTGATTTGTTGTGTTGTTGTGGACAGTCCTTTATATCCCTGGGGAAACACTGATCATTTTTGCCCTATGCTCATCATATACTGGTTTAACCGTTTTATTATTATTATTATTATTATTATTATTATTATTATTATTATTATTATTATTATTATTATTATTATTTTAATATATTTTTTTAATCTTTTTGATGCATTGGCTGTTTGCATCACTGTTTAAAATAACAAAACAGTTGCAAGGCTTGCAGGATTTTTGTATTTGTTTTTTTAGAAAGGAGTTAATAAATACATGCTAACTAGTTATCTAACTCTTATGTCAAGTGAACCTGTGCTGTGGTTCTGTGGTTTATTTTCTGGTAACCACAAAACAATTTCATCATTACAGTAACAAGTGACAGTAGAAAGTAATAATAGATTTCTAGCAAAACTGGATTTGATTGCTTTAAAAAAAAAAAAAAAAAAAAAAAAAAACATGCCTTGTAATCAGTCTGCTATGAATCCTGAATACTGAAAAGCACACAGACATCCAGCTTGTGTAAGAACGCCTAATACCATGTGTGTCCTCCCTTGACCTGGATCACTTCCCCCCCCCCCGAGACACATGGACTGAGTTAGAGCACAAATCCAGCCCTTACTTAACAGTCAGCTTATCGTGACTTAACCGAGGATCATCTTAGCCCTTTGTTTCAATTTTGTATGTCTGAATTTAGATCCACAGATACTGTATGATTCAAACTGAAAAGAAATAAATTCCACTCTTCTGCTTCCCTGAATTGCCTTGTGTTTATCAACGGTTATATTCTGCAAAAGCAGCTTGATGTGATGGAGACCTGACTTGAGATTTTTCTTCTTTCTGGTGGTGTTTTAGGATTCATACCATTTTATTATTGGGGTTGTACATACTACTACGACTACTACTACTAATACATTAATAAAAAACAGTTGACAAATGAATAGTTAATGAGATAATTGGCTCTATTGGGTTCAGTGTGCAGAGTATAATGTTTCTACCAAACACAGATCTGTCTGTTTCATTTTAGTCTCATTACTAAAAATGCTCCTTCTTGTCTAATTATCTGTTACCTTGAGGTGTAGACAGTTGAGGTATACGTTTCAGGTTTTGGCTAACACTTTTTACAATGGAGAGGGCACTGACAAAATCTGCCAACCTTAATCATTTCAAGTGTGTGCTGCCCTAAACCAGCCTCCTATATCTTTGATTATTCTGTTCTTTCCCAGTAGTTCCTTTTAAGATCACACATTCCACTGTAAACTATGGCTATGCTGTAGATCACTGGCTGTTCTACAAAGGGAATTATCCCCTTGTTCAATGTGGTCACATCAGCTCATTAGTCCTGGCTGAGTTCTTCAGACTTGGCCATCTTGCTTAAGGTTAGCATCTTGGATTTTCTAATATGAATGAATGTTACTATTTTTTTTTTATTTTAACATTTAATCTTTTCAAATCTTTGTTTACAATTTCACTTTTCTTCACTTTTTGTTTGGGATGTATTGTAAGGTCAACTACATCTTACATACCTTGAAAAGCACTGTCTTTGTGTTCTTTGTAAACTGTTTAACATTTCAGTTTGGCATTTGAAATGTTAAACAGAATACCTTTTTGTGTACAAGCAACATCTAAGTAAACCAGAGGAAATGATCACAGATAAAACAATAACACAGTCAACACCAATTTGCATGTTTGGTACATTTGTCTGTTAATACTACTGACCTTTAGTGAGTCTGCTTACTAGTGGCGGAGTCTTCTCTGTGCAGGGGAAAATTTAATACCAATTCTAAACTAACTATGAAAAGAATCAGAAAATGAAGAGCTATGCTTTGTATGCATTTTGTTACTGGATATCCTCTTCTGGGTGGATAGGTTGCAGAATCCCTTTCAGGTATGAGTTGGTTTGTGGAAACTGTGGATGCCTCTGAATTTTGAGTTATATGCTTGGTGTTTGCACATGTGGAAGTATCTTAGTATGTAAATAATGAGATGGTCTCTAAGTGGCCAACTGCTGGTCTGAAGCATGTCTTTACTTAAAGCAGCAAACTCAAAAACAAACAGGGGCTAAAGCTTTGACTTGTACCTGTTCTGTTTTCATAACCCGGTTTATAAACATTTATCAAATTAAGAAGTTTTAACAGTCGGGACACTGTCTATCCCACCTCCTGAAACCTGTGCGCTACAATGTCACTCTGAAAAGCAATTTCCTACAGCGTCAATATGACATTTACATCCTGTGAATCATCTATCTTGGGAAATTGAACTTTTGTTCCAAATGCGGTTTGTGTTATGCTAAAAAATATTTTGCAACAGACTACTACAGTTGGGTTGTTAATAGCTTCGAGATTACGTTTGAAACGTCATTAGAAAATCTTTTTTTGTTTTTGTTTTCAGGCTTCTCCCATTCAGCGTTCACCTTTGGTATTGAAAGCCACATTAGCCAGTCTAACATCAATGGGACTTTAGTGCCACCTGCTGCTCTTATTTCCATTCTTCAGAAAGGCTTACAGTATGTGGAAGCTGAAATCAGCATCAACGAGGTAAACACAGTACTGGAGTGTGGTCGTAATTGAGGGGGAAAGCTGCTGTCTCTCTTGTGTTACTTGCATCCAAGGCATCGGTAATCTGAAGGGCAAAAAAAACTGACAACTGAAAGATATATATATATATATATATATAAAACAAGTTTTCTTAGAAACCCTTGATCTACAGAATATAAAAAACAAAGACAAATAATTCATAATTGTCATGAACTTCAACATCAGAATTGTTTATTTTGATGTAAATAAAATAATCGAATTCAGAACAAAATCAAATTTAATCCTGTTTTATTTTTTTTTTAAAAACGTTTTTAAACCGCAAAATGATTTAACCCCTAATGGTTTTTTATGGTTGGTTCATGGAGGAATAAGTACAATACAATTTATTCTGTAGCACATTGTATATCAAGGTGCCTTTAAAAGATGACTAGTTAAATACATTTTTCCACCAAATAATATGTAATCATTTCAAACTTTCTTAAGATGCCAAACAAAAAGCATGCTTCCAGGAAGCACAGCATGCTTTTTGGGAGCTCCTTTTTCAAACCGCAGCCTTGGCAGCCATACTGATCTACGTGTTTTTGTAACTTTTCCTCTCCAGGACGGCACAGTGTTCGATGGCAGGCCAATCGAATCGCTTTCTCTAATAGACGCGGTGATGCCCGATGTTGTACAGACTCGACAGCAGGTGTTCCGAGAGAAGTTAGCTCAGCAGCGGGCTGCAGTGGCTGCAGCGGCTGTCCAGCAAAACACACCAAAGAACGGGGAGGCTACTGTAAATGGAGAGGAGAATGGGGCACATGTAATAAGTAAGTTCTACTTGATACACATAGTTAAATGTGTGTGGTTTGTATTTGTAAACTGCACTGTAAATGGTATTTAATACATCTGCTTTTCAGATCTGAGTTTTGATTATACTGAATTTACAAACTGAAAGAATCATTCTATTTTGTGTATACAGTTGCCCTGAACAAAGCAGTTGCCATAATACATGTTTGCATCCGTATTGTAGGAATTAAATACTATACCTTTATCTTCTATCAAGTCTTCTGCATGCTTTCTGTAACAAGCAGTGTGCCAGAAAGCAACACCGTTTTAATAACCTTAAATTCATGTTTGCATACCATTCCACATCAAATGCTGTTAGAACATACATTGTTTTGATATGCAGGTGGTTAAATTGGAACAAAGTTGTTGTGTCCTACGATGCTTTTATAATAGAAACAACACCACAGTTTCTTATCCTATCTGCTTTTATCTGCTTTATTTGAAATATGTGCATAGTTTAAAAACTTGTGTAAGATTTGCAAATCAGTTAAAATGATTTAAGCTTTGTGTTTGTTTTGATTTATTTCGTAATTCCACAGTACAGGTGGTTTATGCGCTTTGACATCATGAAATCTCACTTTGACTTCATGGAACCTTACTTTGTTTAGAGATAAGCTACATTCCCTAAAGATAAGGTAGTAGTTTACGTTCCAGTGTTCCAGTAGTTTAACCCTTTATATATATATATATATATATATATATATATATATATATATATATATACATACATACATACATACATACATACATACATACATACATATATATTTATATATTTTTTGGTATTTCATGTACTTGTGTTTTAACCCTTTGTCAGCGTCAAGGCACGCAAATGCACCCCAGTGAGTTTAAAATTAACATATCTCATGATTCTTTTAAGATCATGGGATACCCTTACATGTGATAAAACTTTTATTTTTTACCTTTTATTTTTATATCAAGAACATCCCTGTCCAACTTGGGAAATGGGAGGAATCCTTCTTCAAACTGCACATGGTAATTTTTTGGGGTGTATTTGCACCCCATTACACCTTCCGTGGGTTGCAGAAATGATACGTCTTTCATATGTGCAATAACACAGTACCAACACAAGCTTGTGCTGGCAGACAAAACCAATATTGCTGAGAAGGAGTGGGGAGTGAGGAGAAATGGTATAAAGATGTGTATTTTATAAAATCATTAAATCTTTGTATTTATTTATTCAAATTGCAAATTTAGTTATTTCAGAATGATAAAAGCATCAAATCATGTGTCTACGTTTGTATGCAAGTTTCAATCACTGTATGTGATAGGACATGGAGACACCGGCTAAGGGCAGAGCAGGGGGTGGGGGGCGCTGATAAGATTGGAGAGCTATGTTTTATTTTATTACATTTTTTTAATTATTATTTTTTTGGACTGGACCTTTTTTAAGACATGTTGTTTCTTTTATCTGTGTTTTATACTAAGCCCAAGTAATGCACCTTCATGTTGTTCGTTTCTTTATTTATATTTATCTTTTGTTTATTTGCCAAGTTACCTGTGCAATAAAAGTATTTATTCTTGTATTATTATTTTGTGTTTTTTGTATACAATAGCAAGTGAGTGACGCTTACTACAAAATATGCGGAATCGAAAGTATTTATTGACAAAATGTTAATTTAAAAATCATTCCAGAAGTTCAAAACTGTGTTTGGTCAATGTTTTGTGTCAATTATTTTTTTGTCTCTGTGTGGTATACAATTGCTACCCATTCTGCCTTGTGTGTAAGCTCAATTTGTGCCGTTGACGAGGGGGTTAAGGTTAAAAAAAATGCATAGAAAAAAATATATATCCGAAAGAAGAGAGACACCCTTTCTTTAAAAAAAAAAAAAAAAAAAAAAAATGAACTACTGCAACCTTGCCAACATGACTCAATTTCTTGTTGCAGATAATCATTCAGAGAATATGGAGATTGATGGGGACGTGGACATTCCAGCAAGCAAGGCTACAGTCCTCAGAGGCCATGAATCAGAAGTGTTTATCTGTGCCTGGAACCCAGTCAGTGATCTTTTGGCATCAGGGTGAGTCTTTTACCTTTCACTGCGGAGTTACTAACGGGTCATTGTCTAATGTCAGGGGATTGGCTGTGGGGATTCAGAGCTGACTTTGTGGTTTTACGTTTGACTCTGGTTTACTTTTCAATAAAGATTTGACGGTGATCAAGCATCCCCCATAGGGGGTGGTCCACACTTATATTAGCAGTTTAGACAAACAAAGATTTAAAAAATTACTATGTCAGAAGATTTGGCAGGTTCATTACTTAAACATACAATGTAAGTTGTAAAATGTGTGTGCCGCTCCCCTTGGTATTGCTAAACATTTCAAATGTGACTTAATGTGTCGGTGTGAAACTCATCAGTGCTTGTTCGTACCTGTTTAAGTGTGTGCATTGTTTAAATGTTTAGATCTGGTGACTCCACTGCAAGGATATGGAACCTGAATGAAAATGGAAACAGCGGCTCCACTCAGTTAGTTCTGAGGCATTGTATACGAGAAGGAGGACAGGATGTCCCCAGTAATAAAGATGTCACGTCCTTGGACTGGAATGTGAGTACAGTTATTGTGTGAATTCATTATTGTACCACTTAAAGATGTGCTAAGATAATTTTGCAAATATACTGTATATCATTACCAGTTCAACATGTTGCATTGCTATGAAACCAAAACAGCAACAATGAACATTTAAGGAATTTACTAAATGTAATGGATTATCTGGACCGCTTTAAAGAAGTGATGATATTTTCTATTCTGTGCTCCCAATCTCTGCTTTGCTAAATCTGTACGTTAATGTCATTTTATTTGTCTTGGAATAAGTGGAATTAGTAAAATGTCGAGAAATAGTATGCCCTTAATCTTCTGAGATATACAGGCCGTGCCAGTATTTGAATTCCACAAGTACTTTCTTTTTTTTTCTGGAGAGAGATTTACATTTTTGTATTGTGTCTAATCAACAGAGTGATGGAACGCTTTTGGCGACAGGTTCATATGATGGCTTTGCAAGAATATGGACTAAGGACGGTAAGAATGCTATAGATGCAGGTACATGGAACACAAAAGCTTAATGTCAACTTTAAACAATGCAATACATCTTTTTATTTTTTTAAACAGGTAATCTTGCAAGCACCTTGGGGCAACATAAAGGTCCTATTTTTGCTTTAAAGTGGAACAAAAAGGGAAATTGCATTCTCAGCGCAGGTGTGGATAAGGTATGCGTTTGGAAACCACATTAAAAATGTCTGAAGGAAAAAACATTTTTTAAGTTTATTCAGCAGTGTATTTTTGTTCAATTTTGCAGTGGCTGGAAGTAAATATTTTCCATTGAATGCTGCAGAGAATATGGAACCTTGTCAAAAGCTTCATCATTGTTGACAATCTATATCTTTTTTTTATAACTACAGACAACAATCATCTGGGATGCACACACTGGAGAGGCGAAGCAGCAGTTTCCATTCCACTCAGGTGTGTGTCCGAGCTGGAAAACATTAGATTGTTGAAAGGGAGGTGCTGTCAAGCCTCGATTTAAAAGCAGATTGTTGGGAGGGGACATTTTATAACAGTTATAAATTAGGCCTTTGAAGGCAGTGACACCAACATCTGTGATTCTATTAGAATACCCACTGTGTTTAATCTTAAGCCTTTGACTGCTGCATATTCTTTGTCAGTTGCCTGGTGAAGGGCTATATTTCAGGCTAGGTTAAACAGTGAAGCAATTTGCATCCTGTGTAAGTCATTACTGGTATTAGCTGTACTAACGTTACAGGCAGATGCATTGGATCAGTCCTTACAGTGAAAATCTTTAAGCATATACTGCCCAGTTTGAACACTTATGTTGCCAGGGAGAGTTGATGTCTGGACAGTGTCTAATTTGTGACTTAAGATTTAAAACACATAATCAATAAAGATTAAATGCCACAAATGCACAATGTTGTTTCCGTTTGGTAATAGTTGTGTTGACTGTTGTATGTTTGTGGATTCTGTTTCATTTTCTGTTGTGCAATGTTATTTATACAGACAAGAACATCATTCAAATGTGTCCATTACATATAAGTTCATAGTTTTACAGCATGATGTTAGGTGCCTGTTCCTATGTGGGGGATATTCGCAGGCAAAGCACTTGCAAGCGTCTGGAACTACAAGTGCTATGTTTCCTTAATGTTCTGCTCTCCAGATGTCTCTAAATGGCTTTAACCCTTTGCGGTCCATTTATTAAATGCGCGTCAGGCACGCCAGGTCTAATTTACTTTCACACGCGGAGTTAATTTTAGACGCGCTGTTTAAAAGTATTTTTTTTCACAGTCAAACAGGTTTAAAATGCCCTGCATAACAACAAAGCACTCACTAGGCATCTCCAGCCCTGCCCCACCCTTTCGTTCGCTATAGCTTTCACCTATGTAAGAAATAAATAATAATAATAATAATAATAGTTGTACATACTGATCAATCATCTCCTGATCACTCGTTTTATCACCAAACTCCTCAATAATGCGATCCAAGTCATTATTTTATTACTATAACATCTCAAAAAAGCTCTGCAAATGTCCGTGTTCTCTGTGTGCTGTTTACTTATGACCGCCCCGTTATCTGATACCAGGGCCATGTATGACTATTCATGAGATACGCCTTTTATTTATTTATTTATTTTTTCTTTTCGACTTATCTCGGCTCCTGTCATTCCCACTTGGCCATTGAATGGTTTTCTCGGCTTTTTCCGGAGAAAAAACGACTAAAACCCGTTTTTTGCATTTCTATAATGATGTTGGACAGGGTCCGACAATGGACCTGATAAGAATAATTGCAATGTCGGACCAGGTCCGACAATGGACCGCAAAAGGTTAAGCTTGTTTGTGAGGTTCCTTGTCGTTTGTCCATTGTCTGTGCTTCTTATTTAGAGAAAACGCATGTAAGGCTTTACCTTTCAACTCTGTCGGCTCCACCATTTTCAACATGCACATTTGTGCTTCACAGCTCCTGCTCTAGATGTGGACTGGCAGAACAACACTACCTTCGCCTCCTGCAGTACTGACATGTGCATTCACGTGTGCCGGCTGGGCTGTGACCGCCCAGTCAAAACATTTCAAGGACACACAGTAAGTGTAACAGTTTGTGTCATACCCAAATGGAGGTGCATTCTATTCAGAGCACCAAGGCTGTTTTTATAATGTTCTGCTAAGAGATATCGATAACTATTTCCTTGAGCCCTCCGGGAGTAGGACAAGTAAGCAGAGGTGGAATTAGCAACTAATTTCCTTATAAAATATTGGACTGGTGATAATTGCCATTGAATACTTTTATTATTCAAAGCAAGAAGCAAAATGACTGATAAGCATGTGCATATTACTACATGGTAATATAATACATACATTGAGAAAGGAAGAAGTTAAATTTATTTCATTAGATTCTGCCATTTCTCTTCATAAAAGAAATACAAATAGAAGTTTAGTCTAGCAATGCACAAATAAAGCCTGTGTTTCTGGGTGAAGGTCTAAATAGAGAACTTTTGCTTGCAAAATAAATGCCGATTGTAAACAATAGTATATGAACAAATTGCTAAAAAATCTCTTGAATAAAATTGGCTCCTTTTACTGCCATGTAAGCGTTATCTTGGACTTGCATGTGTTGTACACACGGTCATTCAGGATCCTGAACTGTGCCAATCTTGTGTTTCAGAATGAAGTTAATGCAATCAAATGGGATCCATCTGGTATGCTGCTAGCATCCTGCTCGGATGACATGACACTGAAGGTGAGGATATCAAGTTGGAGGCTACATTTACTATTAACTGACATCACTATTCATTGACAGGAATGCTTTACTTATTGTGAGAAAAGCAGAAAACAAAGCTTGCAGTTCAAAAAAATTGGCATCAGCGGCAGCTACTGGAAAAGCTGTTTCTAGAGATTTAACAGCTATATTGTGTGTCTACTGCAGGTTTTGATATAAGCATTTAAAATGGTTTGTTTTGGAGGTTGATTTTTACAGCCAAAATCAGGATGTACATGTTTAATATACACTGGTTCATTTTATTTATATGTATATGTGGAAGTCAATTATTTAAAAATATAAGTACTGTATATTTGTACAATATATTTCATGGTCCATCTTTCATAAACTTACCTCCTTGGCTTCGTGATTTGTTTTAATAGAGATGGAATTATAGAAGCTGTGAAATTTTGGAAACTATACTAATATGTTTTTTTTGTGTGTGTGTTTTTGTTTTTGTTTTCTTCTAGGTCTGGAGCATGAAACAAGATAATTGTGTGCATGACCTCCAGGCCCACAATAAAGAGATATATACAATTAAATGGAGTCCAACTGGCCCTGGCACTAGCAACCCCAACTCCAATATCATGCTGGCCAGGTACAGTAAAATAAACATACACCTGACTCCTGTAAAACATAAGGACAAGGGTGGCTGCACAGGATCACATGTTTAGCTTAACTAAGTTTCAGCTAATTGTGTATCTTATGATAAAATACGTGTTTCATTGTCAGAGTATTTCACTGCTCTCCAGATACACTTCCTTTGATCATTCTGCATCTAGATATGTACTAGAAATAAGCCCAATTGTAAACTCTTGATTGTATCTGTGTCTTCTCTCACCAGTGCCTCTTTTGACTCCACTGTTCGTCTGTGGGATGTAGAAAGAGGAGTCTGTATTCACACTTTAACCAAGCACCAAGAACCTGTATACAGTGTTGCCTTTAGTCCTGATGGCAAATACCTGGCCAGTGGCTCCTTCGACAAGTGTGTTCATATATGGAACACCATGGTAAGAATTTTGAATTTATATCATCAATAAATAATGAAAACAAGAGCAATTTAGAACAGAAAAAATGATTGAATTTCAGTTCTGCCAGCTTCTACTTTCTTCTTCTTTTTCTTTCTTTCTTTCTTTCTTCTTTCTTTCTTCTTTCTTTCTTTCTTTCTTTTTCTTTCTTTCTTTCTTTCTTTCTTTCTTTCTTTCTTTCTTTCTTCTTCTTCATCTTCTTTCTCTTCTTCTTCTTCTTCTTCTTCTTCTTCTTCTTCTTCTTCTTCTTCTTATATATTTTTAAAATTTTTTTAGAGTGGATCTTTAGTGCATAGCTACAGAGGGACTGGTGGAATCTTTGAAGTTTGTTGGAATAGCATGGGGGACAAGGTTGGAGCCAGTGCGTCTGATGGATCAGTAAGTACGCTTGACCTTCAGTGTAAAAACGACCTTAATTTCATAACTTTGTTGGCTGTCTGTCCTGCATGAGTAAGTAGCTTCACGTTTCGAGTTATGTTTGACATCCCTTTACTGGTCTTTGTGTTTGCAATCATTATTCGTGGTTCTGGGTTATTTTGCTCCAATACTGAGTTCTCATATTTGTTTCTCAATCAGCCTTTAACTGGCTTTGAACTTGGTTTCAATTTGTTTCGATCCAGGGTCTCCAATCCTGGTCCTGGAGGTCCGGTGTCCCTCCTGGTTTTTGTTCCAACTGTACCCTAGATTACTTAATTGGGCCAATTAAGCTTCGAATAAGCACTTAATTGGTCCAGTTAAGTAATTTTTTGAGAAGTTAACTAATTTTGAGAGTTCTAGTTTTTTGTAATTAACAAGCACTTTACCTCTCAAAAAATAGAAGTTAAAGACTGGAGTAAACATTTTGAAAATATGGCCTAGAGAACACTCTACGTGCTGTTGTCTTACACTTATCTGTTGGGACCAGTTACAATTTTAAACCTTCTTGACAGCTTGTTGAACAATCAAATTGCATTTTCTAACTTTATGTATACCTTTTACTGATGCAAATTATTGCTAACATTTTTTTTTTTTACCTGCAATTCTAGGTCTGTGTTCTTGACCTTCGAAAATAGTATTGTGGCAGTGTGTGTTTTATAATGGACCGTCTGTGAATGTGTGGAAAGAAGCACTCGGTCTCATTGTGACAGCTTCAGAACTGTTGGGAAAACATTGCTGTGAATCATATTAAAAAGTACCAAGCAACTCCCCTGGCCATTGGATTGAGCTTGTCCTGAAACTCGATGAGTGGAAATCAAAGGATGATACAGATCATACCTGAGAGGACTGGGGACTGTGCTGAGGACTGAAGGTTGTGCCAAAAAGTAACCATTGATAAACCAAACCAAAAGAAAAAAAGAAAGTGTTTCCCACCTATACAAGGATCAGTTTTATTTCGGATTTGGGCTACAGTCAATCTCCCAAAGGAATTGTATCAAATTAGACCATCTATGCTATCGGAACCCTCCCTTTTTTTTTTTTTTTAATGGAAGCTGGGGTAATATGTAGAATCCCGAGACGCTTTTCACTTATTGGATTTGAATGGATATAATTTTTTTTTAAGAATTTTTTTTTGTTCTAAAAAGTTGCCAAGAGGGGGGTTGAAAAGATGTAAAACTTTTGATAGATTGCTTCTCTGTGCTTTCTTTTAAGTCTTGATATCTCTAGAGCACTTAAGTGAACTGTATTTAAAGTGCTTGACGCACAAGAGCCCCCAGCGTGCAGGAATATTAATACAGAAAATATAAGAGGGGGGTATAACTTTTTTATGTATTGAACTTGAATTTTGGGGCCTATATGGGCTAAGCAAGAACAGATTGCTGTCTTTCGATGAGTTGCAGGTGCAACTCGTTTTGAGTATCCCATCTTTTTAAAGCTGCAGTATCCTTAAATGGATCTATCACAGGTTTCAAAGTAATTCCTGTTTTCTACAGACATGCAATTGTAAACCTAATACATGCAGGCCTTAAGGTTTTTTCGTTGGACTTCATGAAGATTTAGATATGTTATTTTAAAAGGTGCACAGATTCATTTTTCGATTTGGTTAGTTTACACCTTAAAATGTGAATTTCACATAAGGTCATGTATGGGAGGGTATGTTGAAACTTTAAATTAGTGTAATGTTAATTCAGAGTAACATATGACTAATACACTTAAACAAAGAAAAACTGCCAGTGCTGTTTAGTTAATGTTTATGTCCAAAACATGTTAAAAAATGACAGGACATTTATTATACATTTTAGCAAACACAATTCGTTTTGGTAGACACCTGCTTTATTACAAGCATTGCAAACCAGTGGCCATTTGAGCATGCAAGCTTACAAAAATAAAATATATCAAAAGTTTAGATTACATTTATTGGGATAATAGATTATTTAAAAAATAATAATAATAATAATAGTAATAATAAATAATCTAATTCCCTTTCTGGATGTAAATTTCTTGAATGTAAAGTTTGTAAAATAAAAAAAAAAAAAAAAAATTGAAATCACTCTGCATATTTTTTATGTCTGCTTTCAAAGCCAGTCATGTTAGTAGTAGCTGCAATAAACATTGATCTGATTCAAAAGCGAGGTACAGTAAAATAATAAAATCTGCAGATTCTGAAAACTGACAGTTAGTCTACTTATTTTGGTTCACATTATTAAACATATATGGTCAGGATCGGACAGTGTTGACCAATGGTGAAAGATACTTTTTTTTTTTTTTGTGGTGAAAAATATTTACATCTGGATATGCCAAAACAGACTAGATGAAAATACTCCCTTTTTTGTGTTTGTTAGAATTTATTTTTTTTGTATGTGGTGTTGCTTACTTTTTTCCTCCTCTCTAAAGGGGTGGGGGTAGTTTTTTTCTTTTTTTTCTTTCAATGTTCTGTTTAATAAAGGGATACTGCATCTTTAAACACTTGTCCAATCTCTGCATTGTTTGGATTAAGCTAATTTTAGTTCCACGTGAAGTGCACTTTCTCAGCTGTTAGGATCTGCTGTGTTTCATCTTTGTATTAAAAAAAAAACATTACTCAAACATTCAATCACTCTTTCATGCATTTATTCACTCACTGAAATGATCATTTTCTGGCTTCTGCTGTTTTTTATTGTCTGTGTCAGACTGACAGCCAGACTGTGCTCTGTTGCCAGGTCCAGTTTAGAACAGATCCTTTGACCACTTGTTTACTCTACTTCACCCTGTGTAGAGTAGCTCATTTGTTTCAAGAAATGGATAGTCATATTCAGTGTTTCAAATAAATTGCTCTATTTTGATATTAGAAAACACTTGTGTCTGTGTTTCTTATTTTTTGTGCAATTGCTTTTGGCTAAATATTTCTTTGGATGTATTTTAATTAATTAATTCTGGGCTTTTCAGGTCTCATGTCTAACCCATTGTCCAGAGCAGTCTGAGTTTTCAAACCCAAGCAAGCGTTAGTTTCTGACTAATGAAATTCAGAATTTCATTAAGTAGGTTTATTTGTGTGTCATGTTGCCATGCACCCTTTTCATAAGTTCACGCCATTTTAAATTAGTAAATGTAGTAGAAAGTGATTTTAAACACATCACTGCCATCTACTGGTGAAAATGGTTATAGCACTTTTTTTATTCCTACATTTTAGGAGAAAAAATGATGGCAACACATGTTGTAATCACATGATTCAGCACAGAAACCAGCATTGCATGGCAAAACAGTTTGAGATGCATACACTATTTTTTCAGCAATTTCTTGGGCACTACAAGATTAAACAAAGTAATGCATAGCATGAGAACAAGTAAAACTATAGTGAACTGCCAAGATAGTAAAATATCACAACTAGATTTGTAACCTTAACTTTATCTAACAAATTAGTATTAACACAAGAATGATGGCAATGCTGCTGAATTTTCTATCGCCTAACATGTTATTAAAACCAATACATACTTTAAGATGAGCTGTTCTGGAAGGATAAACGGTTAATCAAAAATGTCATTATATTTTTAAACCCATATTTTATGTCTTGGCATGAAGACTGCTGTGATTGTTTTAAATATATAAGAAAAATATGTCACAAACATATTGTCACAAATGTACGTCACAAACGTGTGTCACGTTTTTTTGGGTTTTTTTTTGGTCAGGTAAGATCAAATGAAAACATGATGACTCAGTTTGGTGCACTGGATCAAACCAGCCTCCAGGTTCAAAAACCAACATGTATGTGCCTTGCTATATCTGGTAGATAATAACATTTCAATTGTAGACCTCAATGGGTATGCAATTTAAATGTTTAAACAACAAACACCTGAATTCAGTTGAATAGCATATTCAGTTGCACAACATATCTGTCTCCAATTACCAGGGATTTAGCCAATGCAGGGGTTTGTTCTAGGTCAGTCAGTGATAGAATTAGGGAAATATCAACATTCTTTTTAATAGTTTTATTATATTGAACCCATCCTTGGTTCTTTCACAATATAGCTGTCTTTTGATGAAACTGCATTTAGTACAATGGTTTGAACATAATATGCATTCTTTATACAAATATGTTTGAGTTAATGTCAGCTTGGCAAGAGGGTGGAATGAGTTTTTTATAATGGAAGTGTAGACACACGTGAATAAGCAAATTGAATTTGATCCAGTAAATCCAGAGATTCTGTAATGGTTTGGGTGGTTCATCTCACCAGCTGATGTTCCTCAGTTTATCACAGATTCACCATCAGCATCTATACCTTCTAAGTCATGCAGCTCACTTGAAATGTGGATTTCAATTGTACTAGATTCTGAACCTAACAAGACAAAACAAAAAGGGAAAGGACTATATTAAATTTGTATATTCATGTTTCCAACACTTTTTGTAAAATGCTTGATTATTATTATTGTTATTTGGAACTCCTAGAAACATTATTTGCACTTGATGATGATATATATGTAATCATGACCTGCAACTCATGATACATATCGTGTTGTGACCTGAATATCGCAATATGTATCATATTGTGAACTACAAATTGTGATACTACAGTATCATATTGTGACTTG
Source organism: Acipenser ruthenus (assembly GCF_902713425.1). Taxonomy (NCBI): domain Eukaryota; kingdom Metazoa; phylum Chordata; class Actinopteri; order Acipenseriformes; family Acipenseridae; genus Acipenser; species Acipenser ruthenus. The sequence continues at coordinate 41,512,379 of NC_081196.1, read as the reverse complement.
CATATTGTGACCTGTATATCGTGATATCCTGTTTACAACAAAAATAGAGGCAGCACGTTCTGATAGTAGCACTATTATTCCTGAAAAAAAAAACATTTGACCCGGTCATTTTTTATTTTGACATGGGTTTACAATAAACTTCTCAGTGCCTTGACAGTGTGTGCTATGTTATGGTGATTAAGTAGGGACTATGCTAATAGTTTGGGTGTTACGCATCATACGAACTGTACTACGACTTAAATGTGCATTGCATTAAAAAGGGTTTTCAGAGTAATGAATGATATTACAGAAACGCTATGCGGTTTTACAGCAGATGTAACTGCGGCGTTCTACTTGTCTTCCTTTATTTTTTTTCCGAGGATGGTTAAATATAATTATTTGTTAAATATGTCCAATAGTATTTCCCTCATAGCACAAAAGTGATATGTTAATATGCTGTGCTAAAGTTATGCCAATAGGCTACCGCTACTACTAAATCAATTTAAGGCCCTGTCCACACTATGCCTTTAAACAGTATTAGTTGCCTTTCAACCGGCTTAAAGGTGCTAAATATGGTTAGTGTCTTCACTACACAGTTTTTAATACCATACTCGAGAACCGGACTCAGAGGGTAGTCTTGAGTCCGGTTCTAAATTAGATTGCATCAGGTTTGTCAGACGTGTGGATGCTGTAATACCGAACGACATTTTTTGTGTATCCTCCAATATCCCAAAATGCTTTCTGCTATGTTTTGGCGAATGGACATTACAAATACACTGCACAGAACAGGCGTCTGAAGGAGTTGAGAACGACTTCCAATACTGCTGTACCGTATACAATTTCTGAGGCTTGTTGTAAAATGGTGGATTGTGGAGCGACGTGATCAGATGCCGAAATCAAGGCACATTGATATCTGGAGCGATGAAATCGATCAAGGAGAACTTCAGAGTTCAAAATGAAATACACACATTATGATAAAATGTACCTTGTGTTTTTAAGAAACAAAGCCATAAAGTTCATGCTAAGAAGCGCTATGTCTTCCGTGTGCACGGGCTCCCTATTTGCCGGGTTGTAAACAAAATGCAGTGCATGGTGGGATAATGTCATATTAAGTCCCACAGTCCATTGTGCTACTAGGAACTGTAACCAAACTATTATAATAGTGTTTCTACAACTAAACATGAAACGGTACTTCAGTGTGGAAGCTTTGAGATGGATTACTGTAATTAAAACTGTTTGGAGTACAGTTCTCAAGATCGGTTATGTAGTGCGGACAGGGCCTTAGTAAAATATTTTTAACTACGTACTACTAATGTTAATTATTGCTATTCATTTTGTTGCATGGGTATCCCTCCTCAGCAATGCGACCATCAGTATCAATAGCTTCACTGTAATAGGAACTTCAAGTTAAAACAAAATGTGTCTGGGGAAAAAAGATATGATTCTAATTTCCAAAACAATTCAAATGTCAAAGGCTATAATTATTATAAGAGAAGAACTGTACTTTTTCTATAAAAATACTTTTTTTTTTTTTTTTACATCGAGTTTCCTTGACCCTTGCATTATTTGGTTTGCTGTTGTGCGATAAGCTATTCATAACACAGATGGGTGGACATCCTATAACTTTAATTACAAGGAGGAGATTCATCTGAATGACAGACATAAAGGAGTTAATGTTTGCACAGAAATGTACACAATGTAAGTTTTATGGACTTGTTTTATTTAAATTGCTTCATTTCACAGCATTTAAAAAAAATAACAAACATTTTTTACACATGGCTTTTTTTTTAAATCTGATATTAAGAACAGCACATGTTTTAATACAATAATTTCCCTGAGTTGTTACATAAGGTTAATAAGCATCAGTGAAGTATCTTATATTAACATATTGCAACACTAAACTGATGACATTACCGACCACATGGGTACATAAGCCTGAGACAGTGGACGTGTTTAGCAACTGCAAGGGACATGCATAACTCACGTTTAAGAGCGTGTTAAGGAATTTAAAAAAATATATATAGCAAGTTACTGAAATCTTTTCCCACCTGTTTGCACTGGACAAAACATAAATTAAAACACATTGCTAAACCCCATAGAGTTTTATTTATTTATTTATTTATTTATTTTTCGTTTAGCAGAAAAAAGAAAGGGGAAGCTAGAAACAAATATGGCCAAATATGCAACAGTATATGCTGCATCATGCCAATATGAGACCAATGTCAAAACTATTAAATTGCTTGCTCTATTTCCGCTACCGGTATGTGTAGAACTGTCTATTTCAAGAGCATGAATTTAGACAATAAACGGATACACTTCAAAATACAGGTTCAATATCTACACCCTATTTACACTGTTATACAACAAAATGATATGATCAGGAAAATGGTTAAATATATGGAGGTCCATCCTCCCAATGAAAACATTGTGTACATGCATGTAGTAAATATTAATGGTAACTAGATAATGTCTATTTAATGCCCCTATAATTTGATGTGTATTCAATAAATTATACCAAACACCAGTCTTTAAATTGTTTAAAGACATCTCCTTTGGCTATAAAATAACATTTTGTGACATATTTTCTCATTTTCAATATAAATAACATTGCCCATCTCCTCAAAAATGAACATATTTTCTTTGTTCAAGAATGGGGGGGGGGGGCTTTTTAAGATACAATAATAGTAAAGAGACAATTCCCTTGTATCTATTGTCATACATTATAACTATATGGCATTTAATAAATGTGAGTTACCACCCATGATATATTGGTGAGCTTCTTTTGGGATGTTCATTACTGATTCTGTTACCTTCAGAGAGGACGCTTATGGCATCCGAGTGCTGCTGGCCGTTCCCATTCATGCTGTTCTTAGCATCTTGGACAAAACCTTGGTAGTTAAGTGAGGAGCTGACAGTGGGGTTGTAGACATCTGCAGCAGCAGCTGACGTGGATCCGGAATCCCAGGGTATTTCCCTCCGACTCTTCATGTTGAGATCAATATCCCATCCAGTCCAGCCATGAAAAGCAAGTGTGTTGAGGAAACCCTGCATTGGATTGAAGATACCCTGGGGAATGCCAAGAGAAGAAACAGAAACTTTCACAAACACTCTCCAGTTAGTGCCACGCTTTCCGATCACCATAAAAATATCTATCCGGCAATCATCTCACTATTTCAGCAAGAGCCTACGCTGTTGTCGGTATGCATTCATTGTCTATTGTGTTTGCATACTGTTCAAGCAATTCCTTTATGGTTCTGCAGATGTCCCACTATAGACTCATTTACTGCAACAAGTATTTGTGTATATAAACTCTTCTGTATATAAAACAAGCACAGAAATTATGGGAATTTTGTGTCATGTATATACTACCGGTATGGCTAAGTGCGGAATTCGTGAAAACGTAATGCTCACAAAGATGTTATCATTTAGAGAACAGTATTCAAGGAGACTTTACAGAGCAAATCTTTTAAACCGAGCAAATTAATCCAGTGTTCCCATCATTTATAAAAACAAGCAATCAGACAGGTTTGGGATGGCGAAGTTAATCAAGAGACAAAACTATTAGAATCAGTTCTTGGTGTCACCTACCATTATAAACCATGTAATCAAGATTGCGTTCCTGACATTTTTAAGGGGGCTCCCTTTGATATCGTCCTGCATTTCCAGATAGAACAAAAGGCTCTCGTTGATAATATTTGGAAGCCAACTGTCAAAAAAATGAAAATTAAACGTTTTTGTTAATGAAAACCCATAAAAAGGTAACTTATTAAAGATCCATATACATAGAGTAATTATTCAGGACAATCAATGACTCTACAGTCTTGATCATTTTAATCCAGTAGTTAAGGGTGAAGTAAAGGGCGAAAAGACATGGGTTGTACTGATTCACCTTCAAGCCTGTTATTGCGTTAGGAAATGGCTGGTGTATGAATATTGAGGTTTGAATTTCCTGTCTAGAATTAAATGAGATTCCACTGATTGGACTCTCTTAACTGTACAGGATTAGAATATTAACAGCCAATCAGGATTCAGGAAATTTACAAAATAGTTTATAATCATTTTAGAAGCAATGACAGCACTGTTTATTACGCAACACACCACAGGTTCTAAATGTAACTTCTGACTGTATTATTGTCTATCTTTAAAATATCAATAATCTGAAAAGTGTACAGCATTTAACTTGTCCAATCAGCTACAGATTGTTGTAGTCATAATTTTTTGTACGTTTCTTGACAGAATTGTATTAAAAGTGAGTGTCACCAAATGTCTATTTTAACTAGCTTTAAGCAGTATTCACGCTTACAAAATGTTCATTAGTGTGGGGCTCTGAAATTGACATTAATATGAAAGCTAATTTTTACCTCTTGAACATAAAATAGATACATCCTATATCTCACCAAATAAGAAAAACGATCATAATCTTGAAAAATCGGATTTTAATCTCTGTTCCCAGACGTCTTTCATTTTCTGTGTAAATTCCTTGTCTTCCCTTCAGCAGTGAAGTAACTGTAATCAGAAAGTTTAAGTGTATGGATTACCAACTTCGGATCTGTTTTTTATGCATGGCTTTCTCAGAATGAACGCACACTAGGTATGGGAAAATGAATACAATTACATTTGAAGCTCTTTGATCTCAAATAAAATCAGTATAGTCTACTGAATTATCCATTTTAGACATACTCCTCTAATTAAAAGGTATTCATGAACGTTTACACTTAGTGTGGATTGGAAAAGGTCACTTAGAAAAACAGCAGTTTCTTAGAAGTTATGATGAAGCCACTTGAGTTCTGCTTACCGGCTGTTCCAGTTCTGCCAAACAGGATCGGATTAACAATCAGAACTAGAAGAATGGGAGCATAGGTGGTGATGTAATGAGGCACTGCGTGTTCCAGTCCATTTTCACAGCTTGGAAAAAATGGAATAACATATTAAATACAAACATGCTAGTCATGAAGTTACTAAGTAACTGAATGTGAGTCTTAGTTTAACTAATAGACTGTAACATAAAATAAGCTTATTAAAAAAATAAAAAAAAATCTGACTGAATGGCAGCAAAAGCCATGAAAAATGGATACTATGTTTAACCAGACTGCACAAAGACAGCTTCAATATATATATATATATATATATATATATATATATATATATATATATATATATATATATATATATACTGTATATATACATACACACACACATTGTAGATGAATTATGGACTTTTTTTTAAATTGAATCATTGTCATTGCTGTATGTTTTTTGTTCTCAATTAAGAGATTAGAAACATGTAGCACGGTTGAATACAGTCTCAGATTGTTGTAACGTCTATTTGACAGCTAATGATAACAACAACTGCTACACTCCCTGGCAAGCTCACCAGAGGGAGCCATTGTGCATCAAGCGTCAAGACTGCACATTTGATACCTTTGTGCCAAAACCTATGAATTGTATTTCACTAAGCACTCAGTTTTAAAAGTACATATTACCAAATCACACATTCATAGATACTGTATGTCAAGGTCAGAGCATCTAGAACTATTTTAAACATGTTTTATTAGGATAAAGCATTTCATGACAAAAAGAAAAACAACTTCATAATTATCTTTTTTTAATAGACACTTGCCTATTTAATGCTCTTTACCTTTTCATTGGTTTGAACATACCTTGAAATTGAAGGGTAGTAGAGCATAGTCACTCCTTCCACACACAATAGAACAGCCAGGCCCCAGGTTATCATGTGGTACAATACAATAGTGCTGCAACACAAGTTAGCATGACATTATGACATCCGGTGCAGTATATATGAGAATAGTGGCTACATTAAAGTACACTGTATGATGAATGAAATACAGTACACTATGTTCATTTAAACAATAGACCCTCTAACAGCAGAACTACCCACTGATCCTCAGACATAGAAACAATATATATGTACATGGTGTTCTGATTAAGAGTTTTTACATATTAAAATGACAATACCAAACCATAAAATGTATTAATTGTACTAATTGCAACCTTATGCTTACGATTACGGCATGTTGCAATTAATAAACATCATCATTTACATTTTACACAGGATACCAAGATAACAGCATCAAAGCAAAATGATTGCCATCATTATGTACATAATCAGTAGTCATTTTTTCAGAGATTTTAGTACCTTTGTCCAGCTGATCTTTTAACAACTAGGTATACATCCACTGCATAGCAGAACGTCCACCAGAAGGAGGCACTGTAAAATAACTGGATCCACATCTATGAAAAGAGAAGAACATGAGGAAAGTTGGAAACGGGATAAGGCCATTTGGCCAATCAAGGTTCGTCCTGTGTTAGCACACCATTCTCCCCTTCTGGGGTGGACTAATTTAAAAGCACAGAGGTCTTTTTAAAATGTTCCCAGTGTTTTTGATCCTATTACTTTATCTGACAGGCTATTCCATGCATTTATAACTCTGTGTAAAAAGTGCTTCCTATCTTCACTCAGTTTCCATGTATGCCCTCTTGTTCTTCTCTCTGCTAAATGTGAAGTTATGTCTTGGGTTAACTTTATCTGTACCATTTATCATTTTAAAGACTCAATTGAGAACCCTTTTTCTCTTCTTTTTTCTAGGCTGAAGCGATTTAATTATTTTAATATGTCCTCAAGTCCTGGGATCTGCCTAGTTGCCCATCTCTGTACCTTCTCGAGTGCAATGATGTATTATTGTAGTGAGGTGACCAAAACGGCACACAGTATTCTAGGTGGGGTCTAACTAGAGCATTGTATATTCTTAGCATGACCTCTCCAGACTTTTTGCAATATAGCTTCCAGTTTTTTTTTTTATACATTTAACTTAAATGATGATAATGTATTATGTTTTTTATCTAATGAATTAGAGCTAATTTCATAAAAACTACTAAAGCTGTTACCGATAAAATTTTTTTTAAAAAAGAATTACAAAAATCTAAAATAAAAACTTGCTGTACCTAAAAAAACTACCGCTGAACTCTCAATCAGTTTTGTCTTATGAGTTATTTGTGTAACAAAGAAACCAAAGCATACTTTTCTGGACATTTCCTCAGGGTTTTTTGGTGAAATACAACCAGAATATAGCATGCAGCGTGTCTCACAGACAACTGAAGTGCAATATGAAATGTGCACTGATGATTACAAATGATTCTACTGACAAAAAAAAACAAATGTGCCATACATACATACCGCACTGCCCACACAGAAAGCTGTTGGCCATACTTCAGTGCTATTGATGACTGACATTTCTGTAATGAAGTTTGGGGAGCCAAGCCATACAGAAGATCTGAGAAGTATCCCTGAAAAAACAACACACAGCCATTCTTAGGAACAGTAATGGATTGTGGAAACAGGTTCATGGAAGTACTGCATAAGATTAATTTCTACTTCTGAAACATGGATGAGGGGGGAGCCAGAAGCAGTAAACCCCTTATATAAGTATAAATTAATGTATTATTTTCTTATTAACCAATTCTGATACAACACTGCTAATGGAATATGCATGGTTTCAATTGTTTATAGTAGTGTTAGAACTGAAGTCATTGTATTTTATCTTGCTCTTAATTGTATTAATACTTGTACTGTGATTCTTGAAATGTATTTTTGTTTACGACTGTAAGTCGCCCTGGATAAGGGCGTCTGCTAAGAAATAAATAATAATAATAATCACAAGTTTTGTTTGAAATCATCAGTTATCGCAGAAACTGCAACATTTGTGAGTGTTGCAAATATCTGACTTAATATCAAATACCATGGACCTGATACCAAAGTGATGATTGGGTAGATGCCAGATAAAATATTTAAAAAAAGTCTGTTACAGTATAAACCTGCTTTGTTTTGGTTTTAAATTATGTTCTATCATTTGCCCTATTGGTAATAATAGGGGTTTTTTTTGCTGATGGTATTGTTATATTTGATCATTCAACTCTGTGAATAAGCATTTTTTCTAAAATGTACACAAATAACCAACACCAAATATCATAATTCTATCTAATTTCCTGATCATTCAATATACTGTATCTATAAGTTTGCAATCTATATCCTGCTTTGACACCTTGTGAGTTTTAGTTTATCAAGTAGAAACATTTGTGGTACAAGAATTTGAATAAAAAGGTACACCGCATTTTCATTATCTTCAGTCAATGGGCTAGTGAATTATAGTAGACAAGCAAAAAAGAGTCAGTCCAATAAGACCAAATTGACCAATTGTAATATTTAAAACTTTACCAGATGCATATTTCTTGAATGCAGAAAAGTTCAGACCATCAAGAGGGTTCTTCTCATGCTTTAATATCAATTCAATTAAAACATAATTGTGTGAAGTGGCCCAAGATAACACAACTCTCAAAATACACAAGATACTGTGTGTTTCAATTAATCGATGATAAGGGGAAAAAAATAACAGTAATATCTCAGTGTAATGTCAAATGGAGGAATGAATGACTGGACAAACATGAGGTGAGCCAGTCAGTTATCAGCATAGCCCCTCCAAGGAATATATTGGCAGTGGGTGTACCTGAGTATGTTACACTGGCAGAGTTCTGCATTTATCTAGCTAACAGTTTGTCATGAAACCTGCGAAGGAACTTCTTATCACAACTGATATGCAGTATGTATCATAAGCTCTGGTTATATGGAGGTTATTTGTCTCATTTGCAAATCTGATGTGAATTTAAGATGGACACAACAGATTACAGATAACAAGTCCAGTTCAGATACACATCATTAAGAATACCCAATTTTTGTTGATAAACTATTAGAGCTAAGAAGTAATAACCAAGGCTTTAATGTATTTTCTTGTCTTTGTTTAGTATTAGTGACACCATTTTCCTTGTGTACATTTGAATAATTTGCTTTTTTTTCAGGATGTGCCACATAGATTCAAAAACATGAAGAAGAAGGGCTTTTGCCCGAAACGTCTTGAAAATAAAAGATGTATGTATGTATATATATATATATATATTATGTAAAAATAATGTAATTGTATGTAAATGTGATATCTTGTAGCAATTGTAAATTGCCTTGGATAAGGGCGTCTGCTAAGAAATAAATAATAATAATATTCAGAAAGGTAGCCATCTGCTTTCTACTACCTTATTACTTCCTGTGCTGCAGGTCAGTCTCTGACTGATAGGCTGGGGCTATGGGAATGCAATCAACCATTCAGTTGTATTTGGTAAAAAAAAAAAAAAAATCTGTGTAAAAACGTCTGTTAGAACAGGTGACAAAAAAAAAAGAAACAGCTCACTTATCCATGGATAAGGGATAAACAACGCTATGTGTTGAATTGGTAAAAACTGTAGATCATTTTCTTACAGATTCAATACGTTGAGTTGTTTAGGCCACTTAAAACATTTCTTCCTTATTGATACTTGTTCCATAACGAGATTTAATTGATTGCTAATTTGGTAATTGGATTTGGTTTTTCAGTCCTTTGTCTCTCACACTGTGGGAGTGTTGTAAGTGTCTGTTATAAGTGAAGATAGTACTTAGAGAGGCCGTTTTAGATGTAGAACATTAAAGTGTCATTAGAAAAATAAAAATGTGAACTTGTGTAGGGCCAGAAAGTGACAATAACTTGACCCCTGTAACGTCAGAAAATGGTACGCTGTTAATGGAGTGACAGTGCACCAGACAAAATGTAGTAAACCCGCAAAATCGTATATGTTTACAATTTTAGATAACCCAATTTGTTGTTCATCAGTTAAAGTCACATACGTTTGCTGAATTGTGAAAAAAATATAATAAAATAAACTTTAAGGGCCAAACTCAGTACATCGTATCCCTTTCAAATGGACGTTTCCTTGTTTTTTGAGCTAAAATCATTGGTGCATGCCCAGGCAACCACAGTACACGATATACCACTTTTTAACACGTACCACAAAATAACCCTACACTTGGAATGGAGAGTAAAGTTATTGATCATTTTACCAAACCTAAACAGATGGAGACCTAAATATCATTGCAAGTGATCGGTTTTGGAGACGTACATCAGTGGGCTGGAAGCTTGTTTGAGCAGTAGTTAAATCCAGGAACGAAATGCAGGAGCTAAGTTTAAATCTAAAGTCTGTGTAATTGATGGAGGTTTAAAAAGTGATGATCAAATTGCTTTTGTTCCTGAGAATGCCATACCTAGCCAAGAAGCAATCAGTCAAACAAATACACATGTTCATAATTTAACAAGCCAGGCAGGTATAAAAGGACTGGTTTCATGTATATTAAATCTATGATTTGTGAATAATATATTATAAGTCAGTAAACTGGATTAGCATCTGACTAAAGTTAGGGATGCTGTTAAGTTTAGTTAGCGCTCCAAAACAGGAGCTAGGATTTATTTTAGTTTTGTATTGTTTGTTAAAAGAAGCCATGTTCCCACTGGAAAAGGGTCGCACACCGCGGAACAAAGAAACATACAGGTCTGTCCTGTTTAAACCCATCCTTTGTTGTTGAGTGCTTAATCCACCAAAGATGTGTTAGGAACCCAGAACTGTGTTCAATTATACATTATTGATAATGTATAATTGTATTCCCCTACTTTTAGCAAACAATATGACATGTAAATTGAAATCACAAGCCCTGTTCTAAGTGTAATGTTTGAAATGTGTAATACTAATGAACTAATTGTTGAAATAACTGTTGCATAATAAAATGGCATTTGCTTTTCTGTTGAATTGTTCTGACTCACTGTTGTTTCGTTAATGAAACATGTTTGAGGCCCGATTTCATGTAAAAAGGATATATTATTCTCTTAAAACTATGATTTGGTGTATGTTATGATAAATGTGTTTCTTGTCTAATGTATGAATTTTAGACACATGATAAGCAACCCCCCTAAGTACCCCCCAATTCTCAACAAAATCAGCTGTTGACTATGAATAAACAGGCAACATTAATTTAAGGTCTGTTTTAAAACTGTAAAAATTAATTGTCATCGTTACTGTATATATATATACAAAAAAAAATGCATTTAACATTACATAACCCTATAACTTTAGTTGGTCAGAGAAATTTTAAAATACAATTAAGGCTGGATAGTAACTGTTAGTGCATTCATGAATACAGCTTTGAAAAAAGCTTTTCCTAATGATTAACCCAATGCATTCTCCCGTCTGCATTGAGCTTACAATAACATTGTACTTCACCTGCGCATCCCAGGATATCACAGAGACTGATGATGAGAAGAATCCGAGACGAGGATGTTGGCTTCGGCAGAGGATACTGCCCCAGTCTCCTATACCCTCTTCTTTTGGGCAAAATCTGCAGGATAGCAAATATGAGGCTCACACTAGCACTGCCAATGCAGATTGCACTGAAGAAGCGTGGCTGAAAGTTTAAAACAAATTGGGTTGACTTGTCTCTGTTGGGACAGCAGAAAGTCTCAAGCCTTGGGGATGCCATAGTGGACTGGATCTGATCACAGCATCAGAGTGAAAGAAAGCAAACTCACTCATTTCATCTCTCCTGTCCTCAGTCTAATCACGGGATAGGACATCATGTGCTTCTCTTTAATCCCTCCAGCCACAGTTAAACTGGCCTACAAGAAACTCCTAACAAAGGAATCTCAAACATGGCATTGGATTTTAAATCCCTCCTTTTTATGCTCATTAGCAAATTACTGTATTTTGGTTAAACCCTGTTATGCTTATGTTTTAATTTTACTCACTGCTTTATGTTTTAATTTTACTCACTTTTTTTTCCAGAACAGAACAGTTTCGTCATGGAATAAGCATACTGAATTAGTTCCAGCTAGTTTTCCATTTCACAATGGAATCTTCAATGTGATATTTAAATCATGTCAACTCTTTCACTGCAGATGCACATGGCAGCCCTGACATTTATTCTATAATATAAAAAAGATCCAACTCCTTTTGCTGCAAGTCAGTTTCAGTGATGATGGTCAAAACAACGATTCTGACTTTTGAATATGCATCAATCATTATGAGGTGAGTAATAGCAGGTGCTACTATTGAGAGATACTCAGCAGTAAAGTCTTGGCCACGCTGAAGGCCAGTTCTATGTCCTGTGAACACTTCCCAGTGTGTGATTCTTCTTGTCGGTGTCTGAAGTAGTTTTTTAAGAGTAGTGAGTAGTTGTTTCTTGATGAAAGAAATGCACAGTCCTTTTCTTCACATATTAGTTTGGTTTATTCAATATATACAGGTTTAATTCTGGAAACAAAAAGAACGCTCAAAGCAAAACAGTACAGATCACACTTTCATATGCAAACTGCATGGAGCAGAACTTAAGTTCAGAACAAAATAATATAATGCAATACTGTAGGTTTGATCCTCCAGGACTTCTCGATCGACAAGTCTCCAATACTAGTCTTAATGAAAGACAGAAGTGAGCTGAGCGCACCTTGATTAAGTAGCCACTGACCTTAGCCCCACCCTCCTTCCTTCTCTTTGTGGGTTCAATCACCCCAGGCAACCCCCTGTGGAGAGTCTTATGTCCATGTCGTAAAGAAAACTGGTTCTGCCTCACACTGCCTAAGATGGTGTTATCTTGGTGTGGCCCTTTGATTTTTGTGTTATCTCTTGAGCGCATCGGTTCCTCCAGCAATGTGCTATTGTGTTTATTCCAGCAGTCACGTTCGTCGTCAGTGCAATTAAATGAAATCTTGCAAACTCGCATTTACCAGTTACTATACCTCCTCTGATAATCTCCTTTTAAAACTAACAGAGTGTACAAAGCTGCAAACACATGTATCTTATATTGCATTCAAACTTCTTTCCATGTTATCCAACATACGCCACTTTTAGAAATAAAGATGGGGGGGTCGCCCACGAGATACCCCCAGCCACCCGATGTCCTCTTCACTGGGTATGAACTCTGTATACGCCCAAGTCATGCTGTCATGCTATGGTCATTACAATATGTGTAAGTATTTATCATGCGTGGTAGTTATGTGTCTCTTGTGTTTCAAGCTACAAAAATAGTAAAATAAACCTTTATGTACAATTCCCCTATTTCTCTCCTTCTACTCCTTTGCTCCTTCTGTGTGGATGTCAATGGCATATACCCATTCAGTGCTTGGCACCGCACATGCTTCAATTCCGATCTATAGCTCTTGAGCAAACATTTCAAATAACAACAAATTAATAAAGTTGACAAAAATGCAGCAGACACATGCCCCTCTAAAGATCAGGTCCCACCAGCTATCCTCATACAGCGCCTTCATTGCTCCACTTCTCAGAAAGGTCTGTACCCTTATTTTAACTAGTCCTGCCTCTGTTACATACTGATGCAAGTTTTACAAGCCTCCTATGAACCAATATTATTGATCACGTGAGGCCTCACTCACAAGGCAATAAAACTATAGCTGAAAAGAGAGGAAGGAGTAAGCCTTTTGCCTATTTCCTTTCAAGTTTAAACTGGTCGTAAGAATGTTTAGACAGAGGTGCCATTTCCCTTAAAACACCTTTCAAGTTGTCATAAAATTTAGGGTCCACTCTGCCATTTGGCTAGTTCACTTAATATTAAACCCAAATTGTCTTTAAACAAACTCAATCTAAAACTAAACAGTTAATATTATCATTTCTTAAAGTGCATGTTTATCCAACAGTGTCCTACATGAACTTCTTTATCATACAATTGAGGATAGCTGCCCAGAGTGACAGACTGCACAGTACTGTATAGGTACTCCTTACTTCCCCCAAGGATTTGCCAGGTTGCCTCAAACACATCATAAGAATCCCCCAAATCAAACAATCATCTCCCAAAACTGAAATTAAAGTTGGAAAACAAACTGTATGTGAATATGTATGCATATTTGTCAGCACCCCTTCCCAGTATGGACTAACAAATGAAGCAGGATTAATGTGAGTAGGTACTTTAAGATTACCTTTACAGTGGATTAACAAGGGCAACCAAGGCAACAACCCCCACCCACCCCTCAGGGTTTCCCCCAAAGCAAATGATCCTGTGAAATTACCCTACAACACTGGTCTTCAACAATGTAATTAATAGAGCATTGATATAATAAATACACTGAACATTCATGTATGGCAAAATGCATCATAATTTGTATATCTACAGATACAGTAATACTGCAAAATCTGGGGTGTGAGCACTTTTAAAATAACTAAGTGGGTAGATTATGGGATTGACAAAATGGAAACATTTCCATATTTAAAAATATAAAATACTGTACATATTTGTAGGATATTTGCAAGTATAAAACCAAACGCAGGACCCGTGTCATATTGAGAAATATACAGTGAGCAAGTATTTTAATAACAGGTTTTGAACTGTGGTTGAAAGGGAAAGTTTTTACCATTTTAAAAGGATCTCTTATCCTATTCTATTTTCACACATTGCAGTGTAAATTGCATAAAGTTCAGTAACATAAAGTGGTAATTCAAGTTAGTGTTGTTGCAATTATGGGTCCAACTCACAAAGCTTGAATGTCACCATGTATTCTGACTTTTTAATGGATATATTTATTTACCATACCAAGGACGCTTCTTTTATTTTTGGCATTCTGGAAGTTAAGCTTTCAGGACCTGGTGACCAAGCACACCACAAGTAATCGTGGTTATAGAGCTTTTACAATACCGCAGGACGGAGGCTGGGTACGAACTGGAGGCAACTAGTTAAGATGACACTAGAAATGTATTATTATTATTATTATTATTATTATTATTATTATTATTATTATTATTATTATTATTATTATTATTATTATTATTATTAAGAAGAAGAAGAAGAAGAAATTGCAATATAGGGCACAGTGGAGTAGTGGTTAGGGCTCTGGACTTTGGATAAGGGCGTCTGCTAAGAAATAAATAATAATAATAATATACTACAATCTAAAAATTAATCTGTTTCCTCAAACAGAGCTCTTTAAATGTACAAATAGCTTTTTACAACAGTAGTTGTAAAGCTACTGTATGAGAAAAGTCATACAGTAGCATATGTAAAATGAACTGCTAATGGGACCTACGGATAAGTTAGCCCTTTTTTATTAGTTGCTCTTATGTCTTGCAAAAGTAGTGTAATGTGCTCCCTAAGGTATTGTAAGTTCATTAGTTTTCTCTTCCCTAGATACTGTACCCTCCTTGTTTTGACACTGTGGACCATTTTCCTGGGCCCAGCCTGCACAGGTCAGTGGGTTCAGTGTCACATTACAACAACGCTCAGCAGGCTCCTCTTGTTACAGTGCTCAACCCATCCATTATTCTTTAGCTGTTGTATTTTTCCCAGAGGGCAAATTTGAAAAACTAGTTACACAGGATCTTTTTCAAACCGCAGATATTGGCAGAGCGTTAAAACCAACTTCCAGTGCATTGAGGAAAAGGAAATGACATCAGCAAGGCAGCAGAGAGTTGCTGCTGAAGGAAAATGAAGACCAAAGAGCATTCTGCAGAAGTTAGAGATAAAGTAATACAAATGCATAGATTAGGGAAAGGGTACAAAATAATATCCGAGTTTTTCGATATCCCAGTGAGCACATTTGGATCAATAATCAGGAAGTGGAAGCTGCATCACACCACCCAGGCACTGCCAAGAAAAGGGCGTCCCTCAAAACTCAGGGCTCAAACAAGAAGGAGACTTGTGAGAGAAGTCACAGAGAGGCCAACAATCACTTTGAAGGAGCTACAGAGTTCAGTGGCTGGGAGTGGAGTAATGGTGCACCAGTCAACCATATCAAGAGCTGTGCATAACACTGGCCTGTATGGGAGGGTGGCAAGAAAGAAGCTGTTACTCAAAAAGTACCATCTGAAAGCATGTTTGCCAGAAAGCATGAGTGACCCAGCTGCGATGTGGGAAAAGGCTTTGTGGTCAGATGAGACCAAGACAGAGCTTTTTGGCCAAAACTCAAAGCGCTATGTGTGG
Organism: Acipenser ruthenus; assembly: GCF_902713425.1. Classification (NCBI taxonomy): domain Eukaryota; kingdom Metazoa; phylum Chordata; class Actinopteri; order Acipenseriformes; family Acipenseridae; genus Acipenser; species Acipenser ruthenus. Next base: position 41,496,556 of record NC_081196.1, on the reverse strand, counting down.
CGCAAACCTAACACTGCCCATGCCTCAAGACACACCATCCCTACAGTGAAGTATGGTGCTGTGGGGATGCTTCTCATCAGCAGGGACTGGGCATCTTGTTAAAAGTGAAGGAAGAATGGATGGAGCAAAATACAGGGAAATACTGCAAGAGAACCGGCTTCAGTCCGCTAAAAAACTGAAGCTTGGGAGGAAATTTACCTTTCAGCAGGACAATGATCCCAAGCACAAGGCCAAATCTAATAAAAATCTAAATCTAAAATCTAAATCTAATATTTCATAGCCATACCAAGTTGGTCATTAATTACTGACCCAGTAAAAAATGAAAAAAATATTAATATTACTAAATATTACAAGATGTGGTAGTCAACCTGAAAAGATCTGTCTCAGTAAAAGTATTGGAAAAATTATACTGTATGTTAATTATAATAATCATATGTGCAGATACTGTATCTATTTGGGGCTATAAACCATCTTTCCACTTTTTGTTTTATATTTTAAGATTTTGCATCAGTTTGGTCTCCTGTTCATGATGCAGCCCTTCATGGACGCCTGCTTGCACTAAAAACACTTATTGACCAGGTAGCACCAGTTACATTATTAAGCATTAACCAGCATTTTGCAAAGGAAGTTTTTCTTTTCTTTTAGTTTGTTCACGTTTACTGTAATTGACTAGAAATGAACACCGAACCGAATATGGTCAGTTTCAGCCAATCCAGGCTCCATATTTATCTAGTGTGCATACACACATTTTTTCATGTTGAAGTGTGTGTATGGACATTTTACCCCAAAGTCTGTGATTTATTAACAAAGTTTAGTGAGAATGTTCTTAGATCACACCCCGGGTACCATGCAGCGTATCATTCCCTAGTGTTCTTCATGGTCTTTAATGCTTCAATGTCTTTACTTTGCAACACATGTATCTGCTTTATGTTTATCAATGATATTGCTGCAATGTTCATAAAACTGGAATTAATTTTATTTATTTTTAAAGTAAAATATTGTTAAATATATTCAATAGTTTTGGAAAGGATAGATTTTGTATTTTGCTTTGTCTTTAATGTTCTGTTTTCTATTTATTTTGTAATTCTATGTGAAATGCAACACTGTAAACCTAGTACTTTTTAAACAGTCACTGTTTGGTTGGCTTAACGTTAAAGAACAAATGCAATTTTGCATCCAAATGATGGTCTTTTGCCCAATCGATTATGATATGATCACACATCCTGTAGGTGATAATCTGAATTTACAAGAATATAAAATTACAATATAAGAAATACAACGGATATAAATAACATCAATTTGCAATTGTATCTTAAATCTAGCAAATACTAAACACTAAATAATGAACAATAAAACACAACTTCTGTATTAAAGCAGTGCCTGCTTATTTGCATTGTGTGCTGTAAGTCAATATTGACATATATTTAGATACATACAAGTAAACCCTATGCATGTTTTATTCTTGTGTATCAATTTTTATGCATAATAAAGATGGTCATTTCCCCCTTCCAGGGTTCCAGTGTAAATCTTCTGACACTAAACAAAGTTTCACCGCTCCGTGAGGCCTGTGTAGGTGGCAATGCTGCCTGTGTAAAGTAAGTACTTGTTACTGCATATGAATAACAGGAAATGGCAACCAAAAATAAACTACCTGTGATCCATTCACTTACTATTTTTACTTACTATCTTTTATATTCTCTGGCAACAGAGCTTCGATTGTTTTATGTACCGTTTCAAAGACACATTTTAAACCGCATACATTTCTAAACAGAAGGTCAAAAATATCTACAGACTTGTGCTGCAGGCAATAGGACCCTTTCTCAGCCTTACGCTTGCATTGTATCCTACTCGTAGTGGGGTTAGGTAGGACCCTTTTATCTGTAACACAAGTGTTTGTTATTTCAGTTATCCAAATACGGTTTGCTTTTCAGTTCTAGCTGCCATAGACATGTGTAATATAAGCCTGACCCGCCAAAATGGTTGTATAGTAGTAAGAGCCTATGCCATCTGGTAAACTTAAAAGGAAATGTTTCTAGCCATAATATAATATAATATAATATAATATAATATAATATAATATAATATAATGTTATGTTATGTTATTAAGAGAACAAGCAGCCTGCACAGTGCACAAACTGTTTTGATAAGTTTGCTTGTTTGGGGGGGTATTTGGATGTTTGTTTTTTCATGAAAGCTTAGGAGGCTTAAACTTCTGAACACCTTGTTAATGGACTTGAGAATGTGATGGGGAATGAAACAGGCAAATTTACAATTGACATTAACCATTCATCTAAAACACCCCAAAAATCTATCTGCTAACTATTCATAGATCTATGAGTATAATTATAATTATTGCACTCGTTGATGTGATTTTCCATATTAGACAACACCTTTTTAGTTTACATGTTTATTTCCACCCTCCTTAAATACTGTATATATATATATATATATATATATATATATATATATATATATAAAATTACATTATTTTATTTTTTTACGCACAGGTAAATTCAGCTACAGCAGACTGGAATACCCCTCTGTTCAATGCCTGTGTCAATGGAAATGTTGCTTGTGTGAATCTGCTCCTACAACATAGAGCCAAACCTCGAGCTGAATGTCATCTATCTTCACCTATCCATGAAGCAGCAAGCAGAGGTTAGTTTTTAGATTAGTTTTTTTTCCTAGTTGCTCCATAGACCGTACAGTGACAGGTTACACATGTCAAAGGTCATTGACAACATGATGAATTGTGCAATGGTATGAGGCTAATCTTTAGGGGGTTTTATTTGTTAAAGTAAAAAGTCAAATAAGCCCCCTTAAAAGCTGACCACAATTATGTTCCAGTTTACTATATGTCATCTATGCTAACACTATCTATTTAGCACACTTTGGCAAATCATGTTTTTCTCTGTGCTTTACCTTACAGTACTTATCTGTGATTTAGAATGCTTAACTGGGCTTTATCATTATTTCACTGTGCTTTTGCCGTGATATACCACAATAAACTTTTACAAGAGCAAATTCTAAAGCAGTGACTACTATATAAGACCATTAACCTCTTACAGAACACACAGGGATTTTTTAAGATTGTCACTACTTTTAGATAGCCCACTTCTATCAACTGGAGAAGTGTTTTTAAAGTTATTTTCTCTACTAAACCACTGATCTCTCTTTGCGACATTTGGGCACACCTCTCTATGTAGCATGTACTAAACAGAATGTGGAATCTGTCAAGAAACTTCTGGAATTAGGTAATATGGTATTATACAGTATGCAAGTAGTTCATCTTTAACTTATACATAAAGTACACCTTATAGAAATTGTCAATGACTGGCAATGATATAATGTGCTAAATATTTATTTAAAACAGCTTCCACAGGATTGCCATTAATACGAGTTTACATCGACAAACCAAATCCTTTAACCATGATGAAATAATTGCCATTTACAGTGGTGACTTAAGGAAAAGGGAGGGGGGTTGTGTTCAGAGGGAATTCAGAGTTTTCTATCTGGATGTCTGTGATGGTCTCTTCTTTGAAAGAGTGCCATGAGATCTTGGTTTAATGGCCCATCCAAAAAACACAGTGCTGGAGCTTTGGTTGAGGTCTAGCCCAGAGAGGAAATGTGTGCCTTACTGAGCCACCAACACAAGCTTCCACACAGCATTTGAGTTCCCTTGGAGATGTACCGACTGTGCTAATCTGAGCAGACAGTCAGACTCCAAGGTGTTACTGTATGTTGTAAAAATGATATGAAAAAGTACACTCAACAAGTACAGAAACGCAAAGCAAATTTAATCCGTAAAACCCAGTTACAGTTTCTGTCAAAATAACCTCTCTGTTGACGTTTAAATTCTTTACCTTAAGGTGCCAATCTGAACACTGAAGGGGACACTCCACTTCACGCAGCTGCAAGAGCCTCAAGACCTGACTTAGTTCAACTCCTGCTGGCCCACGGAGCAGATGTGAAAGCCAGGAACACTGAAGGCAAAGAACCCCTGGATCTGGCGAGCCCAAGCAGTGAAGCAAGGATAATTGACATGCAAAGAGATGGTATATTGAGCCGATTGTTGTCATTCAAATCACAATGACAGCCTACAGTCCTTTTCATCATTTCAAAGTTAACTCCTTTTTTTTAAAAGTACGATATGTGTATTTTTTATATATACATGCTTGTACTATTAAATTCTAAGAATTAGAAATAATGTACATGAGCATAATAATAATAATATTTATTTCTTAGCAGACGCCCTTATCCAGGGCGACTTACAATTCTTACAAGATATCACATTATACATTATTTCACATTATACAGATATCACATTATTTTTTACATACAATTACCCATTTATACAGTTGGGTTTTTATTGGAGCAATCTAGGTAAAGTACCTTGCTCAAGGGTACAACAGCAGTGTCCCCCACTGGGGATTGAACCCACAACCCTCCGGTCAAGAGTCCAGAGCATACTTATCTACTTATCTCGTATACACGGTATGATACTGCTAAAGTAAGATATTGTATACTTTTCAGTTTATTCAGTTAATTCTAGTATCATCTAGTACACTTTAATATAAATCTTAATCTTAATATAATTTCCCACGAATCAGCATGAGGTAATAATAATAATAATAATAATAATAATAATAATAATAATAATAATAATATGCAGAAACAAAAAGACATAATCTATTCACCTGTTATTATTATCTCCAACTACTTGTCTACAGGGAACACATTTTCATTTTATTGAACAACTTTAAATGCTTCTTTGGCATCTTTCTTTAGGACCTCCCTCCTTGATGCAGTTGTGTCGTCTGTCTGTTAGGAAATATTTGGGGTGAAGCAGATTCCAAGAAATATCCAGACTGCAGATCCCAACCGAGCTAAAAAAACTTTCTCTTGGATAGATACCGTGAGAAGGGAGGTAAGTCTTAAAGGTATTGTGGAACTAGAACATAATTTAACTGCCTGGCCCATTGCCAGGCAGCTAAAAACCAGACTGTAGAGTTAACATAGAGAGAGTAATTCATTGTATTGTTACATCTGGCAAAATAGTAGAGATAGAATTAGGAGTGTGGGTGTAACGGGTGTGAGTGATTAAGAGAGAGACAAAGGAATTGTGGTTGGCACTGGTGTTCTGCCACTTTTCCTTCGGGAACTGCGCATGCTCTATGCATGCTCGTTTGCTACCTTTGCACACTGCGCATGCTCAACACATCTACTATGCCAGAAATACCCAACCAATAGATGAAAAAGATTTGGAAGGCAAGATACTTTAATTTCTGTGACTGTTTCTTTATTAATAATAGTATTACTTTTTAGATTGGAAAATATTGCAGTTTTTTATAAAGGTATCTGATAAAAAAAAAAAAAAAACATTCCTAAAAAAAAACTCGATAATTACTACACTCAAACGAAGTGGCGCAGAACACTAAATTAAGTTAGTAAAATATGTCATACTTTTGTGACAATAATTATTCACATTGCTCTTTAAAAATGGAAAAGAAAATTGCAGTTTTGCATAAACTTGTGTGGTTACTTACTAACCCCCATCGTAAACGTATCACGTGACGATTTGTTTTCATTTCGTTCTGCATTGTATTCTGTGAAAAATACAATATTATAACTTTTTTTTTTTAAATATGTGAAGCACAACAATAGAGTCAAAAAATTTGCGGTCAGTGTCAAGTTCTGAGGTAACAATTAATTTTATTAATTTTAGGTTGCAATGCACCTTTCACACATTTTCAATTTTAATATAATTACAATCTTTATGTCAGAATTATTATAATGGCTTTTGCTGATCACTGCTGAACTTCATCAGCACATCTTTTATAAACTATAATTACCTTCTTGTTTAGATTGGCACTTGTGGTTTATTTGATAATTATAAGTTATCTGCAGCTTCTGCGCAAATACAGCAACGTCCATTTCTATAATAAACAACAACAACAAAAAAACATGTTTGGAGAGAACTAGCGCACTGTAAATGTAATGACTAGGTATAAGTACCACTAGAGCATATAAAACAAATTGCATGACAAATGGAAATGAACCCAATCTCTAAGCTGTAGCTTGCCTCCTGCTGTACAGGAAAGCAACCAGAATTCAAATGTTCTGGCTGTGCATGACGGTTTATTCTGATGACTTCAGAGTCTGAAAGGAATGCACTCGAAGTTTAGAAAAAAGGAATTAGTAATTGAACTGCTACTTCACAAGGAAGAGGTGTGATATTATTATTATTACAGTATGCCTGTTCAAAAGCGCTAGAGTTACAGAAGGTATTTTTTTTATAGTAATCAAAACTCTTGTACAATCTTATTTGCTGAGAAGACAAAAGTGGTTATTGGAGAGCTGTAGGCTATTAATGTTTCGCTTTGAAAAATAATTCAAAAGTGGTGCTAGTGGCTGAAAATGGTATTCTAGTTCCACAAAACATTTAACAAGATTTGGTGAATCTGTACCAATACAGTGGAAAAAAACTGTCTACTACTTAGATGATCGCCAAGATTGTACCTGGTCTACATTAAATCATTTACATTTTACCTGGTCTACATTTACATTTTAGAGTAAAAGGCTTTGAAAAATTAAAGTTGTTATTTATTTTTTAATTTTTTTTTAAGAGCATAGAATGTTACAATTTGACAAGAATAACGACAATCATATATACAAATGCAATCACTTTCAAAGAGATTTCCATGTTTTTAAATTACAACTGTGCGATACAATATTACACAATACACAGGGTGGAAATAAAACTGACGTTGGTATTTTATAATGTCTGTTACAATATTTTTTATTAAAATATCAAGTAAAAAATGTTTGTTTGTTTTTTTGTTTGTTTTTTGTAAATACTCTAGGTCACTCCTTGATGTCTGTCTAACAAATTATATGTCGTAATGTACTTTTATTTTACAATTCCTATTGTTGCTTTTTCATGTATTATATTTCAAAAGATCCATTATATGTATTTGCTTTATTGGTATTTTTAACTTGTTTATTTTATACCAAATATGTGTTTTTGCAGTCCTCTCATACTATAAATAAACTCAGAAAATACAACAAAAAACTGTTGTTTTTTAATGTATATAAATTCCATATAAACCAAAAATCCTTTGCCATTTATATAGAACAAGAAGTACTGTAGCATAACTATTTTACAACATGCATAATACACACTTTTTGAATGTGGGATGTTTGACTATTTTTCTTCTATTTCCTTTAGGAAACCACATTGCAAGGTGTTATGTTGCTTGAGTGCTTAACAGTAATTGGCTTTGTACTTCACATCATACCTGGTACGGCATAGTCAGGATAACCACACGCCCAGTTGTGGTTTGTTACTTATATAAGAACCTAGGCAAATGAGACAACTGCTGTATATCAGCACACCTGCTGAGGTGTTTGTGAGAGCTAATGCTTGAGTCACTGCCCTTGCCATTGAGTTTCTCTGATCTTATAACACTGCTTGCACTTCCAGTTCACATAAACAAACAGGAGGTGGTGCTATTGCTTAAGAAGAAGAGGACCTTCCTGGTTCCACAAATAGAGCAGGGTTTTTAGTTTAAAACCAAGCAAAAGGACTGACTTTATTTAATTTAAAGATGGATAAACTTGGGAAAAAAAACATTAACACTATTAATGTGACAATGAGGATTAAGGGGGAAAAAAATAAAAAATCGCGTTGATATACTGTGCCAGTAGTTGTGCATGTTGTGCTTTTTAAATACAATTACATGAATAATTATGAACACAGTCATACCGATAACATTCTGTAAAGCCTATACCGCTGAATAGACCCAATTGTCTGTTTTATGCATTTTTTATTTAAATAATGCCTTGGTAGCCTACATGAATTACAATGTCCTCTATGCAACATGTGTTTCAGGGATGTACTGTACCATTCTATTGGGACATAAACTGTATTGAGTAGTTCTCTCAGATTTCCCATAAACATAATTGAGGCAATTAAACCTAACATTGTTTAATTGTGTAATAGAACCTTGATTAGCGAAGATTACCGCCGTATCTATTGTAAGCAGGGTATTGAAGTATTACAGTCTTTAACTCTCACAATAAATACATTGCGTTACCTTTGTTGTGTCCTGTGTTGTCCGTATCACAGCATTATATTTTTAAACATGCTACTGACTCTTGAAATCTTTAATCACACATCATGGTTCATAAATCAACTGGGCAATACATTTCTCAACATTTATTCGGGAGAGTTCGGAAGGAGGAAAAAAAAAGGCTTCTAAGGATCGCAGTGTGTACAGATCATGCTCCCTCCTGCAACATGGTTTTCTGTCCTACAATACACCACTATTTTCAATCAGCGCTCTAGCATTGTTGCAGGAGGGAGCATTAACTGGATACACTGAAATATGTAGAACCTAAGACGAGAAATAACTTAAAGATGCATTTTCCTTTCCCCCCTCCCCCCTCCTTTTTTTTTTTTTTACATATATATAAAAGGATGTTACCTTGAACACCAATGTTGGAAATATCAGCTGCTGTATAAGTACAATGTATAAAAAATGCCATTTGGGAGCTTGTGTGCCTGAAATCAGCCATATAGAATATAAACACTAGCTGTGCAACATGGTCTAGTTTCTGATGAGATTGGATGTATAAAAGGATAAACTATGGAAGAATTGTATATTACTGTAAAACCAAATTAATTGTGGGACACAGCGGGTTTTTTACACTGTAATACCTTTATGTTGTTACTTAGCCCGAGCACTAGATGGCAGTACTGACAAGATAACTTGAACAGTGTAATGTCACTTAGTTGGCACGGTAACAATGTAAACGCAGATTTGAATTTTACATGCATTGTAGAGATTGGCTTGGCTGTGCTATAACTATCAGAAAACGGCATAACTGAGTCAGCTAGAGAGATGGTGTGGATAACTCGAGTGCCCTTTGAATGTAACATTTAAATAAAGATTGAAGTTGGCAAACCGTCTGAAAGATTGGATTAGTTAACCAGCTCAAACTTTCTTTTTTGTAAATATTGGAATCATGTTTATTTGCATGGACACAGTTAGTGATGAACCTAATGATCCTTGTGAACCCGGTCAGACAAACCAGCATAAGAGAGAAAAGAACCTCAACGGGCACAAGCCTGGAGTTAAATGGCCAAGAGCTTGTGAGAAAACTGCATGGGACACAGTAAACACAGATCTCTGCGTTGCATTGGAAAGATTAAGTGGAACAGTTGAAAAGAAGCTGGATAAATTTGGGGACATCATCTACGCATATGGAAGTGAGAGGTTTGGAGTTGAAAAAAGGAAGGAAAAAGTACAAACTATTCCTGGAAAGTCTAGACGGCAGCAGGAGATTGAACGCTTAGTTAGAGAAAGGAGACAGCTGAGGAACCAATGGAGAAGAGCAGAACAAAGTCAGAAGGAGGGACTCAATCTCTTACAAAGGGTCATAAAAGATAAGCTTGCAACATTGCGCAGAGCTGAGCGCCTACGGAAACGCTACAAAAAGAAGGAGCGTGCGAGAGCTAACTTTTATAAAGACCCATTCAAATTTGTAAAGAAGTTATTCACCAGTGAGAAGAATGGCACACTAAAAGCATCTAAGGTTGAGCTGGAGAGATATTTGGAGGAAACACATACAGATTCAAAAAGGCAGGAGCCTATGTCAATTCCGTCAGACATCCCACCTATCAATCCACCAGAATACCAAATGGAGGACTGTGCACCTAAGTGGAAAGAAATAGAGCAAGCTGTGAAAAAAGCAAGGGCTTCATCATCTCCAGGGCCTAACGGAGTTCCGTACAGAGTGTACAAGAGTGCTTCAGGAGTTCTACGAATTCTGTGGAAATTGATGAAAGTGGCATGGGAAAAACAGGTTGTACCAAGAGCATGGCGCCGAGCAGGTGGAGTCTTTATACCTAAAGAAAAAGATTCTACAAGCATCAGTCAGTTTCGTCCCATTTCCCTATTAAACGTAGAAGGCAAGATTTTCTTCAGCATTATTGCTCAGAGATTGTCAGCTTACCTATTAAAGAACTGCTTCATTGACACTTCAATACAAAAAGCGGGCATTCCAGGTTTCCCAGGTTGCTTAGAACACATCAATGTGATCTGGCAACAAATTCAATCAGCTAAAAAGGAGAGGAAGGAGCTCCATGTGACATTCCTGGATTTGGCTAATGCATATGGTTCAGTGCCACATGAACTACTTTGGGCAGCATTTGATTTTTTCAGTGTACCGATGACAATAACAAATTTAGTGAAAGCCTATTTTGGAGATTTGCAATTCAGTTTTTCAACTTCAGAATTCAGCACTACATGGCAATGCCTAGAGGTTGGAATAATGGCAGGATGCACCATTTCTCCACTGGCTTTTACCATGGCAATGGAAGTAATCATTAGGGCATCAAAATGGGTAGTAGGAGGAGAGCGCTTGGCTTCTGGAATGCGACTACCACCAATTCGAGCATACATGGATGACATGACAACCATGACTACAACAGTAGCCTGCACTAATCGATTATTGGGCAAATTAACCAATAACATTGAATGGGCACGAATGCAATTCAAGCCCACTAAATCAAGGAGCATCTCTATAATTAAAGGCAAAGTAGTAGATAAAACATTCTTCATTAATGGTGAGGCAATACCAACAGTGTCTGAGAAGCCAGTGAAGAGTCTTGGGAGATGGTACGACGGGGATCTAAAGGACACAGTTCGTGTGGGAGAAGTTAGACAACAAGCAGTGGAAGGGTTGAAGAGCATAGACAGCTGTGCTCTACCAGGTAAACTAAAACTCTGGTGCTTTCAGTTTGGTCTACTGCCGAGGTTGCTGTGGCCACTGACTGTGTACGAGGTTTCTTTGACAACAGTAGAGAAGCTGGAAGCTTTAATCAGTTCATACATCAGGAAATGGTTGGGAGTTCCACGCTGCCTCAGCAGAGTGGGACTTTATGGTAAAGGAATACTGCAGCTACCAGTCTCTGCTCTAACCGAGGAGTTTAAGTGCGCCAAGGTCAGACTGGAAATGACATTAGTAGAGTCACGCGATAAATGCGTAAGGGAGGCAGCACCTGTGTTGAAAACTGGAAGAAAGTGGGCGGCAAAGAAAGCTGTGGAAGATGCAAAGGCTGCCCTTCGAATTGGTGATATCATGGGGCAAGTTCAGCATGGAAGAGGGGGTCTTGGTTTCAGTTCAACTCCTCCTACATGGCACAAGGCGGCCCCAGCTCAAAGAAGGAAGCTGGTAGTCAACATGGTGCAAAAGCAGGAGGAGAGGATGAGGTGTATAAAGGCCATTTCCCAGGCCAAACAGGGAGAATGGATGAGATGGGAGAGTGTGGAACAACGCAAGATTGGCTGGCAAGACCTATGGTCAATGGAACAGAGCAGGATCAGTTTCCTCATCAGGTCAACATATGATGTTCTCCCATCACCACAGAACCTAAACCTCTGGGTAGGAGAGGATCCCTCATGTCCTTTGTGTTCATCACCTGCAACATTAAGGCACATTTTGACAGGATGTAAGGTGGCTCTTAGCCAAGGGCGGTTTACTTGGCGCCATGACCAGGTGCTGCGATGTTTGGCCTTAGCATTGGAAGACAAGCGTAACATGACCAATAAGTTGCCACCTGTTCCATCAAAACATTACACACAAAAGACAACATTCCTCCGCCCAGGAGAGCAACCACCAAGAAAAGGTGTTAAAACCAATCCTCGCCCAGGACAACTGGAAGCTGCTAGAGACTGGAATATGCTGGCAGATGTTGGTCAACGGCTTATTTTTCCACCTGAGATTGCCACCACTAACCTTCGACCAGATATTGTTTTGTGGTCTGGATCAGCACGCCTTGTTCACCTGGTAGAGTTAACAGTGCCATGGGAGGACGCTGTAGATGAGGCATATGAGAGGAAGAAACTGCGGTATGCTCAACTAGCCACTGAAGCGGAACAGCGAGGATGGAGAGTTCGGGTTTACCCAGTGGAAGTGGGTTGTCGAGGATTTGTGGCACATTCTACAACCCGGTTTCTCAGAGACGTCGGATTCAGTGGCCAAGAGTTGCGTTGCACAGTGAAGAACTTATCTGAAGCAGCAGAGAGGAGCAGCAACTGGCTGTGGTTGAGACGGAAAGATTCTGGCTGGGGACAGGTAAGTATGCTGGGCTGAGTTGAGTGGGGGACGGAGGGGGGTGATGCTGGGACGCCAGAATCACCGTCGAGCCCTCTTGAGGTGTCGTGGGCTAGTCGACGAAACACTGAGGATGGAAGGTGCCCACTTGAAAACCCCAGAGATGTACCCTACTTAGCTCAATCCAGACGGTTGTCATGCTGATGCGCTGGGGAGGCCGCACTTTGGTTGATCCCCGGAGCCAGCATCGCAGCCGTTGTGTGTGCTGATGCGCCAGGGAGGCAAAATAAGCTGATCCCTGGAGCCAGCATTACACTTCAGCCATTAACACCAGACAGAAGGATATCTACATCATCATATGGAAGGAAACGTAAATGGATGGAGACGCATATGGATCACATTAGTTTACTGTAAAGCTACGTCTTAGTTGGTGCTTATCTTGGCGAGAGCCGAGTTCAAATCAGCATGAAGTTTTAACATCTACTCTCGTGTAATGGAAATCATTTTAGAATAATAAATCCAGTACTGGTGATATGCCTGAATCCAAAAAGCAAAAATACCATAAAAACCTGTAATAATTAGAACGACTGTTCCAAAACATTCATTGTGTCTTAGGGTTTTATCACCACAGCATGTTCATTATCTACTGGCCAAAGTTAAATGTGGATTAAATAGGCATGATCCATGGATACTGTGTTTAGTATAAAATATAAAACACTGTCTGTACGACTGTCTACATAATTAAATATGACATGAAAAGACACCAGCAGCAGCAAATTAGTAGTTCTGAAAACTACACATTGCACTCTTACTGTAGTGCCACACATGGTGCAAATCAACATTGGTTTATGCCTTTGCACTTCCAAAAATGTCCATGGCTTCATGTCTATTAAAGTAAACACCAGATTTTAAAATGTTAATTATACCAGAGCAGTGCATAGAAAAAATTACTGTGAAAGGGTCTTGGGCTGTCGGGGTCACTTTTCAAAATGAGGTTTTTCAGTTAGAGTAAACATATCCATTGTTGTATCATAAATGACGAGGAGAAGGGAGATTAATTCACTGAGTGAAGCTTCAACTGTGTTAGACATGTTTAATATAGGACTAGCATAGTCAGAAAAGAATGGTTCGCTGTGTTTTCTTTTCCTACTTTATCCAGAACTTCAAACACTGAATGACTAAGTAGGGTAAAAACTTGTAAGACTACTATGTCAAGTATACATCCTTTGCAGCTGTACAGATAGGTTTGAATCCTATTTGTATGTACAAGGGAATCTGATCTGCAATGACTGATGGTTACCTTTAGTCAGAAAAACAACACATTTGTAACACCATGGCAACCAGGCTCTTTTCGACCCCATGACCAGGAAAAAAAAACATTTTATTTTCATTTTATAAACTTGTAGGTTGGTGATGCAAGTGACAGTTTGTTTCACAGCAAGCATGCACTAATGCCCCTTCTGAACATGCAGGTTGATTGTGTGGTAATATGCTAAATGTGGACATTTTTCAAGAGTCTTCTTGTCAAAAACAGCTAAAGGTAGAGATCTGAAACTTGCTGTACTGAGTGCCCTTATGCCCTACAATAAGATTTGTTCAGGAGAGGTCAATTGGTCAACTGGTTTGGCAGCCATATTGGATTGGCCAAAAATATTCAAAGATCTTCTCCGAAACCACTAGGCCAATCGGCACACATACTCAGGGCTGGGTCCTGTTTAAGATTTGTTCAAGGCAAGTTGCTACATTAAAAAACATGGCCGCCACAAGCCAATCAAATATCAGCTATGGTCTATATCCATATATTTCAGTATAATCTTATGGTAGAATATAGCAGACTGATGAAACTTGACAGAATAGTAGAAGACTGTGAGAAATAAAGTCTATGAATGAATTAAGATGATATTTAAGGCAATATTTCAATATGGCTGCCAAACCATGTTTCCAGATTTGTATGTTGCTGCCATACAGCCATATGTCATATTTACACAGCCATATACCATATCCATACAGCCATATCCATAGTCATATGCCATATCCATACTTGGCCCCCTACATTGCTGCTTGCAGCTATATTCTGTATATTGTTTTCTTTATTATGACTTTCACTAAAATAACTAGAATGATGTCCAGTGCTCTCTTAAGCCAGAAAATCACAAACGCATGAACGTTAAAGTTGAACAAACATGTAAACATTTTTCTAAATAAGACTGCAACGTGAAATAGGTTTAGTTTCTAAAATAAAAACATCTGTCTAAATAGCAATAAATAAATAAATAAATAAATAAACAAGTTTTATCTGACTAAGCACAGGTACGGCTTCAGGATTTCTGTGTACATGAAGCCAATTTGGTTCCATCAAAGACCGCCAAATCACACCGTCTGTGTGATTTGTTTGAATGTATAAAACAGCCTGAAAAGTAACACACATCTAAATCAAAAGGGCCAATTAACTCAATGAAGCATATGTGTCTGAAGCCTGATCAGATGGACAGCCTTGTATTATAGCAATAACCTTCTTCATCACAGTCTGTAATGAACCTCAATTATGATGTCTTTCTCAGCTTAATAAAAAAAAAAATACTTTACACCCTAATGGCATCAATTATATAACATGGTCCTGATACCGTAGACTACAGTGAAACAAATCAAGGAATATACTGTAGCTTATCAGAATAATTCATATATACATATATACTCTAAAAGTTAAACCTCATACTAAATATTTTATATTTTAATGACCCATCATTATTGTACAATATAATTTTAAAATGGCTTCATTGTTCCAGTGTTTTAAGGGTAATGAATATATAAAAGTTTATTTATATTCTCTTTTGATTGCTACTTTTTCCAGGCCTAAAAAAAAAAAAAAAAATGTTGTTAGGGAGTAAGGTGAGTCCAGCTTTGGTTTCCAGGCAACCCCAGCAAATGAAAGCTGGGCACAGACAAAAGCAATACAGATACAAAGCTATAAATCCAAAGGGTCTGTTGTGAGCATATCCACTTGTGGGAATTGCAGCATCAGAAAAATATAAATTTATTGAAGGCCATCACACACCAGACCTGTCCTGTCATTTATGTTGCATCCTCTGTGAATATTGAGCAGAAATTGATTGTATACCTGATGCGTCAGAATGCCCATGCATTTGGTACAAAGATTAACAGATCTACTATACTATTGCACAAAATAGATGTTTTTTTAAACCATCGTAACACAAGTGTACAAGATACAATACTACATATTGATGTATCAAGTTGATATTTGTACAATTCCAAATTCTGCTCTCCAATTCCTGGGTGAAAAGGGAAGCTGGCTTGGTTGTGGGACCTGAGGACGCCCTCTGAACATTAGGGTCTCCTGAGCCATATGGGGAATTGCTGCTTTGAGGGAAAAAGCGATTGGGCCAAATTTGGAGAAAACCAGGGGGGGAAATAATAATTGGAACCACTAAATAACAATAAATACAAATTAAAAAAAGAAACAGTTCCGTTCCACAACAGCAAGCAAAACTAAGGCTTTAATTGAATATGCTTATTGGATCATGTATTATGGAAAGGCTGTTTGTTATTTTAACTAGGCTAGCCCCCCCGTGAATGCTTTAATATTCTAAAATGCCTTTGCTTTTATCTTTCCCAGACCTTTTTCATTAGATCTTGATCAACATGCACATTTACATTTTACTTAAGGAATCAGCTGACTATGGCAATTAGGTGCCTCTGATGATTTTTCACTCATCCCAGTGTCATCTTAATTAAAAACGGCGAACATGCTCTCTAATGAATTTCACTACTAATTCAAGACTAATTCATCTATTTCTTGAATATTGTTGGCAAACAATGTTATGCTAAATTTTAAGTAGAAAAGAGGAAGGCATTCAGTTATTAAGACGATGGTTATATAGACAAAGTAGCATACACTAATTGTGTTATATCCTGTTATACTTGCCTTTTTGCTTGGCAAACTGTTTGATGAGTTAATCTCTCTGTGAAAGACATGGCCTAAAATAGCTTCTGTCTCATTCCGCAGTTTAACCTCACTGCACAGAACAAGTCCTAGTGAATACCAGGTTCAGTTATGATTGACTGATCAGTCTGCTGTTTTACTGCAAATGTGCAGTTGGTTATTCCTTCTACTGCATTGTCATTTGCCAGTTTTATACATACTCACAAAATGCTGCATTTCAGGTTTTTTGTTAATATTTGAGCGCATTTTGCATCGTTAAACATCGACATTCACATCTAATTCAGACTGTCGTAAATATATAAAAAATGTATGAACGCAATTACTGTACGTTTTCCTAATGCTCAAGCAGGTGGATTAACCCAATCTTTTATGCAATTTAATCACACTAAAATGTGCTGAATAAAGGAAGTTATAAATGCCCCATTTATCAAGATGAGGATGAGAATTGCATCCACAGAAAACAGCAATGGAAAATCCTACTTGTAATCCTGAAACAGTTTTTCTTTCCTCTGCAAGAACAGCAGCTAATCACAAAAGAGAACTCCCCTCACAGTAGTTATCCAATAAACAGCTTGATTGGGTTTGATTGAACGCAAGTCAGTGACAGACCAGTGGCAGGTGATGGCTACAAGCACTTATAAATCAGCACACAAGCTGGTGGATGGGACAAATGCACCTTTGAATCTCGATGGGTAATACAATCGGACTTCTGCAGTCTGAAAAACTGTCATTGTCCTGTCTGTACACGAGATGCCAGTGATTTTGAAGGCTATGAAGACGT
Organism: Acipenser ruthenus; assembly: GCF_902713425.1. Classification (NCBI taxonomy): domain Eukaryota; kingdom Metazoa; phylum Chordata; class Actinopteri; order Acipenseriformes; family Acipenseridae; genus Acipenser; species Acipenser ruthenus. The sequence continues at coordinate 41,479,694 of NC_081196.1, read as the reverse complement.
GAATATGGTATTCAAAGTAAATATTTCAAGAGACACCATGTTTTGAATGAACTTGTTAATTACTGTCCTCTATCACAAACTGTACTAAAGGAATTAATGCAATGTGTAAAAACCTAAAATATAAACCTGAAAGAATGCTTCATAAGCTGATTTATCAAAAATATTTGCATAGAGAAAAAAATATGTATACTTAAATGTTGTATAATTAATTATTTCTTGTACAATACAGTAGTTTTATAATGCAAAAATAAGGAAGAAAGAAACAGAAGTACAACAATTAAACAGCTATCTGCTATTTGACTGCTATCAAATTTACCAAACCATAAAGTGCTTCTTTTCAAACACAATTCATAAGAATATCTTCTCATGTGCGGTTATGACACAGCAGGATTATTAAGCATGAAACAGTACATGTATGGCAATTATAAATATGCGTGTTAACAGGTTTAAGCATTAGATGTTGTATTAAATGAAAAGGATGACAAACAAGTATAGGAAAATAAAAATAAATAAAACCACTACTCAAGTTTTCAAGTTGCAGATAAGCCTGCTTCTTTTATTCAATATGTTTAAAGAGTTGGACAGGTCATGTACTGTATTTGATGGGTAGTACAGCTGTGTGTCGCTTTAGGAACACACTGAAGCTCAATCAATCAGAACGTAATGGTGAGAATCAAGTCCTATATAAAGCACTTGTTCTTACTACAAGTCTTGTCATGAGATCAACGGTGACTTGATGCTCAACAATGCTATGCCTCCTTTAAAATCAACATGAATTTCAAAATATATTATTTAATATATCCGGTCCATACTGTTTCAGATGAGACCCAAGACCGATTACATTACAATTTAATGTTAAAACATTTCTACTATTTCATGCAATAACTTCTAGGTCATTATTATCAATAATAAATATTTTATAAATAAGAAATACAAAACGTTGTGTTAAGTATTAATATTTTCACTCTTATAAATATATAGTACTGCTAGTTATGAAAACTTTCTTTTTTGATCAATATTGTAATTTGTAACATAAATCGGATATACATCAATGTAAATATAAAATATGATTATACATTTTATGGACATTTTTCTAATTACCTTCACTAAATTCCAGTATGCTAATGGCAGTCTGAAATTGTACCGTTTAAAATGTGTGGATGTCAGCAGTCAGGTGCTAAATGATGGACAGCCACACTGTCACACATGGTACTGTTGAGTATTTCTTTTTTGCTTTTTTTAATTAATTGAAATGCACATGTATATGAAGAATGAAAAGGTTATTACAGTATACTGAAAACTACAGGTCCTGGATGAAAAAATTCTAGAAAACACCCAGAATTCAACACGAGGAACCTGCAAGGCGTTTACAATGTTCCGGAGCACCTTCTTCAATGCATGCTGCCTCAAATTGGAAATCTGCTGCAGTCTGTTTTTCAGAACTGCCTAATACATTTTCAGACATCCTCATAAAAAAAAAAATCAGGTAAACGTTTAAATTCATGCTTAGTTGATCAATTTCTCTAAAAGACAACAGCTGAAACAATAGTGCTGGCATGAAAAAAAAAAAAAATGACACGTTTAAAAAAAAACAGTATTGGTATTGGATAAGTAAAGACTTGGAGGTTAAGAATAAGGGTAACAATAACTCTAACCAATACAAACCATACCATGTGAAAACTAGCCAGACTACAGTACATTTCTGTAATGATCTGATTGACATATTGTATAGTATAGGACAACTATAATGAAAAACACAAAAACAAAGAGACCTAATAATTTAGGATGACAAAAAGGAACAATGATAATGAAACAATGGTCCATTAAAAATAACAACAACGTTTGGTAAGTAATCACAGTCTAGGCTTTTTTAAGGTTATCTATTCCTGTTTGTTTATTTCCATAGTCCATGTGCGGTTTGCCCCTAACAAAGATGGTGCATTAATGCAAGGAAGAATACAAATAGGCTTTAGTATATGGAGGGTACTGACATCGATATACCAAAATGGCACCCAACCTGGTATCCGGAATTTCTTTCGATACATTTAAAATAAATAGCAGGCAAATGGCAAAAAATTGATTTGGCTATGCCAGTAACCTCATCTTGAACATATATACCAAAAATCTGAAAAATAATTCACATATAATAAATACTTGTGAAATGATTAGTTAATAAATGGCAACAGTGTTCTTAAAAAAAAACAACAAAAAAAACAAACGTATATTATCAAAAAAAAAAAGTTTAAAACTATTTTAATCCTGAGTCTTGATTATTAAGATAAACATTATTTCCAGTGTTCCTTCTTGTGCATCTGCACACAGTAAATCCTTCCTTATTCACAGCAACAATGGCAGGGTTCTTTAGATGCACCTGCAATCACCCATTTGATAATCGCATACCATAGGCTTCATTATTTTGGTCTACACACAGTATGAAGGTTCTTCGTTTTGGCTTGTTTGCTGCAAACATTACCTATTATTTAGGAGCATCTGAATACATGCAGCAAGCAACCTGTGATTTAGAAAGACAGCCTTCTTACAATCGACTCCTGTCTGTGTAAAGAAGATACAAAGCTGAACACGTAATAGCCATTAGCAAGGACACCAAACCCATCAACATCTTCTGGAACCACAGGCACTCATCAATCTGTTCTTCACATCGTTTATTGCTTGCCAGCAGCCTGATAATCTGGAAGCACAAAAACAAAACAAAATAGAAAAACTAAGAGGCTAATTTTATTGAAGTTATCAAACTGTTTGTTAAGGCATGTTAAAAGTAATGTAAACCTAAACTGATTTGCATCACATATATTACACTGTGGTTAGAAGTGTTCTAAGCAAGGGCTGGATGGAATAAATACATTGGGGCAGTTGCCATGGAAAAAGAAAAATAAGTTTCACCTTTCTCAATTTATTTTGGTAGTACTTTCGAGTTGTGTGTTTCCATGTAGTTTTCTTTTAGCCAGAGAAATTCTCCTTCCAAATGCAAATAACCTAATTAATATTAAAATACGGGAGGGTATATTTAAATGTCTGTCTGACTTCGAATTTGGCCTCGAGTGACTACAGATATCGATCGTACTACAGCTTTCTTAAACTGGATTTCCATGAAGTTGTAAGTTTGTGTTGAAGCACCGCAAGTACTGCCTTGTCATTTGGCTACCTATTTTTTTTTTTTTTTTTTTTTTAACCCAAAAAACATGATAGTTACACAAATACATTTTTTAATAAATAAATAAATAAATAAAAACATTCCATAAGAAAGCGCTGTATACTATTCTTGTATTATTTGCTGAACATTTTTTGACTGCATATTTATTATAAATCTATTATACACAAACCATAGCTTCAGCAATTCTGATCGAACAGAGCTAAAATACCAGCATTTAGGTTAACGATATAAAAATGATCCAGTCAAAATGTTTAGTACAGTACATTTTAAATAAATCGGTAATATATCAACAATAGGCTACCCTATTCGCCTGCATCTCCCACTGATAAAGACATTAACAATCTGTGGAACTAAGAGTTTATTTATGTTTTTCTTTTTCAGGTTTTTCGTACTTTTAAAACAAATCTTGCGCAGTGAATTGGGCTCAAGCCTGATGTTGTCGGTAGCCCACAGGAATAACACAGCTATGCTAATTTAATACATACAGTATTTTGGTACAAACGTGTGTAGGCATTTTTGTACATTTCGCCACAATTCTGTTTTAAATCCTCCGTATCTTAACTGTAATACATCTTTAAATCCCGCTAACAAGCCTCCATCCCTACTGTAATCTCGTTTTAAGCAGTCTCCAATAGGAATGTAGGAATGTGCTGTCACTCAGTAGTTGGGGCGGGTTTAAAGTCTTCAGAACGAATCAATGATAGATATAAGTCAAGAAGGCGGGGCACTGTCCAGCAGCACTGGGAAATGTATTTATTATTATTTTTGTAGTAGGTTTTATTTATTTATTTTTTTTAATGGGAAAAGGGTAAAGTCAACGTGAATTGATTAATCATTTCCACAGTTTTTCTGGTGTTTTCGGTTGTTTATTGGCTATCGATTTCATTTTTTGTATTGGGGGTGTTTTATCGGGTTTTATCTGTTAAAACTGAAAATCAGAAGCCCTAGTAATAATGTTGTTTATAAAACAACTTATCTATAAAGCATAAAAAAAGAGAGTTTCAGGTCAATTGTACAGCTTTTTAGTGTGAGGAGGCAATTTCCCCTCCCTTTGAAGTCATACAATATTTTAGACATCCACTTTGTATGACATATGGAATGTGCATGCTATGTGTGTGCTACGTCACATAAATAATGACCGTGAAGAGAGAGAGTGATGACTTTCTAAGCTGCGTGGAAACCCGGCCATTGTTGTATATACATGTTATTGAGAACCATTTTCACTTGACAAATGCTTGACATTTATACAGGAATTTCTCTACCTCAGTTTCTCGATTACCTTACCTACATTTAGTTAGGTGCTGTGAATGAAGATTAGTGCTAAAAGCATACTTCCAATTTGTGAGACTATTAGGTATTTAGAGTAACTATTTAGGTAATTTACTGAAATGTAATAACAAAATTTAAAGAATCTACAAGGAGTCACCTACCTTTGAATGTAGATCTTCCTGGTTGTTTTTGATGTTGCTGTGTAGAGGGTTTTCATCCAGTAACAAACTCATAGGTTTACTGTTTTGAGTAACATGACATCTTAGCCTAATTGCGTAAAGAACAAAAAAAAATAAAAATAAAACACAATATGATGTAATGGAAATGTGTCAGTATACTTCATCTATAACCAAGGAGTAACACTAAAGAAACATCTTAACTTTTCCAAAATGTTTTTTTCAATTTTGCTTAATTTGAAATGTTGTTGTACTGACAAACGTCACGCATCTTAGATTTACAGAATAGTGACAAAGTTGTGGTTACAAAATACTTTTTTTTTTTTTTATGACAACATAAAAAGTACTAACAAATTACAGTTTATCTGCACATGCAAAACAGTATATTGGGGAAGAATCTGTAAAGAATGCAAGGATGACATTAGTATTTTATAAAGTTTCATATTACACCTAAACAATATATATATATAAATTTAAAAAAAAACATTTGAAAAAAGTTTGAAAACAGCTGCAGCACTAATAATGTATTTATTTTAATACTTTCAGAGAATGAGTATTTTATTTTGACTCTAATAAAGAAAAGTAAAAGAAGAGAACACTTCATCCTCAAAGAAGGCACACTACAGAATGAACAGGGACACTTGGCAAACAAAGGGAATTCTCTTACTGGCTTCTATGTTGATGGCTGTCTGTGCATTACTTAAAAAGGGCAAAAAATAGAATTGTTGATTTAAATATGATAGATAATGTACTCCACAACCATAAATCATAAACACTAAAATTATACAGCACAATCAGGCCATAGTTTAGCTTTTTCATTGCCTTTACTTGTTCATAATCCCACTATAACAGGAATCTTGGCATTCATCCTTAGTGTGGTTATTAAATCACATCATCTTCTTGAGGATCTCTATTGACACAACTACCATCCAGAACTTAAAATGTTTTTTTTTTTCTTTTTTTAGTCAGATAACAGGAACGTAAGAGGTCATAAAGAACTTGTTTACCCAGCGGCTGGGGAAATACAAGTTTTACTAATACAATATGCTCTACTTAAATGCATTGGGCATTTCCTATTTGGTGCTCAAGTATTTGAATTTACCTTTGGATTATAGGACAAATGGAGAGCAGACAGAACCCAACACATGGAGAGGGGGATTCAGTAAAAAAAAAAAAAAAAAAAAAAAAAAAAGACACACACAGAACAAATATGAATGTTAAGTCAAGTTTTTGATGCAGTTGTGCTGCTTCTTACTCCAGAATGGGGCTATCCAATCACATTTCCAGACATAGGATGACACCACCTGAAAACATCACTGCATTAGAAAAAGGGTCAAAAACTTATATATAGCCCTTAATTTTGAATTTGTTTTTAGACTGTTCCCCTCTGTTGAAACATGTTTTTTCGATTGAATATACCCTAAATATGTTAGACTCCAACACAATGTAGTCTACTCTTTTGCTGCTACAAAACCTACCTATGTTCCATGACTTTGGTTTTTGGTACTTCCTTCCAAAACTGGGACAGATCAGGAGTGCCAGCTCCTGTACTTTGGTCCATTTCAGCTGCCATTACCAGGAACCGGTCCTGAGGAGAAGCTTCAAATCCTGAAAATATAAGCGATCTATTGATTTAAAACTTATTTCTTCTTCAAGTAGAGTTCCTCCTGCTTTGCACTGGAAGTCAGAATATCATGCCATATAATGTCAATATGGGCATTTGTTTTGGTAATTGGGAATGGAAAGAAAACTGTAAATTGCTAAAGTCAGATTTACCCCGTTTCTGGAAAAGTAAGTCTTGTTTTCAGTTGTAATATTTAGTTATACTTTTTCCAACACTTCAGTGTGACGTGATGAACTAAAGCTACTGTGAGATGAATGCTTTACTTTACAGGGGGCTTCTGAAATATGTTACAGTGCTCCATTTATAAACTCCATTGGGATCAGTGCCACCCCTTACTGTGAAATGAAGGGTCAGGAAGAGAAAAGGTCAAGAACACCTCAAAGAAAAACACTTAACATTTGAACTTATATAAAAGAAAATACTGCATTCATCCAGGGCTCACATGATGCCCTACTTTAAACACTCCATGTGTCCCAAGTCATGAGTTGCTTTAAGGAAAAAATTGTCCATTTAGACACTAAAATGAACTATTATTTCTGTGCTTGAGAAATACATGTACCTCCATGAAGGGACACAACAATGTCTAAGGAAGTACCCGGCTCAAAGCTGCTATTACTGGGTTTCACTCTGTATTTCTCTGGGGCTGTTGTCCTCACCTGAGAAATATCAAAATAAATATATTATTCATAAAAACCTGTTTACAATTATTTTATATAGAAATATGCTTTTTGTTCCAGTATAAGGTTTTCTGCATTATTTGTTTATTTTTAAATAATATTAAACTGTGTGTTTCATAACGAGAACTGCTCTCAGAAAGATAAGGGCTCCTACACATACCCAAGTTGTTGTTGTCAACTTCTGAAAAATTAGCAGTTTACTTTATTTCACTATTTTCCCTGAAACTACAGACACATCATGACGGATTTACCTTAAAGGCAACTAGATTTTTGGTCACATTGTTAAGGACTATCAGGCTTTTCCTTTCACAGTCCTTTGATCCGAAATTAAGTTCTTCTGCAGGGCTGCAAGAAAAAGGATTTTTTCATTTTTTATTTTGAGGTGCGTTTATATATGCATCATATACCCAAATAGCATTAAAATATTGATTACAAAATGTTCTGCCAGTAATTGCCTGCCTGCCCCCCCACCCCCCAAAAAACAAGCACAGAGCAATTACAAAGCAATTACACTTTCTTCTAGCAGAACATTTTTGTCTATCATTTTCATTTTAAAGATGGGGTACAATTGCTTAGCTTATATAACAAGTAATCAGTCATTTTATTTATATTGCATTTTGTTTTAAATGCAGAAAAGACTGAAATGTGTTTTCAATTTCTGACTGAGTTCAGGCTCAATTATGATGACAAGCCATTAATCTCTCAGCTGGATTTTCAATAGTTGTTTCAGAACATGTACAGTAAACTATGTACAATTCATTTTAAACTATTCATTTTTCCCCTTTCACCTTTCTCTAGTTTTCCCCTAATAAAGAAATTAAGTAGTTTATGAATATCCTACTGTACATAAAGTGGAATCTAAAACACTAGTTTCCTATAATATACTATATTATAGTTAAACCCTTAGATTGAAGAGTGACATGTGGAACCACATGACCAAAAATAGTTTGCGTTGTTACTGAAAAAATGGTCCATAGTCGAGCAGTCAACAGTGTCCTCTTGCTCCACCCCATTTCTCTTGAAAAATAATTTCTAGTAAGTCCAAAAAACATATGACTGCAGTGTTCACCTTTATGGTGGAAAACCTTTTCCCTTTTGCTGTGACTGTTTCAACCCTTGGGACAACAGTTTTCCCCCCTAGAAGCCCCATCTCTAGTTAATATATCTCCAGAAAATAGCATATTTGGATTTTACTTTTATGGGTTTGGCATACCTTATATGAAGCAGTGGTCCTTTGAATACTGTTACAGGTTTCTTGGCTGTTTTTGTTCTGCTTGTGCTATCCACTTTGTCACATTCATCTAACTTTAGGCTTTCTTCTAGAAAGCTAACCTGTGCATAAGAAAACAATAGGGTTAATACAATTTGCTGATATTCTTAATGGTCTAACCCATTCCATCTTACAAGGTAATCGGCTTTCTTTTAGCGATTCAGAACATCATTATTAAAAAAAAATAATAATAAAATCAGAAATACAACTACTACAATTGCATTAATATTATTCCTATAAATCCTGACAATAACCCAACGGCAGAGAAATACTTTAGTCATGGAAGGGCAGAAAGGTACATAGTGCTGCAGAAAAGCAATTCTGGCGTAACCCAGCAGTTGAAATGAAGAATTATTTAACTTTGTTTTATACTTTCATTAAGTGGCAAGAACTCACAGCTGTAGCCCCCATGGCTTTTCAACCGGGAAATTACATTACATAACAAAATTACATAACTGCCCAAGGTCTGTTTTGGATTAAATGCTTGTAATAATTCTGAACGCTGCTTAGTGAATTTGTTGGGATGAATTGTCTGCCAGGATTTATACTTTACAGGTAGGCAAACCTTTGACCTGGTTTCCTGGGTAACCATTGTATTTCAACTGCACCTGTATTTTGAACAGATGTATAGGATAAGATTTGCTAGACAGCTATCATCTGTTGTGCAAAGCTCCTTTAAGTTGCATTCACTTTTAATGATTTCAGTGTTGAAATGCAGATACATTATTCAGTAGCTGCAGAGAACATTAGATGCAGTCTCACAATCTCTTTAGTTTATGATCTGGTTATCTACAAGCCTTTTGATAAGTACTTGTCATGGAAAACATTTATTAAAGAACAGTCTGGTTTCTTTTCACAATTTACTACATAGTTAGGGATCAAGTCCACAACAAACAGACACTAATTTATTACTATTATAATGCATACTGTATACGTTATTAAACAATGTGGATTCAGAGCAATGTTCCACAATGTAGACAAGCACTAGAATTCCACTAAATTCATGTATTTCAATATTGTGAGGTAGGTAGAAACCCATGGATTAGCCTGGTATTCCATGACCTTGGCCTGGAGGTTTCCCCATGATCTTTGTACTATGTCATTTCGCCACCTTGACTTACTTGGTGTGCTCCACGCTGTAGTCAGGATTGTATTTTTCACACTGTAACTTACTGCCTATTGAGAATGTGGCTGACTCTTTCAGAACAGTCTAGTTGCTTCTGTGAATTGAGTACACCACATAACAAAAGCCACTTCAAGCCATTAAGGTTAGTTGCCTTCACAGTGAATTACACATTGTCAAGCATCAGCAGCTAGTTTCAGCAATTTCTGATTTTACTTAAGAGGAAAAAGAAAAAAAAAAAAGCAACCATCCTCTGGTGGCAGTGCAAGGGGAATGGCACCCAGAATGGTTTAGTAAAATGTACACATTGTAAAATGAGTTGTGGTTGAAAGGGGAAGTTGTAAATATGATGTATGTAACGTTATATGATGTATGTAACGGTTTCTGCTATATGTTGGGAGGTTAAACAAATGTGGCCACAAAATGGCTACATTTTATTAGACAAGAACCATAATGAAAAATGATGGAGAACCATAGAACCTTGCTGCGTACCACATTAACACAACATCCCAATGCTAGTTGTCTAATTGATAAAGTATGGCCACACATTAAAACAAATGTGTGGACCACCAAATTCAAAGAGCAAGAAAGGACCAGTTGGACAAAAAGAAGGACCACAGCTACTGCTGGTTCCACCTTGTTTTCCATCCTTATGAAATGGAACAACATTCTGTTCCCTGAATTCAGACACTTCAAGTATGCAACCCACACTTGTTTACATTTTAAAAAAAATAATTTATTCAAATTTAAAAATCACAAGGTTTAAAAATTAAAGAGTCAAATATTAATCATTGTTTCACAAAATACATTGGTTGCATTGATTGTCAGTCAGTAAGCATTCATTGAACATTACCATAATACAGATCTCTTTAAAGATTCGAGACCAATAGAGCTTTTTAATGTTAAACAGCTTAAGCTTTGTGTGAGCCACTATGAGCATTAAAGTTAGTCCTCCATAATACAATTTATTTAAAATAAAAGGATCTACACTGTAACCTTAATAAAAGTAATCAATAAGTGCACAACAAAACACATGGTTAGACAGATTTATACAAATCATTAATCTTTAGTAAATGTCTAGTTTTAAAAATCAATACATTCCTTCTAGTACCACATTATCAAGGTAAAAGGTGCTGTGCACAACATTGCAATTGACAATAAAATTTGATTAAAACCTGGCAGCAGATATCAAATAGGTCAGTAATTATTTTATTTCATGTTGGACTGAAAGACATAATTCTACATAGAAGCATGAAGACTACACCACGCTGATGTACAACACTGGTACATGCATTAGACAACCTTGGAATAGGATCATCAACTCTGAGGGTAGAGTACATCATCAGTACAAGAATTTAATAGTTTGAGGCCATTTGTCATTTGGATAGTAACCAAACATTACACAAAATTATGCTGTGTATATTTTATACACCACCTCATTTCTAAACCCTCTAATTTGAAAACATGGACCTCATCTGCAACTTAGAATTCTCCTTTATACAAGAAAGTTTTGATTACATGGTGAATTTTAACTGTATCTCCAACATAGGAAATAGCATTATTTGCTAAAACAAAGATAAACCAATTCAATAATAGTATTCTGTTATTAATACAGTAAATCAGTTTCTCTAACTGGTGAGTCAATGAGTCATTGCTCCTACATACTGTAGAAGCTAAAGACAGGTTATCATAATCTATATAATTAAAAATGACATTGAATGAGTTTTTGCCATTTTCACACAATTTAGCAGAGATAATACACATCTTTATCATGCTGTTATAAAAACTACTTCATTTTGGGTAAATGTCAGTAGACAGTATTTTCTTCATTAAGGTTCCCGTTATCTGTGTACAGTATTAAATGTACTGGAGAGAGAGTGAAAGGGATTTTCACTTTCAAATAAAGTATTTTTGATTGCAGAAATCTCAGTTTTTTCAGAATTCCTTGGTAGGCAACAGATCTAAATAACATTTCTTAAATTACCGTATTTCAAACAAATAAAAATAGGTACAAAAATGCTTTATGTAGCAGTCAATCCCCAATACAGTACAATGCATACAATCTTCAGAACAAAAACAAACATATTTCAGGTTTACATTTTTTTCTGGACAGTTTAATTTTCATACAATTACAGTAGAACTGTAGCCCATTATGTCAAAGTAACCGGTTATTCTTTAAATCTGCAGCTTTTACACGTGATGCTACAGAACTGAGGCAAAACTGCAACTGATCACCCTTTGTTTTAGGTGAAAATATTATTTAAACCATTGAAATGTTCCAGTACTCATTATAGAATACCAGAAAGTAATTTTCATCAGAGACTCGAGACAGATATTCATTATTCGTTATACAGCTGTTGCTGCATGCATCTCTAGTATGTCCTCCAGCAGGAACACTGCTGTGATGATAAATGTAAAATTCACAGTATTATAACAGTTCTATTTTGACATGTAATTGGTCAATTAATGATTTAATATTTCAAATTCATGCATACAAAAATAGAAGTACAACTATTGTTTCAAAGTGGATGCATTAGTTAAACCCAATTTAAATGTATAAGAATAAATGATTACAGTACCATAACCGGTTCACTGGAATAAAAGTAAAAAAACAGTTATCCCCCCTCCCAATTCCACTAACAATACTTGTATATCAAAAGGCACTATACTGTATTAATTGATGCTCAAAGATCAATGCAATGATATCTATTTTCTACATTCCGACGCAATTCACTAAAACAATCTAGTACAGGTTAACCAGGTCAGAGATTACATGACATATGTTCTGCATTGGTCTGGTACAACCAGGTAGGCATCAAAGTTATATGGCAGCCAAAATCACAAGCAATGTATTACTGAGTTTCTTACATGACAACTCTGGTACTGGAATTGACCTAGAGAATCATAGAATACAGCTATGTACCAAGTATGAAGAGATTATTTGAAAGCATTGGGTCTATATGATCTGAAACTCAAGAAATCACACTACCCCAATTGTGAAGGGTACCAGTTTAGCCTAAGGTGTTTCCATTACATTGGAAATATGAATGTATCCCGACAGTTAGCAGTTAAAAATATGTTGTCAGCAGTGGATTTACAAAAATATATAAGCTCCCCACACAGGATACTTAATTACAGTAGTCTTGCAGCATCAGGAACCTTGACAACTCTACTAGAAAACAAATTCAATTAAATTCAAGAGAAAAACAAATATTAAAAAAGACACATATTTCATGGCAGTTCCAGTAGCCACACCAGAGGCAAGTAACATAGACCTGCTCTAGACTGTTGACAGATTTGTCTCCTGCCGTTTTGTTATCCACAACAAGATATTTCTATTTCTATCTGACTGGCTTGCAATTCTCATACTTCACTAAACACTATGTAATATACCAGTGGAGGTTATACAAACATAGTACTTCATATAGAAAGTGGTGTAGAATATAAAATCTAGATGCCCCCTGAAAACTCAGCCAACATTAAGGTTATGAAAATTGTAAAAATACACGTTGTCCAATCCATTAAGTCAAATTCAGTTTGTGACAGCATTATAGAATGCACTAAATGGAAATACAATAGTTCTACATCTTCACACTAGTCTTTATTTTCCAGTGCTAACATTGATTGCAAATAGTAAAGTAAAAGAATAGGATAGGATGGTAAATAGTTGTTTCTTGATGCTACTGATGCATATTAGGATCTATTATAACCAGGGGTTCACATAACTGGTACGCAGGTACGCATGCGCACCAATATAAAAAAATAATAAAAAAAAAGTGGACTTCTATATTGTTGTTTATAAGGCGTAACCCTCAGTCAGTAGATTTAACAGGAAAGCATTTTTCATAAAGGCAGCGAGGGTCTCACACTTACAAGCTCAAACGTATTATATGGCTGTGACCCATACCTGCCTAACCTCTGGATTTTCTCCAGAGACTCTGGGTTTTCTATTCAGTCTCAGGGTCTCTGGGCTCAGTTAACAGGTAACTGAGTCCCCATATTTCACTTACGAATGGAGGGTTCCAATTTAACTACAGTCCCTCCCTCTAGCGCTATCACTGGCTGCTTTAAGTTTTTATTAAAACAAATGGAGAGTGATAGGTGGAACCACTCCAGTTCATATCAATCATTTTATTTTAATGGGAACTTGAAACAACCAGTGATAGCAGGGATTTCTATTAAGCCGTCCATTCATAGAAGAGGGATGCAGTTACGGGAAGTGGGCACAGATAGAGGAGGTGTCGATGTTTAAAAGCTGTTACATTTAAAACGCGAGTTTAAAAAAATTATTTAATCATTTTACTTAAAATAATATATATCCCCCCCTCAGTTATATCCTTATATAAATACTTTTGTACCATCAAGCTAACGTGTTTAATTTTGGCAAGTACCAAACCATTTCTGCCGGTACTCACTTGAGAACCTAATGATAAAAGTTACGTGAATCCCTGATTATAACAGGTTACCAATTGGTATGGGAGGGATATTGAAAAGTAGTACCCTTGTGTGGGCTTTTTCACCCTGAAGTCTTAAGTGTGATGTACTTACTAGATGCAAGCATTAGGAGGTTTGGAATAGGAAATGGGAATGTCTCTACCAAGATAATGCAGAAAAAGGCAAAATTGTGATAAAGCATAAAATGAACATAAAAGCATAAAAACAACTTAGTTTGCCCTTGCATGAACTACACTCATGACAGAAACCCTGTTCAGAGCACAGCTGTCAAAGAAAACTCTCAGGAGGTAGGTGCACTGCTCTGACCTCCTCGCACTGACAAAGTGCTTTCAGCTAAATGGGTTACCTTTTTAGACTTTTTGATCTGTTCTTCATTCTGACTGGAGTCTAGGGTGTCCTTGCTTTCTGACTCTGCATCTTCTTTACTTTCCGTTTCGTCTTCGCTAACAATAGGCCCATTTTCACACATCGGAGTTTGAAAGTCATCGTCTGGCAGAGGAGGGTAGCTATACTTAAAGGTATCCTATACAACGAAGACAAGGTTTATGTTTATTTATATACTCTCCCCCATATTCCCCCAACACAGAGTCAAAGCATCCAGGATCTATAGAATGTACAGGCTATATATGTTTAAGCATCAACGTTCTATGAAACACTAGGAAATAGTGTACAACAAACTACTGTACAAGGAGCTTCTTGAAAAAAAAGAGGAAAATAAAGATTACTGCTTATTAAAAAGAAACAATAAAATGCATTATACATAAAATTAAAATGGGATTTTAAATGTAACAGAATACTTACAGTGCCTCCCATATGTGTAGGGAGATGCTCAGCATCAATATACTCTTGCACTTCATTCTTGCCTACAAACTTCAACTTGCTAATTGCCTCTGGGCCAAGCCAAGTCTTTACGATCCTCCAGGCAGCTGAAGCAGAAGCATATCTTTTAAATGGCAAACCTATATTTGTTTTATTATAGTGGCAGTGAACTATTGTATGTATTAGTCTCATATAGAATGTTCTTGTAATTAAATACAAATACATTTTATATTATTACGTTTGAGAGATAAAGTAGATATCTCTGTGACATACTAATGTCAGTGTTACTTCCAAATACTGAAAGAGAAAGTGAACATGGCCACAAGCAATCATTTTTACTGGATGATGACAATAACCTAACCAGACCAAGAGAATACAAAAGACACTGGCCATTTAGATTATTTTTTTTGGTGCCTTAAAACCAACAGTGATGAAACTATAAATGAAAACAGATTTTTTTTCTAAAAAATGCACAAATGTTCTCTATAGCATCAGGCTAGTCTTCATGTTACTCACCACTCATGATCCATGGCATTTCGTACAGGATCATTTTTGCTGAAAAAGAAAGAAACAAAAAAACAAGTAGTAGTGCAGCTATTAGCCAGCATCATATACTTGTTGAACTCTTAAATGTGATCTTACTTAATTTCATTTTAAATATCTTAAAAGGTAAAGAACAAAATCTGATTGTAGTTACATTTATTCACACGATTACAAGGAATAATTGTGCTACTGTAAGTTTCATGCTTTTCACACAATGCATTATTGTGTCCAACTAAAGAAGCGGTGGCCAAGACACCAAACACTGCGATCCATCCCCCCCCCCCCCCCCCATGAGTGATTAACAGTGGGCAGTGGACACCAATAAACTACATTCCCAGAGTACATCATGATTGAGCTATGAGAGTTTAGATCCGTTTAGAGTTTTTTTTTGTTTTGTTTTATATTTTCAGCTGAAAAAATAAAAAAAAATGTTTATTTTTTATAGTCCACCTTTAGGAATTTCTAGTTGAACATGTGAAACAATTAAAATGTACGTTCGCACAATCATTTTTTTAGTCTCCTATACAGAAACTGTCAGGATATTTTAATCTCTGCTACTGCACAGAATGCTCTCCCCATCACCCGTAACAAAAAACTGTTGTATGCTTATATGTTAGTGCTTGTTCTGATTTGTCCTCAAATCCACCAAAAATCTTAATCCATGTATTGGCCACCACTGAACTAAAGGGAGTCTCTGGCTATGAATGACACTAAACTATGGGAAACGTTCACTATTTTATGTAGTTTCTTTAAAAGGCCACAGTCATCAAAAAATAGCAATTTGGTGGTGTATAAATGGAAACAGAAAGACCTGTGGGTACCAACAGAAACTGGGAACAAGCTAATGAGCCTCTGGGGTGAACTGCACAGCTGAAAACAGAAGAAATCAGATGTGTCAGTGGCTTCATGAATTATAATGCTAGCCTTTTGTAGACCCTCATGTACCTATAAAATCAGATACTCCAGTGATTCTATATATTTTATGGGGTAATTCTGAAAACAGCTCAAAGGGGCAGAGTGTGATAAGGTTATTTTTTCCTCCAAAAATCTGGTTTTATATTTAAAATGAGTGTTGCAAAAAACAAACCTGTTCCAGGCTTATCGTTAAACATTTTTAAACATGAACACTATCGCACACAGACTGTAACAGTTACCTCATTAAAAAAATGAACAATATATATCTTTTATAAAATTAAACATGTAATGTACATAATGAAATAATAATATATTGAACAACTATTCCAATAACAATTTACCAAGACACAGTTGCTGTTTTTGTTATTTTATTCATTACCTATATGCAGATTTCAAGGGAGCAGATAATGAGAATATTCAGTCTGATAAGATGTTGCACAGAACTGGATTTTGCATGCTGAAGTTAAGGGAGCAATTTGCAGTTTGCCTGCCAACTAATCCCAAGAGGCGTCTAATTATTAAAAAAAATAAAAGAAATAAATAAATAAAACACACACAACACTCATCTAAAGTAATTAGCACTCTGCACTCTAATAGATTTACCACTTCCTGACATTTACAGGAGAATTAGACAATGAAACTGAACCGAGCCACACCCTGCAGCTCTAATTAAGAACCTGACATTTTTTTTCTTACTTGTACATTGTGATGTATTGTATCCCTACGCTTCTGCTCATCCAATTTAAAATCAATCCGAGTTTTGTCCAAAAGTTTTGAGTGTAACAGTGGCTCACAAGTGACTTTGGGAACGCTCATGTTTTTGTGCTGACTTTGTTAGACATCCTAGATTGCAGTGCTGTTCCATGTCGCCTTTTCTGTACTGAACAAAAGACCAGCAGTATAATTTTATTAATTGACAGCTACCGGTAAGCCACCATACCTTTCATAATTTGAATGTTGGAAGTAGCGAGTATATCCCTTCCTGTGTCAGTTCGGGTATTTGTGGTGTATACCTCCCTTTATTAAAAGTCTCAAATTTTTCCTGAGAAAGCCATCTTAAATTGATTCGTAACCAAATTGACTACAATGTCTCCATTGCCTGATGAAATGCATGAGACTGGGTAAACACATTTGTAGACACAATTTTACAGAATCATTACAGGGGATGATAAACTATTAAAACAAAACATCTTTGGTAGCATAATGTAGTAAAATGGATCATTTGGATGGAAAATTAGTATATACAAAAACAAAACAAATAAAAGCACATTGCCCAGCTAACCTATTTTATTATTAGACTGTCCGGCTTTTCAAAATGCTGTCACAAAGCACATGCTTAGAAAAAAAAATGTAATACTTACAAAGAAATTTAGGATAATACACCTTGAAACAGTTGATGATGTATTTCACAAAGTCCATATCCTAGAAGGAAAACATTTTACAAATAACTGGTTATTATAAAAGCATTTTGTTTCATCAAGTAAAAATCTATTTTCTAGTTCTTTAGGCCCCAGTCTGCCTAAAAGGAAAACATAGTAAGTGATTGTACAATTAAAAACCTCAACCATGAAATTAAAGAGCCTGGAACTGGAGGTTAAGGAAGAGGCATAGATTGGTAATCAGGTACCTACAACATACTGCCTGCAGCCAATGCATGGAAATTGCAAATTTATTTTTTTATTTACCATATTGTACATAAAGAAATTTAAACAAAAATGTTTACAATAGTCTCAGATAAATTTAGGCTAGTATGATGGGGTAAATTATCCTAATGCAGTTTATCTGTCTATTGGGCACATAATACAACGAATGAAAATCATGGAAACTTTTGTGAGACTTTATAAAAATGATTGTCCTTGAGGTTGTCATTTTATAAATTATTGGCTAATTATTCTACTTCTGAAACTATGATAACAAAATAAATGAGTTGTTTTATCTTTCTACAACTGAAGCCTGTGAGAATTACACATGCAAATCCAGCCATCTCTCAAGCAACCTTTTATAAAGCCACCTTCAACAAAAGCATGGATTTAGGTCTTTTATATTCAATATTGCATTATTCATTATAATGCTGATGGCACCATTGAACTATTTTAAGCTTTTAGTCAGTGCTCTTCAACTTTTGTAAAGAACTGCCACCTCATTGCTTTCATGAGATCTGAAATGTAATAAATCACTTTTTTTCTTCAAGAAATAAGACAATTGTTTTGTTTCAATTTTATTCTTTTGCCCCTTCTCTTTAACCTGAATTACAAGCTCTACTGTAAAGTTTCCATAAGATGAAAAAAAGATAATTTATATTTCACTTGGTATTGAATGTAGAACTGTCATTTAACAGTGATTCTAAATGATTCATTTTTGGGGCCGGTGAATTCTGTTTGAAGCAGTATTGTTTGTTTTTGAGGCACAGAATGTATTAGAACACAGACATAACTTTAGAAAATGAAAAACGTATGTATGAAGAGTGGGGAAAATAATAAAAAAAATAAACATGTATAAATGAAAACTTACAATGTTGCTCAGTCCAGAATCAGTCATGTCAAACACCACTGTCAACGGCATTCCAGGTTCCCTTTTAGCATAGCGCTCCAACCAAAAGGCCACGTATCTCTTTTTGTCCACAACAGTCTTTGCGTCTTTTACATGCAGCTTCACCTTAAACCAAACTAACAACGTAAAATGTTATTAAATGAGATCTTTAAACAGACATGAGAATAAACCCAAGCACAAGGTTAAACACTCATTATTAAAAATAAGCTCTGAAGGCAGCAGTGCTTGAGAGACAAGTGAACCAATGTTCCTTGTGGAATATAAACTTTGTACACTTAGCATTTTCTCCAGTTTCAGGGATCAGTGTGCTGCCTAAAGATAGTCTCCATTCCCGGAGCAGACAGGCTTTAATATTACTAAGCCTAGGAAGCAGGAATACAGCAAAACAAATGCATAAATTAAATCTGCAATACTGGCCATCAGGGGTCATTCCTCATTCATTTAGCACCACTAAAAACATTGGGAAAGTACATCCGAGTGGTCAACACGAATTAGAGGGCAGTGACTTG